>NC_034182.2:18181566-18544066 GCF_002021735.2 Oncorhynchus kisutch | reverse complement strand
GGATTCTCTTTGTCTGGATAGAACAGAAAATGTTACACTCATTCCCTATGCAAATGTATGGTGTGAAACCTGACACTTCAAGTCAGCACCACTGACAAGAGTGGTAACAGAAAGCAGACAGATGGGGCTTTCTGGCACTATAAAGCACTAAAACCCTGTGAAATTCACAGAGTGCTCTGTACAGCAATATATCAGTTGGAACCGGTCCAGAACCCTGAATAGGGGACTTAACATCTATGCCCCATTAGATGGATGGAGTGATAGGGACAAAAGAGAGAGAGAGAATACACAAGAGACCATTAAAAAAACGACACAAACACACTCCATTGTTTTCTCAAAGTGAAGTTAATTTAACACATCTTTTCCTTTCTACAATCCCGGTTTAACTTGACTGTACATTCATCTACCCAGCTGTTGGTCCCCGGAAAAAAAAATACATGGTCATCCTCAATCATTTCTATGTTTCTGAGCGCGGATAGCCTACAAACCAGACCAGGAGGACACTGCAATTGTAGTTTAGCAATGCTACTTATGCGTACATATTCAATTCCATTATTATTGCTGTTCTATAATTCTACTGACGGGAACCTCTCCTTTCAGTTGATAAATTGCGTTCCAATTTCAGCATTCCCGATTTCCGGAAGGATTCTTCTTGTTCTAGAACAGAATAGTGGAAGGGAAGATTATTTTCCCAGCGAACTGACTGACTGACAAATGGGGGAATTATGGGTAACGTGCAAAATTCAGGAAGTGTTTAAACGATAGTGAGGTTTGTTTGTTTATTTCCTTTTTTGTTTTGTTGAAACTAAAAACTGTTAAAGGTGTTGAAGGCTGCTGGTCTGGTTGTCTTGGTAACAAGACGCAAGAAAAACCTCCAGATTCACAATCAATCAAAAGTGTTACATTCTGATTCAAATCCCGTTCCTACGAAAGGAGAGAAAGGGAGAGAAGAGAGAAAGAGGGATCAATGCCACCTCTCTCCCTCTATCACTCTGTCTATACACATCTCCTGTCACTGTTACACTCATACTGAATTCTCTCAAACACACACTTCCATCACCTCTGCATCTTACACACATGAACACACACGCATACACGCATACACACACACACTTCCATGACCTCTCCATCTCTCTCTCACACACACACACACACAAACACGTCTCATCTTTGCCAACTTCCTGCAATAAGGTCACAATTCCAGAGATCAAATGAAAAAATATCATAAATATCAGATATCGCCAAAATGAACACACAAAAACATAAAAATATTAAAACAAATTCAAAATAATTTCATCAAACGAATGAATCATAATAAGATGCACAGAAGAACAGTAAGACAGTGTGATATCAAGGACTAGTAGACTGAGCCCACAGATGGTAGACTGAGGTCACATCCCAAATGGCACCCTATTCCCTATATAGTGTACTACTGTTGACCAGAGCTCTATGGGCCCTGGTCAAAAGTAGTGCACTTCATAGGGAAAATGGTGCCATTTAGGACACGACCCCAATACACACATTATCCAAAACAAATTAGAATATTACTAGAAAAACGTGGTTTTCTGACTCTTCCTTCTCTCTATGCCCAATTATGAATGGACAAGAATAATGACATATCAGAACATTGTTTTAGTTTAGGAGATTAGGGGTCGCCCAAAAGCATACACTTTGTACGTCCCAAATGGCACCCTATTCCCTAAATAGTGCACTACTTTTGACCAGGGTCCATAGGGCGCTTGTCAAAAGTAGTGCACTATGTAGGGAATAGGGTGCCATTTGGGAAGTAGCCCCTTTCCCCATTATAGTGCACTGCTTTTGGTCAGTAGTATTGCACTACAATATGGGGATTAGGCCCCATATAGTGTACTACATTTGGCCAATAGTGCACTCGCTCTGTAGCGAATAGGGTGTGATTTGGACCATGCACAAGTTATGCTAAAGCTTTAGGAGTTCTACACTAAAGATTCTCCCACCAACACTATAATAATCATAATATTCAGACATATATATATATATATATATATATATAAAAACATCAGTAGTAGTAGTAGTAGTAGTAGTACAGTAGAGAAGAATAGAAGAAGAAGCAACAATATTATGTAGCATTCACGTCATCATTCCTCTGTATCTTTTGGGACGGTATAAAGTCCTTTGTCGGAGAACCGGGAAAACGGTTCCACGTCAAAACCTAGACAACTAGAACCAGTACCTGGGTGTGTGAGTGTGAGTATGTGTGTGTGTGTGTGTGTGTGTGTGTGTGAGTGTGAGAGAGAGAAATATGTCTTGTTTAAGATGGGCAGTTTGTGTGGGTAGTCTTCCAGTGAGTATGTAGAGGGCTGTGTTTGCACTTCAATGTAGTCTATGTGTTTGAGTTGATCCATCTTCTGTTTACATTCTGCACGAGTGTGTGTGTGTGTAAACAGTATATGCCTGTGTGCGACTCTGTATGTGTTTATGTGTACGTTGTCAGTGTGTGTGTGTGTGTGTGTGTGTGTGTGTGTGTGTGTGTGTGTGTGTGTGTGTGTGTGTGTGTGTGTGTGTGTGTGTGTGTGTGTGTGTGTGTGTGTGTGTGTGTGTGTGTGTGTTTGAGCGTGTGCGTCTGCTCCTTTGTGTGTACATGTGTGTGTTTGGCTATGTGCATACTGTCTCTGCATGTCCTCTAAGTATCCTGGTACTGATCCTCCGCTGTCTGGTTCTAGGTGTTAGAAGAGGCTCCACTGAGCTCGGGGTTTGGCTGCTCAGGGAATGCCGTCTGTGTGGAGGTGGGCTGAGGAGGCTCCCCTCTCTCCTGGAGGTTCTTCTGATTGCGACTGGCCTCCCCCAGGATCTGCAGTCTCCTCTCCTGCTGCTCATCCAGCCCCCGCCACAGCTCTGCACGCTCACACTCCCTCTTCAACTCCCTTGAGGGGAAAGGTGAGGAAGGGTGGAGGGAGAGAGAGAGAGGAGGAAGAGATGGATGGAGGGAGGAAGGGAGAGCAGAAGGGGAAGAGGAAGGAAGAGAGAGACAGCTTAGGTTATATACACACTGTACACTGTACAGTGTACAAAACATTAGGAACAACTTCCTACTATTGAGTTGCACCCCCCATTTTGCCCTCAGAACAGCTTCAATTCTTCGGGGCATGGTGTCGAAAGCGTTCCACAGGAATACTCGCCCATGTTGACTTCAATTGTCAAGTTGTGAGGGGGGAGGTGAAATTGAGTCAGAGAAATGTAAGATCATCTGTACAGCACTTCGTTATAACTGCTGATGGATTATATAAAATACATTTGATTGATTGATTGATTGATTGAAGATAATGACGTGTGGTGTCAATCAATGCAACTTCCAAATGAGAAAATGCATCCCATAACATTTTTACATGGAAATATCTGTTCTAACAGTAGAAGCCAATGTGTGGTGTTCAATGTACATAGGCCTACATTCCATGAGATTTTTAAAAAAACATGCAGGGCTTGACATTAACCTATTTATCCACTTATCCTTCAGACAAGGAGGTGACTGAAAATGTTGTCTTGTTGTTTGATGCAAGAAACCACTTTACAAAATAAAATGTATTATTATTTCCATATTATTATTACAGAGAATCAGACAAATTATTCTACCCTTTGCCTATTGGCAATTTAGCTAATTCAAGACTGTCTCAATTTACAAAATGAAGACAAAAAATGCTCTTTACCCAACTCGTTTTTCAAAGATACATGTTTTGTGCTCTTGTAGGAAGTAATCACTCCACCATTGCTGACTACAAATTATCAATAACTGGGCTAATAATTCACAAATTATTAAAGGATATGAACAAATGTGCACATGTGGCTCTCGCTTTGATCTTAAAACAAGCATATCTGCACATGACCACTCATGCTGTAAACACAGTCCAGTTCAAAGTGAATGGCGCAGATCCATATACAGCAACAACCTATTTGCATATAGGCCTACTGCAGCTCTGATTGGTTATGACGCACCAGTCTGTGTAGAGTACGGGCTAAGTCGTGCGTGTCAATGCAATAGAATCTTACTCTGAAACGTTCTGCCTACAACAAAATCTCTTGCATAGTTAGTTTTGCATACTAAGTTAGTTTTGCATACTAACTTAGCATAGTTCATTTTGTTTCAGTATGTTGCATTGAAAGTGGCTAATGTTGCGTTGATTCGATCACAATTCCCACAGGAAAGGGAAATGTTAATAGTGTTAACTAATGAGGCACACTGTAGGAAGTTGAGTGAAGTTCAATCTCATGCTTCTCTGCGCGGGCTGATATTTCTTCTGCGGGGCAGTCCCGGGGAGCTGCGCACCTGCGCATGCATGTAGCTTAGAGGGAACATTGGTGTCAATAAAGATCCTTGAATTGAATGCAAGTGAACGCAAAGAGAAAAGGAGAAAGAAAGACGGGAGGATGAGAAACAGGGGTGTTGTACACACGCTCACTTCTGTTTTTCCACTTTGTAAGAGGCAGTGAGGTCATCAAACAGCTTGCTGTTCATCTCCATAAAGGTCTTCAGAACGTTGTAGATCAGAGAGACTATAGTCCTGCAGAGAGAGAGAGAGATAGAGAGAGGGAGAGGGGGATGGAGGGAGAGAGAAATGGAGGGAGAGTCAAATGGAGGGAGAGAGAAAGAGAGAGAGATGGAGAGGTGAGAAAGAGAGAAGGACAGAAAACGAGTGAAGGTGGGGTTAGAGAGGTATATCTGCAGAGATTCACAGTTCATACAGACTTAAAGAGCAAAGGTTATAGGTTAGGGGTTAGAGGTTAAGGGGTAGAGGTCACTCACTGGTTCCAGTGCTCCTTGGACACTCTGTAGAGTGTGGCGAAGACCAGCGGTAGAATCACCTGACAGTTCTCCTCTATCAGAGACAGGATGTACTCGTTGTTCCAGAAGTACAAGGCCCTCTCTGCTACCTACAGCAGGGAGGGAGAGAGAGATGGAGGGAGAAGGAGAGGGAGAGAAAGGGATGGAGGGAGATAGAGAGATAAAGGGATGGAGAGAGAGAGAGAAGTAGTGAGGGAGAAGGAAGGAAGAGGGAGGAAGGGATGGATGGAGGGAAAGCAGAAGGGGAATAGAGGGAGGAAGAACGAGAAAGCTTAGGTTATATACACTGATTGTACAAAACATTAGGAATATCTTCCGACTATTGAGTTGCACCCCCCTTTTGCCCTTAGAACAGCCTCAATTCGTCAGGGTATGGACTCTTCAAGGTGTTGGAAGTGTTCCACAGGGATGCTGGCCCATGTTGACTCTAATGCTTCCCATAGTTGTGTCATGTTGGCTGGATGTCCTTTGGGTGGTGGGCCATTCTTGATACACACGGGAAACTGTTGAGCGTGAAAAACCCAGCAGTGTTGCAGTTCTTGATACAAAATGGCACCTACTACCATACCCCGTTCAAAGGCAGTTAAATATTTTCTCTCCCCATTTACCCTCTGAATGGCACACATACACAATCCATGTCTTAATTGTCTCAAGGCTTAAAAATCCTTCTATAACCGGTCTCCTCCCCCTTTTCTACGCTGATTGAAGTGGGTTTAACAAGTGACATAAATAAGGGATAATAGCTTTCACCTGGATTCACCTGGTAAGTCAGTAATGGAAAGAGCAGGTGTTCTTAATGTTTTGTACACTTAGTGTATAACAGTAGAACAAATCTTTATTGTCCAGAGAACTTGTCCTTTGCAGTTTGTTAGATCACTGTGAGAGGACAGGGGATTGGCTGTCCAGATGTGGTGGGCATGGCCTAACCTGGGAGTGTGGGCTGGAGATGCAGGCAGAGATCTGTGTGTGTGTATGTGCGTGTGTGCATGTGTGAGCTTTAATTTTAATGTGTGTGTGTGCGTGTACCTGGAAGTGTGGGCTGGAGATGCAGGCAGCAATCTGTTTGAAGAGAGGCTCCTGAACACGGATAAACTGAGATGGCTCGATCACATCCAGTATCTCCTCTATCTCCCCTAGGAACATCACCTACAGATGCGCGCGCACACACACACACACACACACACACACACACACACACACACACACACACACACACACACACACACACACACACACACACACACACACACACACACACACAGAGACACAGACACAGACACACACACACACACACACACACACACACACACACACACACACACACACACACACAGATGAAGAGACAGATGCACACAAATATACACACAACACGCACGGGCGGACACACACACACACACAGATGCACACACACAGGCTCACACACATATGAGAGAAGCACACCATGGGTTTATAAAAAAACATGTCTCACCTCTTTCTGGGTGCAGGTTTTGGGCCAGTATTTGAGGAGCCCTCGTATGATCTGAACAGAAAACAAACAGAGGCAAAGTCCAGCATGGTGTTACAGTGTTTTATGTATACTGGAAGTTCCAGTGTGAGCAGTAACTAACAACAGTAAGGTTGAAAAATTCCAGTAAACAATAACCCAAAATTCCCAGGTTTTCCCAAAATCCCAGTTGGAGTATTCCTGGAATCAGTAGGGAATATGCAGGAAATCCTGCAATCAGGATTTCTGGAAGGCCTGGGATTTTTAGGAAAGTTACTGTAATTTTACAACCCTAAATGACAGAAAAGGTGTTCCTTACGTATTCTGTGACAGTAGAATCTTTCTCCATAAACTGGACCACACAGTACGCCAGCTGTAGAGTGGTAGATACATACAGCAGGTTAACACACACACACAGCCCAGCTAGCACATAATGTTCTGAGAACCATATGTTTCTTAGAATTTGGTGAGAGCATGGTTGTCCAATGGTTATTTTGCATTCAACCTTCCCATAACTTTCTGGGAATGGCGCCGTATAGTTGCTCAGCACATTTAAGGAACTTAACAAAAAAATGTTTTTATTACATTAAGAGAATGTTTCCTAAAAGTTCAAACATGGTTATATTTAATTTCAGTTTGATAATGTTCTAGGAATATTCTCCAACTGGTTTGACATTGGGAATTGTTCTCAAATAGTTAAGAAATAACGTTAAGAAAAAACGTTCTTCTGTGGGAAGTACTTCCGCATAATGTTTTCTGAGAACATTTTACTATAGTTCCCTGAAAGTTTTCCTGTGAGGTCTTATTAACATTCTGAGAATGGAAATTCTAGGTTATTTGAAAGTAATTAAATAATGTTCTGAGAAAATGTTTCAATAAGACTTTTAAAAACACTGCTAGCTTAACTGTGTTGAACTCCAAGCACAGATATAACACATGGAATTTCATCTCTTTAGGCATTAATCATGCAAAAACATATAATTTTCTTGTGGCACGGCATCAGTGAGATTTTAACCAATGGTCTTCTGTTCTCTATCCATGGAATTTGTCCACTGCGCCACCAGGATGGAGCTAGGATGCCATGTTTTTTACTCATACAAAGCTGTTCATTTTAGTATATTCAATCAGACACCATTTCAAAGGAAACAAGCATTCATTAAGATCAGGTGTTGGCAATTAGTGGGCGCAGCTAACACACCTGAACACACTTAACAAGATAGAGGATAGACAGAGTTTTGCAGACACTGAAAATAATGTTTATTTTTTAAAATAACATTCTTAATGTTTTATTGTGTTTTTTATGGAAAGTTTTCTTAATGTTCTGAGAACATGACTTGAGGAAACCTGCAAAATATGATGAACTACTGAAATTCCCACAGAAGATCGTGGTATCTTACCATTCTCTGAACATTCAGAGAACATGACTTTAAATAAGAATATGAGGAAAAAAATTGTAAAAAATGTATGATGAAGTACTGGTTCTTAGAAAGTTATGTGCTAGCTGGGTATCCTGCACCATTCCCAGAATGTTGTGGGAAGGTTGTATGCAAAATAACCATTGGAAAACCATGCTCTCACCAAGCTCTGAGAAACATATGGTTTTCAGAACATTATGTGCTAGCTGGGCTAGCAGTGCTATTAAAAGTCTTATTGGAACATTCAGTGAAAGTTTAAAGGAAATTATTAAAAAACCTCAAAATAACCTATAATTTCGGTTCTCAGAACGTTAATAAAAACTATCAGGAGAACTTTCAAGGAACCATAGTAAAATGCTCTCAGAACCTCCCTGCAACCTAAAAATGTAAGTTCCCAGAACATTTAAAAACATTCAGGAGACTTTTATTATTATTATTTTTTAATTTAACCTTTATTTAACCAGGAAGGGCTCATTGAGATTAAAATATATTTTTCAAGAGCGCCCTGGCCACGATAGGCAGCACCAAGTCATTACAAAAAAATTACGGACAGACAACATGAAAAACTACAAGTAATCTAGTAATAACCATTGAATTCACAAGAGTATAAAACAGAAAATTAAAAACATTGACAGGTCAGAGAATCAGCCTCAAAATCCTTCATCAGTGATTTAAAAACACCAATTGGGACAAGTTCTTCCAGTTTAAAAGTATTTTGAAAGGTGTTCCAAGACGATAAAATAGACATAAAAAAGACATAAAAGCCCTTTTACCAAATTCAGTTCGGACATTTGGAACAGTTAGCAGGATAAAGTCCAACGAACGAAGAGTACCCACCACATTTCTGAACAATAAAAATGCACAAATAAAAAGGTAGTACACCCAAAATGGCTTTGGAAATAAAAGTATACCAGTGACTGAGCCTACAAGTGACTAGAGAAGGCCAGCCAACCCTGGTATACAAAGTGCAGTGGTGCATAAGGGTTTTGCAGTTTAAAATCAATCTCAAAGTGCCATGGTAAAGAGTGTCAATTGATCTCAAACACTGACCGGAAGCATTCATATATAAAATATACCCATAGTCTAGTAAAGGCATAAATGTAGCTGATACTACTAGCCTCCTTCTGGCTTCAAAAGAAAAACAGGCCTTATTCCTCAAATAAAATCCCAATTTCAGCTTCAATTTTTTTGTAAATTGTTGCATTTTAAAAGAGAAGCCGTCATCAATTAAAATTCCAAAATATTTATATGAGGTTACAACCTCCTCCTGACAGGTAGTAATAGGTGAAAGGTTCAGAGGTCTATTTCTTGCATAAGAAACCACCATTAGTTTAGTTTTGTCAGTATTGGGGATAAGCTTCAATTGACACAAGGTATGTTGAACAGTATAAAAAGCAGTTTGCATGTTCTGGAAAGCTTTTGTAAGAGATGAGGCACAACAGTAAATAACAGTATCATCAGCATAAATATGAAGTTGTGCATTTTGGACATTTTTGTCTAAATCATTTATATAAATAGTGAATAAGAGAGGACCAAGTACAGAGCCTTGGGGCACACCATTCAAGACAGACAATTTAACAGACATAAGCCCATCAAATTGAGTGCACGGAGTTCTATCAGACAGATAGTTAGCAAACCATGCAACTGCATGCTCCGTAAGACCTACACTCGACAATCTCTGCCTTAGTATAGCATGAGCAACTGTATCAAAAGCCTTAGAGAGATCAATAAAAAGTGAGACACAGTGCTGTTTTTTTGTCAATGGCTTCAGTGATATCATTTAAAACCTTCATGGCTGCTGTAATTGTGCTATGCTTCTTCCTGAAGCCCGATTGGTACACTGGTAAAATAGAGTTAGTAAATAAAAACTCTTTTAGCTGTTCACTTACAAGGGTTTCAAGTATTTTCATAATTATAGGCCAATCGCAAAGCTGTCACCCCAGCTTTGCGATTGGCCTATAATTATTTAAAAGAGTTGGATCTCCCGCTTTTAAAAGTGGTAGGAGAAATACTGATTTCCAGATCTTTGGAATTTCCTTACATTCCAGGGTTAGATTGAACAGAGATGTAAGTGGTTCAGCTATGAAATCAGCTGCCAGATTTAAAAAGCAGGGATCCAAGAGAGCAGGACCTGCAGGCTTTCTCTGATCTAAGGATTTCAGGGCTTATGTACCACCTGCACTGAGAATGGCAAAAAGCAAAAAGTTTGACAGTTCCCAGAACCAATGGGAAACCAAAAACGTACGTTCCAACAACTTCCATGGAATCAAATGGGCTAGCTGGGAGTACTGTATACTGTGTACGCACTAAAATATTGTATTTTACACATGCACGCACACACATTCAAATACTGTGTGTGTGTGTATACACACACACACACAAACACTGCACACACTCATGTGTCGTGTTATGGGCAGTGGTATTGCAGTAATCTGTAGTTTTTTCTTGTTGCAGCATTCCCTAGAGTCAGAATACACACCCACACACACCCACCCACATGTTCCCTAGAGTAGGGTTTCCCAAACTCGGTCCTGGGGCCCACCCCCTGGGTGGAAGTTTAGTTTTTTTGCCCTAGCACTACACAGCTGATTCAAATAATCTAAGCTTGATGATTAGTTGGTTATTTGAATCAGTTGTGTAGTGCTAGGGCAAAAAAACAAAACGTGCACCTAGGGGGGCCAGGACCGAGTTTGGGAAACCCTTCCCTAGAGTGGGAATACAATGGGATGTAAAACCCTGATCCCACCGGATTACTGCTCTAAGGATCGGAAAGATACGTTTTCCAAGTTGGTGCCTGCATGTGTGTGTGTTTCGCGATTGCCCCTCCGCCTAGGTGCGTTGCCATGGCGAGTGGGCACCGTGGCGACGGAATGTGTGTGTTTACTTCGGAAGGAGTGATGTCACAGCCTGCCCTGAGGGGATATGACATAGAGCTCTCCTTTCTCTCTCTCTCTCTCTCTCTCTCTCTGTATATTTCTCTCGATCTTTCTCTCTCTCTTCCTAACTATCTGTATCACTTTCTTTTTCTCTATAATTCATTCACTTTCTACCTCTGCCTGCCATTCACCTTTTCCCCTCTCGCTCATCTTTTTCACTTTTCTTTTTTTTCCCACTTTTCTTTTTTTTCACTCTTCATCCCTGACTTTCTCCATCCCTTTCTCCCTATGCACATTATATGGAAAGATCAACAGAGGGTTGGAGCGGAGGTAGAGGGTGAATGGAGGGAGGGATGAATGAGAAAAGCAGGAAAGAACCAGTGATTAAAATAAGACAGGAGTTGAAGCGTTTAAAGGATTAAAGTCAGATTAGTGACAAGCCTAGGGTAAATACAGAGTTGTTTTCTGTTGTTAGGTAAGGGATTATCGGTATTGTAGTCTGTTAGGATAGAGTTTATGGTGTTTGTAGTTCCAGGCTAATAAGAGGTGACAACTGGTGACTTTAAAAATGTAAATACAGCAGCCTAAACCAGTGTTTGCTAACTCCAGTCCTCGAGTACCCCGAACCACACACACACACACACACACACACACACACACACACACACACACACACACACACACACACACACACACACACACACACACACACACACACACACACACACACACACACACACACACACACACACACACACACACACACACACACGTTTTGGAGCCCCAGACAAACTCACCTGATTCAACTCATGGAGGGCTTGACGGTTAGTTGACAAGTTGAATCAAGTCTGCTTGTCAGGGAGTAATAGAAAAATGTATGCTGTAGTTGGGAAACACTGGCCTAAACCATGGGCTACTTTTGACCACGTCCCAAAGGCTTTGGTCAAAAGTGGTGCAATATAGAGGGAATAGGGTACCATTTGAGAAACAGGCCATTGTTCCCTCCCACCTTGCTGAAAAAAAACAGCATAGACCAGCTGTATGGTAACCAGCCTTCATTGTGTTTTTGCTCATGACCAGCCTTCGCTGTATTTTTGCATAACTAGCTAGACCATGCTAGTCAGACCAGCTAAACCCCTTAAACTCAACTCTGAGTTCCACTGCTTTTTTTCATTGTTCACCTCTAATCAGGGACTGATTTAGACCTGGGACACCAGGTGGATGCAATGCATTATCAGGTAGAACAGACAACTAGCAGGCTCCGGCCCTCGTGGGGTAAGAGTTGAATACCCCTGAGCTGGACCACGCTGGTCTGCCAACAGAACCAGCTAGACTATGCTGGTCAGCCAGTAGAACCATCTAGATCATGGGTTCCAAACTTTTTTGGCCCACGACCCCATTTTGATATCAAAATATTATTGATATTGGGGCTATGACAGTCAATTACAAATCAGTCTGGCAGTAATTGTGATCGTTTTTCAATCTGAAGGAAGTAATGATTTGAAGTGACTGAAATTAGAATGGTATTGGGAAGTTAAGAAGATCATCAAGCAATCATTTTGTATGATCTTCTGTGTTAAAAAAAGTACATCATTAATGATGTTCTTTTTCCCTCAGTCTGATTTAGTGCCTAGTCTTGTCCACTCTTTTCTCATTAGTCCTGTGTGGATAGTGGGTATTGTAGAGGGAAACATCTTATCTTTCAGTGATGAGGTCATAATAATAATAATAATAATAATGTAGTATACTTCAGGATTATAAAAATGAAGCCTTTTTATCTACTTTGCCAGAGGATGGATACCATTTATGTCTCTGCGTGCAGATTGAAGGAATTTGCTCACAACAGTTAGCTCAATTGCTAACTAGCGTTAGCGCAATGCCTGGAAGACTATGGTAACTGCTAGCATACTAGTAGATACCATAGACTTCCAGTAATTGTGCTAAAGCTAGTTAGCATTGGCTCACAAAACTTACCTCAAACTTCCTTCATACTGGATGCAGAGACACAAAAATAGTATCCATGAGTTCATCTGACTCTGGGGAAGTAGATAAAGGGCTTCATTGCAAAAATCCAGAAGTATCCCTTTAAAAAGATAGAGGCACATTTGTCGTAAGAAAACAGAAACCGTTCTGTTTATTACGACTGCTTCTCGCAACCACATTTTTTAAATCAGGACCCCACATGGGGTTGCTACCCCTACTTAGGGAAACAATGAGCTAGACCATGCTGGTCAGACCAGCTAGACCCCTCAAACTCAACTCTGGAAGTCAAAGTCAGTTCCACTGCGTTTTTCATTGTTCCCCTCTGCTCAGGGACGGATTTACACCTGGGACACCAGGTGGATGCAGTTAATTACCAGGTAGAACAGAAAAGCAGCATGCTCTGGACCCCTTATGGTAAGAGTTGAATACCCTTGAGATAAACCAAACCGACCTGCACTGCTAATGGTTTTTATTTGGGCAGTTTGACCTGATCCTAGCTGGAGTGAATGGGGTTTGCTAACCATGCTCTTTCCCTGAGGGAACTGTGTGTTTGTGTGGTTGGCAGGCCATGCTGTGTGTGTTAATAAATAATACATGGAGTCAGAAGAGAGAAATGCAAGGCAAGCCAATGTTTAGACTCAGAATACATGCACACTAACACACACACACATATATGCACACACAACAAGGCGGAGATGCACACATACAAGTACATACAGATTTAATAGAGCACACATACACATATAGAAACCTACACGTAGACACACATTCACAGATACTGGTTGTGTGTGTGTATAAGAGGATGGTGTGAGTTGTGATCACAGCTGGATGTGCAGTCAGTCAGTCTGTAGTGTGACTCGACGCCGGTCTCTAGTGGTCATGGGTGCACATTGCAGTCTCATATAATATTTAAAGCGGCAATATTTAACTTTTTGGGCAACCTAACAAATTTCACATAGAAATGTGAGTTATAGATCTGTCCTTCTGAAAGCAAGTCAAAGAAGCGGTAGATCTGTTCTGTGTGCGCTATTTCTATGCTTCCTGTTCTTAAGCTTCATTTTTGCTTCAAACTATATTTTTGGTTATTGAAAATTTATTTCACAGCAGTTTAGATTGTACAATGATTCTCTACACTATACTTGCTTGTTTTGTCACATAACCTGAAATTAGGCGAAGTAGTAGAGTTTTAGCAACCAGGAAATGATTTCACCATAATGCACCTTTAACTCTTAGTACTGGGAAACAGAGCGAGTGAGCGAGAGAGCATGTGTGTTTGGCAGGCCGTGCTGTGTGTGTTAATAAATAATACATGGAGTCTGAAGAGGGAAATGTAGGGCAAGCTGACATTTATACTCGGAATACACACACAAACACTGACACATTCACAAACACATATATATGCACACACACACCAAGGCTGAGATGCAAAGATACAAGTACATACAGATTGAATAGAGCACACAAACATATATAGAAACCTACACATTGACACAGACACACACATTCACAGATACTGGTTGTGTGTGTCTATAAGAGGATAGCGTGAGTTGTGATCACAGCTGGATGTGCAATCAGTCTGTAGTGTGACTCCAGGCCGGTCTCTAGTGGTCATGGGTGCACAATGCAATCTCTTTTAATATTTAAAGCTGCAATGTGTAACCTTTTTGGCAACCCAACCAAATGCACATAGAAATGTGACTTATTTTGGTTATGGAAAATATATTTCACAGCGGTTTAGATTATAGAATAATTTTATACACTATAATTCCTTGTTTTGTCACATAACCTGAAGTATTTGAATTTTAGCATCCAGAAAATTATTTATCCATAGCGCACCTTTAACTCTTAGCACTGGGGAACACACACAGAGACAGACAGACAGACAGACAGAGACAGAGAGACACAGAGAGACGGAGACAGACAGAGAGAGTCAGAGAGAGACAGAGAGAATGACTGACCTGTGCATGGAAAATGGACAGAGACTTGGCTGTGTGTAGAGGTATCAGGACTCGAACCAGGAACTGCTTGTGTTCCGACTTCAAGGGCAGAGCAAACCCGTTTATAATGCTGTAGACAGAGAGAGAAGCTTACCTATGAAATCCCAAAAATGTAAGCAGACAGCCGAAGGAAATGTACAACAATGACAAATTGTTTGATAAAATATGCAAAAACAGGTTTGTAGACATTTGTGCAAATGTAGGAAAGGCGTCCGGTCAACGGGACAGTTGTAAATCATGCAGAGCCTTGTCACGATTGCAGATTTTAGAGAAACAACAAATGTCGAAACATATAAGTGTCTTATATCGGCTGAAAGCTTAAATTCTTGTTAATATAACTGCACTGTACAATTTACAGTACCTATTACTGCGAAAAAATGCCATGCTATTGCTTGAGGAGAGCTCCTAACAACAAAACACTTTTTTCACCACGATAGGTTTGATAAATTCACCTCTGAAGGTGAAATGTGTACTTAAATTCTGCTAGATACAATCCTTTTTCATATCCTAAAAAGGTCCATATAGCATGCATGATCGATTTTGTATTTCCACTTGTTCAATTTGCAAAGAAAGGAATCTGAAAATCTAACCCTAAACGTTGTTTCAACCAGTCAAATCACGTTTGTTTGTATTCCTCAGAGATCCTAGAACGTAACCAGACTTCACTATATAATTAGGGGTGTAGTATATCATATAGGACACCATATTTGGTGAGATAGCGACACCTTCATGGCACGCCGATGACGCAGGCAGTTTTCACTTGAACAACTCTAACTTGGTCAAATAAGCACCAATCGGGATCAAACAAAGCTAGCTAGATAGTCAATGAGCTGGGCTTTACGGGAGAATGTAGCTAATAATCTTGTTCGATAGCATGCCTTTTACTTTTGGACAAAAATTATAAGAATAGTTGTGAAGTTATGAAAACTGGTTGTTTTGCAAATGTTGAACTTATAATATGGCTACTAATACTGGAAAAGCTAATTCAAAGTCCAAGTATACAGATTTGACAATATTCTTTCAGAAAAATGTAATATGAATGCAAATGCCTCCTTCACGATTTGCCCAAATGTACCTAGGTGACTTCACACTGAATGTCATGAAGTTTGCTCATACTTCAAGTTATCCATCTGAAACTTTGCACATACACTGCTGCCATCTTGTAGACACCATCGGAATTACAACCAGAGTGATGGCTAGAACTGGGACCGTTCTGTTGCATTTCAAAGATAGTGGTAGAAAAAAAACAGTTGTTTTTTTCTAAGTATTTTCTTTTACCAGATCTATTGTGTTATATTCCCCTACAATCAATTCACATTTCCACAAACTTCAAAGTGTTTCCTTTCAAATGGTGCCAAGAATATACATATCCTTGCTTCAGGGACTGAGATACAGGCAGTTAGATTTGGGTATGTCATTTAGGCGAAAATTGAAAAAAAGGGGGCAATCTAAGAAGTTTAAAAAATATATAATATCACATTTACATAAGTATTCAGACCCGTTACTCAGTACTTTGTTGAAGCAACTTTGGCAGCGATTATAGCCTTGAGTCTTCTTGGGTATGATGCTACAAGCTTGGCACGGCTGTATTTGGGGAGTTTCTCCCATTCTTCTATGCAGATCCTTTCAAGCTCTGTGATGGGGAACATTGTTGCAAAGCTATTTTCAGGTCTTTCCAGAGATATTCAAATGGTTTCAAGTCCAGGCTCTGGCTGGGCCACTCAAGGATATTCAGACTTGTCCCGAAGCCAGTCCTGCATTGTTTCGGCTGTGTGCTTAGGGTCATTGGGGTGGCAGGGTAGCCTAGTGGTTAGAGCGTTGGACTAATAACTGAAAGGTTGCAAGTTCAAATCCCCTAGATGACAAGGTACAAATCTGTCGTTCTTCCCCTGAACATGCAGTTAACCCACTGATCCTAGGCTGTCATTGAAAAAAAGAATTTGTTCTTAACTGACTTGCCTAGTTAAATATAGGTAAATAAAATAATTTTTGAGTGGAAAGTGAACCTTCCCCCCAGTCTGAGGTCCTGAGAGCTCTGGAGCAGGTTTTAATCAAGGATCTCTCTGTACGTTCATTCATCTCTGTGATCCGTTCATTTTTCCCTCGATCCTGACTAGTCTCCCAGTACTTGCCACTGAAAAACATCCCCACAGCATGATGCTGCCAAACCGCCATGCTTCACCATAGGGATGGTGACAGGTTTCCTCCTGACGTGACGCTTGGCATAGGCCAAAGAGTTCAATCTTGGTTTCATCAGACCAGAGAATCTTGTTTCTCATGGTCTGAGAGTCCTTTAGGTGCCTTTTGGACAAACTCCATGCGGGCTCTCATGTGCCTTTTACTGAGGAGTGGCTTCCGTCTAGCCATTCTACCATAAAGGCCTGATTGGTGGAGTGCTGAAGAGATGGTTGTCCATCTGCAAGGTTTTTTGCCCTGACATGTACTGTCAACTGCTGGACCTTATATAGATAGGATTGTGCCTTTCTAAATCACATCCAATCAATTGAATTTACCACAGGTGGACTCCAATCAAGTTGTGGAAACATCTCAAAGGAAACACCTGAGCTCAATATCGAGACTCATACATAGCAAAGGTTCTGAATACTTAAGTAAATAAGGTATTACATTTTTTTAATGTTCAAATGACTACAAAACCTGTTTTCACTTTGTCATTATGGGGTATTGTGTGTAGATTGATGAGGACATTTTTTTATTTGATACATTTTAGAATAAGGCTGTAATGTAACAACATGTGGAAAAGTGAAGGGGTCAGAATACTTTCCGAATGCACTCTACATGATCAAATACAAATCTTAGAATCAACTATTAAAGACTACCAGAACCCACTGGATTCTCCAGTTACATTGAATGAACTACAGGACAAAATACAAACCCTCCAACCCAAAAAGGCCTGTGGTGTTGTCGGTATCCTAATTGAAATGATAAAATACACAGACCACCAATTCCAATTGGCTATACTTAAACTCTTTAACATCACCTTCAGCTCTGGCATATTCCCCAAAATGTGGAACCAAAAAGTGGAGACAAATTGGACACCGATAACTACCATGGGAAATGCGTCAACAGCAACCTTGGGGAAATCCACTGCATTATCATTAACAGCAGATTCCTACATTTCCTCAGTGAAAACGATGTAGTGAGCAAATATCGAATTGGCTTTTCACCAAATTCCCATATGTCAGACCACAAACTCACCCTGCACACCCAAACAAACCAAAACAAAGGCAAAGTCTTCTCATGCTTTGTTGATTTCAAAAAAAGATGTTGACTCAATTTGGCATGAGGGTCTGCTATATTGATGGAAGCAGTGTTGAGGGAAAAACATACAACATTATAAAATCCATGTACACAAGTGTGAGGTTAAAATTGGCTAACAACACACACATCTCTTTCCACATTGACCTGCAGTGAGACAGCGATGCAGTTTGAGCTCCACCCTCTTCAACATCTATATCAACGAATTGGCGAGGGCACAAGAACAGTCTGCAGCACCCGACCTCGCCCTACTAGAATATGAAGTCAAATGTCTACTGTTTGCTGATGATCTGGTGCTTCTTTCCAAGGAGGGCCTACAGCAGCACCCAGATCTTCTGCACTGATTCTGTCAGACCTGGCCCTGACAGTAAATCTTAGTAAGACAAAATAGTGGTGTTCCAAAAAAGGTCCAGTTTGCTAGGACCACAAATATAAATTCCATCTAGACACCGTTGCCCTAGAGCACACAAAAAGCTATACATATCTCGGCCTAAACATCAGTGCCACAGGTAACTTCCACAAAGCAGTGAATGATCTGAGAGACAAGGCAAGAAGGGCGTTCTACACCATCAAAAGGAACTTAAAATTCAACATACAATTAGAATCTGGCTAAAAATACCCATTGTCCTTTATGGTTGTGAGGTCTGGGGTGTGAGGGAGTTCTGAGGGAAATATGTGTCTCTAATATGGTCATACATTTGGCAGGAGGTTAGGAAGTGCAGCTTAGTTTCCACCTCATTTTGTGGGCAGTGTGCACATAGCCTGTCTTCTCTTGAGAGCCAGGTCTGCCTACGGCGGCCTTTCTCAATAGCAAGGCTATGCTCACTGAGTCTGTACATATCCAAAGCTTTCCTTCATTTTGGGTCAGTCACAGTGGTCAGGTATTCTGCCACTGTGTACTTTCTGTTTAGGGCCAAATAGCATTCTAGTTTGCTCTGTTTTTTTGTTAATTCTTTCCAATGTGTCAAGTACTTATCTTTTTGTTTTCTCATGATTTGTTTGGGTTTAATTGTGTTGCTCTCCTGGGGCTCTGTGGGGTCTGTTTGTGTTTGTGAACAGAGCCCCAGGACCAGCTTGCTTAGGGGACTCTTCTCCAAGTTCATCTCTCTGTAGGTGATGGCTTTGTTATGGAAGGTTTGGGAATCGCCTCCTTTTAGGTGGTTGTAGAATTTAACGGGTCTTTTGGGGATTTTGATAATTAGTCTAATTTTGCTCTGTGGAGTCTTGGTGTTTGTCCCATTTTGGGCAACTGATTCAAGTATTTTTTGCCAGATCCTTGCGGACGCCTCCGAGCGGCTAGGTAGGCTGTTTGGAGAGTTTATCTGATTAAAAAATATATACTATTATGTCCTCTCCCCACACTTCTAAAACCAAAGTTGCACCCCTGCCTGTGGCACTGATGTTTAGGCAGAGGTATGTATAGTTCTCTCTCTCTCTCTCTCTCTCTCTCTCTCTCTCTCTCATAGTTGTTATTTGTGTCTGTCTTCTGTTTATTGTTTTTTTTATCCTTTAATCATCCTTTTTCTTCCCTCGTTTTCTCTCTTCCTATTTGAGGAATGAAAGAGAGAGAAATAGCTATGGAGGATAAAATAGAACAAATGTTTTTCTCTTCCATTCCTTTTCTATATCTGCCTCTCTCTATTGCCTCTTTCTCTATCGCATCCCTCTCTAATCCTCCGTTTCTCATCCTCTCTCTTCTGTCTACGGCACCCCTATATACCCCTCTATTTCATTCTCCCTCCCCTCCCGTCTCTTTCTCTCCACCCTCTCTCTCCCTTTCTTCTATCTATCAGTGAGTTTGTGGGTGGGTCTATAAATACTCAGTCAGCATCAACCTGAAGCCCACACCCCCTCCTTCCCCCAAAACATTGACTCACTCCCTCACCCTCCCTCCCTCCATTTCTCTATCTCTCAATCTTCTCAGTCCCAGCATGAAGAAACCTAAAATCAAAGGTATGTTTTGTTGACTTGGGAGAAAGATAAACAGTGTGTGTCACTTGTTGTAAGGGAGAAAGAGAAACTGTGTAGAGCAGGGAGGGGCAACTGGCAGCCTGCGGAACAATTTCCGAAAACAATCTGACCTACATGTTTTTTTCTACTCATTCGGGGTCTCAACTTACTGTTGAGATTTGCAATAGTACACAAGGTGCAATTTCGAAATATGGCTGTGCATCGAAATGTGGTTATGTCAGTCACTGACAGTCACTCAATTAGCCATGTCAGCTAACAATTTTTAGATTGGTAAGTTAGTGTAGCCAGCTATCTAAACTTGTAGTAATCATGGCCAAATACCGACCAGGGCCCTGACCTCCAGTAGGCCCCCAATGATTTTATTAGTCACTCTCACCCAGATATCATATTAACATGGCTAAGTCATGGCAAAATGTGTAGAATTGTAGGAAATTAATTTTAAAACTGCAAGAATGTATCTCCACCCCACGTCAAAATGGATAGAATTGTAGGAAACGTGCTATTTTCTTCTCTCTGCCCTATGGGAAAAATTAGGAGAATTGCATGAAGTTTGTTATAAAATTGCAAAATTTTCTCTCCACGCCATGGCAAAATGGGCAAAATGAGTAGAATTGCAGAAAATGAACTTTAAAAGTCCAATGCAGCTGCTTTTATCTCAATATCAAATCATTTCTGGGTTACAATTAAGTACTTTACAGTGATTGTTTTAAAATAAAATGGTAAAAATAAACAAAAAGTATAGCAAATAGCAAAAAGTAATTTCTCAAGTAAAGATTTTGCTAGGACTGTCTGGGAGTGGTCTGAGTGTGAAGGGAAAACTGAAAACTAGCTGTTATTGGTCTATTAACTAATTACACCATACAGTCCAAAACTCCAAACCACCCAAGCAAGCTGAAATTTCGGGCAGTCTTTTCAAAAAGCTAAACACTAAAAGGGCATCATCATGTAAAAAATGTCACAGTATTGTTCCAACCTCATAATGTGTAAATATATATAAAACACAGGGAAATCACCTTTTTGACTGCACTTTAGCTTGAAAGGGATAGTTCACCCAAATTACAAATCATCCGAAAGTATTTACAATTGATTGGGAAGCTCATAGAGGTCACTTATAGAGGTTTTGAACATGATGTTTGAAAAATGCTAATATCTGTCCCATGACGAATGGCATTTGTGCCATGACGAATGGCATCACATGCTAAAACTCTGACAAGGTAAGGAAACCAATGTGTCATTTTGTAATTTGGGCGAACTATCCCTTTAAAACAAAAAAATGTCTCTCCATCATTCAAGACATTGGCCAGTAGGGGGGCCAAATCTTGCCTATGGCCCCCAAAAGGCTAGGAGGGTATAATGCATTTAGTTAACAGAGTTAAGAATAGTTTAATTGCACAAATGGATTGATTGCACAAATCATTTGACTGCATGTGTGAGTATGGATGTGGGTGCACAGACCCACAAGTTCAGATTTTTTGTGGCCCCCAACCCCATCAAAGTTGCACATTCTTGGTGTAGAGTGTAGAGGAGATGCACCGCTTTAGTCCTCAAGGACAGCAATGTTGGCTGGTTTTCATAATTTTTTATTTGAAAATTGGCCTTTCAGTGACATGTATTGATCTAACAGAACTTGAGCACCTTTACTAGAGGGTAAAGAGTGTGTGATACAAGAAGATACACACCTGCCCAGGATCTCCAGTAGCTCTGCCACACCGTTGAAGTGCTCGGTCTCATAGATAAACCTGGAAGAACAGAGACAGGTCACACACACACTGTCACACAAACGCATAATTTGCCATGTTAATGTGTGAGTGTACATGAGTGTCTGTGTGTGTTTGCATGTTAGTGAGTAAGTATGTGAGTGTGTACATGTACATGCATGTGTGTATACCTGAGCGTGTGTGTGTGCGTGGTACCTGAGGAAGATATTGTTGATCTGTTTGCGTATGTATGCCCGCAGGCCGAGCAGTTTGCCGTAGACACGATGCAGGATGGTCTTTAGGTACTCTCTCTCCCTCGGATCCTCACTGTCAAACAATTCCAACAGCTACACGCACGCACACACATACACGCACACAGAGAAAGAGAGATAAATGATCAAAATGCAGAACCCAGAGAGTCTGAGTAATACACAAATAGAGACAGACATATTGAAATACATATTGTAAGAGGCAGACATGTAAGAAATTGATTTCTACCTGAAGAACAAACTTCTGGTCAACGTAGCGTTTGGCCATGGAGGGCTGGAAGTCTGGGCTCTCCAGGAAACGCAGAAAGAATTCATACACCAGCTGAGAAAACATACACACAGAGTACACACACACAGTTGAGAGTTAAATTAAAGGTGATAGATGGAATCATCTTCACAAACATAGATTTCAAATCTGTTTCTAATCGTGTGACTGCCCATATATATATATGTGTGTGTGTGTGTGTGTGTGTGTGTGTGCGTGTGTGTGCGTGTGTGTGTGTGTGTGTGTGTGTGTGTGTGTGTGTGTGTGTGTGTGTGTGTGTGTGTGTGTGTGTGTGTGTGTGTGTGTGTGTGTGTGTGTGTGTGTGTGTGTGTGTGTACCTGCAGGTGTGGCCAGGAGGCCTCTAGAGTGGGTTCATCCTCCTCCGGGTCAAACTCTGGGTTCTCACTGGGAGGTAATGTCCTGAAGATATTCACTGAGATCTAAAAGAGGATGGAGGGTTGGGGGAGAGGAGAGGAGAGGAGAGGAGAGGAGAGGAGAGGAGAGGAGAGGAGAGGAGAGGAGAGGAGAGGAGAGGAGAGGAGAGGAGAGGAGAGGAGAGGAGAGGAGAGGAGAGGAGAGGAGAGGAGAGGAGAGGAGAGGAGAGGAGAGGAGAGGAGAGGAGAGGAGAGGTGGAGGGAGGAGGCAGGAGGCAGGAGGAAAGGAAAATGATGAAAATGAGAGAATAGAAAATAAATGAACCTAGGCTTCTCTGAACTTCACAACCCTTTTTCTTTTCTCCAATGCTATCTATATCTTGTTCCTCTCTTCCTCTCCTCCCTCTTTCTCTCTCCTTCAACCAATCCTTTATTTTCTTCTACACTCCGGTTGAAGAGTTCTTTACATCTCTCCACCTCCTCTCGTCCCTCCCTCTCTCCCTTTCTCCACTCTTCTACTCTTCTCTATCCACTCTCCACCCCCTTTCCGCTACTATTATCCCCCTCTCCCTCCCTCTCTCCTCTCACGTTTTCGTCTTCCTCCTGCCTCCTCCTCCCTCACTCCTCCTCTCTCACCATCTTAATAGCCTCTGGGTAGAGTGGCTCTATCAGAACTCCTCTGCTTGTAGCAACAGACTCCACCAGTTCATTGAGCGCAGCTCGTTTGATCTCTTTCCCCTTCAGGTCAGCCACACAGTCCAGGAAGTCAAAGAGGACGCAGCACTGCTGCAGCTTCTTACAGAACAGGTCATGGAGCTCTGCCACAGGGGCATCTGGGGAGGTATGGAGAGAGGGAGAGTGAGAGGGATGGAGAGACGGAGAAGTTAAACACAACACTCCCGCAAACAGTCAAAACTGTTAAACCAACAGGCTGCACTTTTTGATCACATCAAGGTAACACCAAACAGTAATTTGTGAGAACTAAATGTTCAAAGTCTCTGTTAACAATGTACATCCATCCCTCCCCTCTTCTCACCACTCCAACCCTTTCCCCCATCCCTCCTTCCCTCTCACAGGGCTCTATGCTGACCTTTTTTATAAGGAGCACATGTGCACTTAAGTTGAAAAATGTAGGCGCACACACACAAAAAAATTGTAGCACAATGAAAAATATTTTTGATATTATTAATGTTAGAATCACCAAAAATGTTAGGCTCACGGTGCTCCTAAATAAAACTTCCAGGTAGCACAGCAAAACATTTAGGTGCATATGTGAGTAAAATGGTCGAACTGTAGAGCTCTGTCTCACCCCTCCATTCTTTCTCCTCCCTCCATCCATTACTCTCTCTCTCCCTCCATAGTCCGACTATGAAGGAGAAATCGAATCAGTTTTTAATAGAGAGTAATTGTATGAAGAAGAGCCGAACTAGGAACCAGAAAGAACAGATCGAGAAAGGGAGGGAAAATAGAGAGAAAGAGAGAGCAAAGGAGTATTCCTATAAGTAGGGATGGGCAACAGACGGCTCACGGAGAGCCGCGGATCGATTTCCAAAAACGGGGGGGGGGGGGGGGGGCGTGGATCGATTTCCAAAAACGGGGGGGAGGGCCGCGGATCGATTTCCAAAAACGGGGGGGCCCTCCCGCAAAACGTTCACATTTTTGGGGTGTCAACGTACTGTTGAGAATTAGAATAGTAGAATACACAAGATGCAATTAAAAAATGTGGTTGTGCAATCAGCAGTGTTTATTTTGTTACAGTATGTAAGTCACTGACAGTTACTCAAATAGCCATGTCAGTAAATGTTTTTTTCATTTAACCAGACAAGTCAATTAAGAACAAATTCTTATTTTCAATGACAGACTACACTGGCCAAACCCAGACAACACTAGGCCACTGCCCTATGGGACTCCCAATCACAGCTGGTTGTGATACAACCTGGATTTGAACCAGGGTGTCTGTAGTGACACCTCTATTACTGAGATGCAGTGCCCTAGACTGCTGCGCCACTCGGGAGCTTGGTAATTTACTCTAGCCAGTTATCTAAACTAGTTATCATGGCCAACGAGTAATCATGGCCAAATATCGACAGGGCACACAAGGCACATGCCCAGGGGCCCTGACCTCCAATGGGGCCCCATTGATTTTGTAAGTCACTCGCAATCAGATATCATATTAACATGGCATAAGTCATGGCAAAATTAGTAGAATTGTATGAAATTTGTTGTAAAATTTCAACATTTCCTCTCTGCCCAATGGTAAAATATGTAGAATTGAAGAAAACTTGCTTTATAATGCAAGTTATAACATTATCTCTGCGACCCATGGCAAAATGTGTAGAATTGTATGAAATATTTCTCTGTGCCATCATGACGTGGTAAATGTTAAAAAGGTTAAGGCCGGTCCTGCATTTCAATCAAATCAAATGTTATTTGTCACACATGCCGTTTACAACAGGTGTAGTAGACCTTACAGTGAAATGCTTACTTTACAAGCCCTTAACCAACAATACAGTTTTAAATTTAAAAAAATAGGTAAGTAAAAATATAATAATAATTAAAATTTAAAATAATTAAAATAACATATATACAGGGGGCTATATACAGGGGGTTTAGTTAAGACTCATGATGAGTTCCAATTTTTTGTGGCCCCAATCCCCATCAAAGTTGCCCATCCCTGGGCTACAGTATCAAGGAAAGGAATTGTGCTGGGAATAGAGTGTGTGTCCCAAATAGACCCATGGGGCTCTGTTCAAAAGTAGTAAACTATATAGGGAATAGGGTATCATTTAAAGATACCTTTTTGCTTGGTAGGGAAGATTAGCGATACAGGAGGGGGGGGTGGTAGGGAAAGGGATGGAGAGAGGGGGAGCGAACTTGAATAAGAGAGACAGAGAGAGAGATAGAGAGAGAGAGAGACAGCTACAATCTTAGAAAAAAAGGTGCTATCTAGAACCTAAAAGGGTTCGTCGGCTGTCCCCATAGGAGAACCCATTAAAGAACCCTTTTTGGTTCCAGGTAGAACCCTTTTAAGTTCATTGTAAAACCCTTTACACAGATAGAACCGAAAAGAGTTCTACCTGGAACTAAAAATTATTTTACATGGAACCAAAAAGGGTTATCCTACTGGGACAGTTGAAGAACCCTTTCGGTACCCTTTTTTCTAAGTGTACATATTGTAGCTTCCAGAGCACAGTGGCAGAAAAATACAAATTAAATTGGAGACAGTGAGTTTGTGGAAACAGGGATGGTGAGAGAGGAAAAGAGAGAAAGAGAGAAAGAGAGCTAGAGAGCGAAAGGGTAGGAGAGAGAAAGACTGTGAAATAAACAGGGAGTTTAAAGGTGTGCAAACATCTTTAAGGGGCAGACATGAAGAAGCATCACTGATTCAGACACCCGGCAACACACACACACAGCCAGAGCTAAATATAGTACTACCACAGAGAGAGGGAGAAGAGAGAGAGAGACAGGAAAGAGATGGGGGAAAGGGAGAGACAGAGGGAGAGATACAGGGAAACGGAAAGAGAAAGAGAGAGAGGGAGGAGGGAGAGGAGAGGAGAGAGATGGGGAAAGGTCGAAAGAGAGAGAGAGAGAGGGAGAGAGAAAGGATTAAAGGATGACATCATCTATGTTGCTCTTCTGTCTTACTCTCTTCCCCTTCCTCCCTCCATATCCCTGGGTACCTTTCCTCCCGCCCTCCCTGTCTCTGTGGCTTTCTAAATGAGATGAGCAACATAGAACAACAATTTCTTTATTATGTCCCTTTCAGGAAGTGTGTCTTACATCTCAGAAAACACAACACAGCATCACCACATAAGGGACAGTCCAAAATGTACTGGGCTGGGGTGGGTACAGAATAAGGCAGGGTTGTCTAACTTTTTTTTTTGCTTTGGGGAGCGTTGTGTGTTTTTTTATTGGGCACAGAAGAGGGTTAACATTACCCTTTTGCAGGTTTTGCTGCATAATTTATTCCATCCTAGTCAAATGTCCTCACCTGCTTGCATGCACCTCACCTACAGTACCAAGTTTTGACAAACCTACTCGTTCAAGGGGTTTTCTTTATTTCTCAAATGTTCTACATTGTGGAATAATAATGAAGACATGAAAGCTATGAAATAACATATATGGAATCATGTAGTAACCAAATATTTTAGATTTTTCAAAGTAGCCAGCCTTTGCCTTGATGACAGATTTGCACACTCTTGGCATTCTCTTTACAAGCTTCACCTGGAATGATTTTCCATCAGTCTTGAAGGAGTTCCCAGATATGCTGAACACTTGTTGGCTGCTTTTCCTTCACTCTGCGATCCAACTCATCCCAAACCATCTCAATTGGGTTGAGGTTGGGTGATTGTGGAGGCCAGGTCACCTGATGCAGCACTCCATCACTCTCCTTCTTGGTCAAATAGCCCTTACACAGCCTGGAGATGTGTTGGGTCATTGTCCTGTTGAAAAACAAATGATAGTCCCACTAAGCGCAAACCAGATGGGATGGCGTATCGCTGCAGAGCAGAATGCTGTGGTAGCCATGCTGGTTAAATGTGCCTTAAATTCTGAATAAATCATGCAGAGATCATTAATTCACCTACTCTGCATCTCACAAAGAAACGGTGGTTGGAACCAAAAATCTCAAATTTGCACTCATCAGACCAAAGGACAGATTTCCACCATTCTAATGTCCATTGCTTGTGTTTCTTGGCCAAAGCAAGTCTCTTCTTAGGGGGCATCATGGTTTGGGACTGCTTTGCTACCTCAAGGCTGGACAGCTTGCTATCATCGATGGAAAAATGAATTCTCAAGTTTATCAAGACATTTTGTAGGAGAATGTATCTGTCCGCCAATTGAAGCTCAACAGAAGTTAAGTGAAGCAACAGGACAACAACCAAAAAGACAGAAGTAAATCAATAACAGAATGGCTTGAACAGAAGAAATACACCTTCTGGAGTGGCCCAGTCAGTCCTGACCTCAACCCGATTGAAATTTTATGGCATGACCTCAACAGAGCGGTTCACACCAGACAGCCCAAGAATATTGTGGAACTGAAACAGTTTTGTAAAGAGGAATGGTCCAAAATTCCTCCTGACCATCGTGCAGGTCTGATCCATAACTACAGAAAATGTTTGGTTGATGTTATTGCTGCCAATAATGGACTACGCTTTTCCGTGCGCTAACTATTACTATACCACCAGGTCAATATGGTCTACCAGTCTAACTGTATATCCTGCCCTCACCCACCATTCATAGTGATAATGGTAGTAGGTGGATCGTATATGTCCAGATCTGCAATAGGCTGACTAGCATTCATACAACACAAAAAATCATTCAAAGCTGCACCAATTTTCAACATTCTACTCTAGGCTGCAGTGAAAATGTAAAATGGTGCAAAAGCCCTGTGATTTCAATGTTTCATTAAATTTGAATCAGTTCTACACTCGATAATCTACAAGGTCTGGAAAGGGACAGTAACAGGCCAGTCTGGCTGAATTTTCAATTCTCATACTGAGATATGCTGTCTGTTGCAGATCATCATTCTCCCAAGTCGTCCTATGTGACCACATAAGCTGCGTTTACACAGGCAGCCCAATTCTGATCTTTTTTCCACTAATTGGTCTTTTGACCAATCACATCATAAATGTTCACATCAGATCTTTTTCAGAGCTGATCTGAATGGTCAAAAGACCAATTAGGGAGAAGAATACCATAATTGGGCTGCCTGTGTAAACAAAGTCATATCCTCCCAGCAGGCCCAGTTATTAAGGAAAGCTTAATGGTGCTCTACCTCCTCTCCAATCCGTATGACTACTCCTCGCGCACCTAGAACCTAACTCTTTAATATAGCCTTTGAGATTTGTGTTTAATGTAGGAGTTATTTAACACAAAGATTTATAATATAATTTATATTTTACAATGTATTACATTTTATATTTGGCATAAACACAACCAGTCACAATGTTTTAATCTGATTACGCTACTTCAAAAGTCTCCTGTAGGCTATGTAGGCTAAATAGCAAATGTGCCTACTCTGGTCATGGCACATGCGCTCCAGCCAACAGCTCGCAGATACAGTGCGGGTAGGCTGTGCTGGTAGGCTAGTCTACATGATGACATTATTATGGCATCCAAGCAGTCAAGCATCTACCATCACGTCACCAAAATCAGACACTCAATATTTATTGGAAATGAGCATTAAAAGATCACCGTGCACTTTCACCACCCTGTGAAGTTCATCATACGTTATTTAAGACTGACATTAACTGCATGATTTCCCGAGGCGTAGTGGGAGAATCACACACCATATCATTATGTGACTACAAGTTTACGATGATGATGGTTATTATATCAATATTCAGGCAGGTCACCCGATACAAGTCAGTATTCAACATCTATCCATGTCTGAAGATGAAGGAAGATGGTGTGGAAACCGGCCACTAGGGGCAACAGTGAGCACTGTTACCTTCAAGTAGGTTTTGGTTTTGCTAGTGTGTTGTGGACGGGAATGGCAGATGGGTGCCATCATCTGCCTCTGGTTTGAAAGGTTGCATGTTCCAGAATGACAACCATCTCTGCAGCACTCCACCAATCAGGTCTTTATTATAAAGCGGCCAGACGGAAGCCACTCCTCAGTAAAAGTCACATGACAGCCCGCTTGGAGTTTGCCAAAAGGCACCTAAAGAACAAGATTCTCTGGTCTGATGAAAACCAAGATTGAACTCTTTGGGCTGAATGCCAAGCGTCACATCTGGAGGAAACGTAGCACCATCCCTACGTGAAGCATGGTGGTGACAGCATCATGCTGTTGGGATGTTTTTCAGCGGCAGGGACTGGAAGACTAGTTAGGATCGAAGGAAAGATGAACGGAGAAAAGTACTGAGAGATCTTGATGAAAACCTGCTCCAGAGCGCTCAGGACCTCCGCCTGTGGCGAAATGTCATCTTACAACAGGACAACGACCATAAGCACACAGCCAAGAAAAGGCAGGAGTGGCTTCGGGACAAGTCTCTGAATATCCTTGAGTGGCCCAACCAGTGCTCGGACTTGAACCCGATCGATCATACATATCTGGAGAGACCTGAAAATAGCTGTGCAGCGACGCTCCCCGTCCAACCTGACAGAGCTTGAAAGGATCTGCAGAGAAGAATGGGAGAAACTCCCCAAATACATGTGTGTTGCGTCATACCCAAGAAGACTCAAGGTTGTAATCACTGCCAAAGGTGCTTCGACAAAGTACTGAGTTCATTTAAGGACCTTTATTTCAATTTTAGCCTAAAATGACATACCCAAATCTAACTGCCTGTAGCTCAGCACCTGAAACAAGGATATGCATATTCTTCATACAATTGAAAGGAAATACTGAGAAGTTTGTGGAAATGTGAAATTAATGTAGGAGAATATAACACATTAGATCTGGTAAAAGATCATTTCATTTCTTTGAAATTAAAGAGAAAGGCCATAATATAATATTGCAGTTTAGGCACTAGTTTGATTTTGGCCACTAGATAGCAGCAGTGTGTGTGCAAAGTTCCAGATTGATCCAGTGAAGCATTGAAATACTGCACAGTATTTTGTATCAAGTCTCCCCAAATGTGCTGAATTGGTCAATTGATACATTTTCAAGTACCTAACTACAGAAAACATAGAAAAAAATGTATGGTAATGCAAAACTTAAGTTTTACACACTCCCAGGAATGTCATACATGATGGATCATTAGCTTATACACTAACTTTCACACATCAAGATGGCCAGGCAGGGTGGACGTGGAGCCAGAGACAGCAGGGGTTCAAACTGTAGAACCCAGTTCCTACATGTTAATATAACATGTATTTTATCAAACAAAACTATGCTACATTGTATCTCTGGGACCCCCAGGATGTCAAATCAGAGCAATATTACTGAATGTAAGTACATTATTTACCTTAAACTGAAGGTATCAAACCAATTGACGTGATAAACGTTTTTTGTTGTTGTGTACTCTCCTCAAACAATAGCATGGCATTTTTTCATTGTAATAGCTACTGTAAATTGGACAGTGCAGTTAGATTAACAAGAATATAAGCTTTCTGCCCATATAAGACATGTCTATGTCCTGGAAGGTTTGCTGTTACTTACAACGTCCTTCTTGTCACATTAGCGCACGTTAGCGTACGTTACTATCAACCGTCCCGGTATAGGGACACCGATCCCATATAGCAGGGGTGGGCAATTCCAGTCGTCGAGGGCCTGATTGGTGTCACAGTTATTCCCCAGGCCCAGCTAACACAAATTAATCCAATAATAACCTACTCATGGTCTTCAGTTTAGAATGCAATTTGATTAATCAGCTGGTGTTTGCTATTGATGGCCCTCGAGGACTGGTGTTGCCCACCCCTGCCATAGATGTTAAGGGTCTGAATACTTATGTAAATGTGATATCAAATTTTTATTTCTAATACATTTGCAAACATTTCTAAAAACCCTGTATTTGCTTTGTCATTATGGGGTACTGTGTGTAGATTGATGAGGTGGAAAAAACAATTTTATTTACAGATAGCCAGGGGCACACTGCAACACTCAAGACATAATTTGCAAACAAAGCATTTGTGTTTTGATGAAAATAATCATGGACTCTAAACCTTCAAGCTGCAAACTGGACCCTATTCCAACTAAACTCCTGAAAGAACTGCTTCCTGTGCTTGGCCCTCCTATGTTGAACATAATAAACGGCTCTCTATCCACCGGATGTGTACCAAACTCACGAAAAGTGGCAGTAATAAAGCCTCTCTTGAAAAAACCAAACCTTGACCCAGAAAATATAAAAACAATTGGCCTATATCGAATCTTCTATTCCTCTCAAAAATTTTAGAAAAGGCTGTTGCGCAGCAACTCACTGCCTTCCTGAAGAAAAACAATGTATGCGAAATGCTTCGGTCTGGTTTTAGACCCCATCATAGCACTGAGACTGCACTTGTGAAGGTGGTAAATGACCTTTTAATGGCATCAGACTGAGGCTCTGCATCTGTCCTCTTGCTCTTAGACCTTAGTGCTGCTTTTGATACCATCGATCACCACATTCTTTTGGAGAAATTGGAAATCCAAATTGGTCTACACCGACAAGTTCTGGCCTGGTTTAGATCTTATCTGTCAGAAAGATATCAGTTTGTCTCTGTGAATGGTTTGTCCTCTGACAAATCAACTGTAAATGTCGGTGTTCCTCAAGGTTCTGTTTTAGGACCACTATTGTTTTCACTATATATTTTACCTCTTGGGGATGTCATTCGAAAACATAATGTTAACTTTCACTGCTATGCGGATGACACACAGCTGTACATTTCAATGAAACATGGTGAAGCCCCAAAATTGCCCTCGCTAGAAGCCTGTGTTTCAGACATAAGGAAGTGGATGGCTGCAAACTTTCTACTTTTAAACTCAGACAAAACAGAGATGCTTGTTCTAGGTCCCAAGATACAAAGAGATCTTCTGTTGAATCTGACAATTAATCTTAATGGTTGTACAGTCGTCTCAAATAAAACTGTGAAGGACCTCGGCGTTACTCTGGACCCTGATCTCACTTTTGACGAACATATCAAGACTGTTTCAAGGACAGCTTTTTTCCATCTACGTAACATTGCAAAAATCAGAAACGTTCTGTTCAAAAATGATGCAGAAAAATTAATCCATGCTTTTGTTACTTCTAGGTTAGACTACTGCAATGCTCTACTTTCCGGCTACCCGGATAAGGCACTAAATAAACTTCAGTTAGTGTTAAATACGGCTGCTAGAATCCTGACTAGAACCAAAAAATGTGATCATATTACTCCCGTGCTAGCCTCGCTACACTGGCTTCCTGTCAAGGCAAGGGCTGATTTCAAGGTTTTACTGCTACCTACAAAGCATTACATGGGCTTGCTCCTACCTATCTCTCTGATTTGGTCCTGCCTTACACACCTACACTTATGCTACGGTCACAAGACGCAGGCCTCCTAATTGTCCCTAGAATTTCTAAGCAAACAGCTGGAGGAGGAGCTTTCTCCTATAGAGCTCCATTTTTATGGAATGGTCTGCCTACCCATGTGAGAGACGCAGACTCGGTCTCAACCTTTAAGTCTTTACTGAAGACTCATCTCTTCAGTCAGTCAAATGATTGAGTATAGTCTTGCCCAGGAGTGTGAAGGTGAATGGAAAGGCTCTGGAGCAATGAACCGCCCTTGCTGTCTCTGCCTGGCCTGTTCCCCTCTTTCCACTGGGATTCTCTGTCTCTAACCCTATTACAGGGGCTGAGTCATTGGCTTACTGGTGCTCTTTCATGCCGTCCCTAGGAGGGGTGCGTCACTTGAGTGGGTTGAGTCACTGATGTGATCTTCCTGTCTGGGTTGTGCCGTGGCGGAGATCTTTGTGGGCAATACTCAGCCTTGTCTCAGGATGGTAAGTTGGTGGTTGAAGATATCCCTCTAGTGGTGTGGGGGCTGTGCTTTGGTAAAGTGGGTGGGGTTATATCCTTCCTGTTCGGCCCAGTCCGGGGGTATCATCGGATGGGGCCACAGTGTTTCCTGACCCCTCCTGTCTCAGCCTCCAGTATTTATGCTGCAGTAGTTTTTGTCGGGGGGCTAGGGTCAGTTTGTTATATCTGGAGTACTTCTCCTGTCTTATCCAGTGTCCTGTGTGAATTTAAGTATGCTCTCTCTAATTCTCTCTTTTTTTCTCTCTCTCGAAGGACCGGAGCCCTAGGACCATGCTTCAGGACTACCTGGCACTATGACTCCTTGCTGTCCCCAGTCCACCTGGCTGTGCTGCTGCTCCAGTTTCAACTGTTCTGCCTGCGGCTATGGAATCCTGACCTGTTCACCGGACGTGCTACCTGTCCCAGACCTATTATTTGACCATGCTGGTCATTTATGAACATTTGAACATCTTGGCCATGTTCTGTTATAATCTCCACCCAGCACAGCCAGAAGAGGACTGGCCACCCCTCATAGCCTGGTTCCTCTCTAGGTTTCTTCCTAGGTTTTGGCCTTTCTAGGGAGTTTTCCGAGCCAACGTGCTTCAACACCTGCATTGCTTGCTGTTTGGGGTTTTAGGCTGGGTTTCTGTTCAGCACTTTGAGATATCAGCTGATGTACGAAGGGCTATATAAATTAATTTGATTTGTTTAGTGAGTCCACCAGATTAAAGGCAGTAGGGATGACCAGGGATGTTCCCTTGATAAGTGAGGGAATTGAAGAAATTCCTGTCCTGCTAAGTATAAAAAATTTAACGAGCATGTTTGGGTGTCAGAGAAAATGTATGGAGTAAAAAGCACATTATTTTCTTTAGGAATGTAGTGAAGTAAAGGTTGTCAAAAATATACCCCCAAAAATTACTCAATGAGTACTTTATAGTAGTTTTACTTAAGTACTTCACACCAATGAGTTAGAGTAAAATCCTCTCCAGCAAATTTGCTGACACACAAAGCTCAAATTACATTGACATTTCATCAATGACTGTGCCTTTAAACAGCTTGGAAAATTCCAGAAACTTCTGTCATGGCTTTAGAAGCTCCTGATAGGCTAATTGACATAATTTGAGTCAATTGGAGGTGTATTTCAAGGCCTACCTTCAAACTCAGTGCCTCTTTGCTTGACATCATGGGACAATCAAAATAAATAAGCCAAAATTGTAGACCTCCACAAGTCAGGTTCATCCTTGGGAGCAATTTCCAAATGCCTGCAGGTACCACGTTCATCTGTACAAACAATAGTTCGCAAGTATAAACACCATGGGACCACGCAGCCGTCATACAGCTCAGGAAGGAGACGCATTCTGTCTCCAAGAGATGAACGTACTTTGGTGTGAAAAGTGCAAATCAACCCCAGAACAACAGCAAAGGACCTTGTGAAGATGCTGGAGGAAACAGGTACAAAAATATCTATATCCACAGTAAAATGAGTCCTATATGGAGGAAGAAGGAAGAAGCCACTGCTCCAAAACCACCATAAAAAAGACTACGGTTTGCAACTGCACATGGGGACAAAGATCGTACTTTTTGGAGAAATGTCCTCTGGTCTGATGAAAGAAAAATATAACTGTTTGGCCATAATGACCATCGTTATGTTTGGAGGAAAAAGGGGAGGCTTTTTTATGGCGAGGGTCAAAGAACACCATCCCAACCGTGAAGCACGGGGGGAGGCAGCATCATCTTGTGGGGGTGCTTTGCTGCAGGAAGGACTGGTGCACTTCACAAAATAGATGTCAGGAAAATTACGTGGATATATTGAAGCAACATCTCAAGACATCAGTCAGGAAGTTGAAGCTTGGTTGCAAATGGGTCTTCCAAATGGACAATGACCCCAAGCATACTTCCAAAGGTGTGGCAAAATGGCTTAAGGACAACAAAGTCAATGTATTGGAGTGGCCATCACAAAGCCCTGATCTCAATCCCATAGAAAAAGTGTACGCAAGCAAGGAGGCCTACAAACCTGACTCAGTTACACCAGCTCTGTCAGGAGGAATGGGCCAAAATTCACCCAACTTATTGTGGGAAGCTTGTGAAAGGCTACCTGTAACATTTGACCCAAGTTAAACAATTTAAAGGCAATGCTACCAAATACTAATTTAGTGCATGCAAACTTCTGACCCACTGGGCATGTGATGAGAGCTGAAATAAATCATTCTCTCTACTATTATTCTGACATTTCACATTCTTAAAATAAAGTGGTGATCCTAACTGACCTAAAACAGGGCATTTTTACTAGGATTAAATGTCAGGAATTGTGAAAAACTGAGTTTAAATTTATTTGGCTGAGGTATATGTAAACTTCCGACTTCAACTCTATTTTACACATCTCCGATTTGGCATGTCTCTTGTGATGCGGTTCACAGCAGCACAGACGGATGTGACAACTGCGTCATAGTTTTGAACAACCCTTCCCCCCCTTTTGTTCCATGCTGGCTGAAGTAACCAGCTAACACCAGACACAGATGAAAATGAATCATATAAATATCTTTGCCATAGATGAATAGTGTACACTTTTAATTATATTTCCTGACACCCTACAGTCAAATATTGGCACCAGTAGAGTAGCTATCTGGCTATAAACCACGCAACTCTGCAAACATGCCTTCTCCGATGTTGGTTACAAGGCACAGTTTTTTTTATTAGGTAAGAGAATATAATGTTACCATTGGTGTATTAAAAAGTGAATTAGGGTGATATCGGCCATTCCCTTTAATAATCCCGCCTCCTGAATCCATGAGTTTGACATGGGGGAGGGGACCAGTAACTTTATGATCAAACTTGATTTATGCAGAAGCAACAATAGTTGTTCATACTTTGGTCATCATACTTTGTTCTGGTTTCATATATCATCCATTTTCATGAGAAACATGATTTTGACTGTTCATGACCTTTAGTGAAAGACACGTGGTTGTTGAATTAATTCATTTTCAGTCCTGTGGCCTTCATCAAATGAGTTCTTAGGTGAATGTTATTATTATAATTAAAGTCTTTATCACAATACATTACATATCTCATAAGGCCTTATTTTGAGACCTAGCTTTATCCTAATACAGTGGCCTGAAACTCATGGTTTTACAGGCCACATCGGGCCTGCAAGTAAGTTTGCAAAAGTTTAAAACCTGTTTGAAGGATTTCCAGGAATCATCACACCGGCATTTCTTGAAAACAAGGGAAATTTACCAGCATTTTGCAACCCTACCTGCAAGTCACATTATGCTGGCTTGCAAAGTGTTTAGTAATTCCTAAAGGAATCCAGCCAGTGTTAGTCCATCCAACAGTTGAAATGTGTATTCACCTGCAACTTGCATGTATAATGGCTGCCAGCATTAGAAACAGTGTGAGGAGCCCACCTAAGTATTTTAAACTGGAACAACCATTTCAGTAACAGGTACAAAAAATTATTGGATTTGTTAGCATTTTTTGTATTTATCAAACAATAAATCACTCAATGTACAGTACATGCAAAAACACATATTAAAAACAATTCTTGTTGGCACTAATCTGTACCTTTGCTTAGTAGAAAAGCTACAAATTGACAATGTATTGAAGAAAGGTACATATTTGTACCCAAAATAAGGCACAATGATGAATACACCTGTGCCAGGCTTATATTGAAGGCGTGGCTTAGTGGGTGTGTGGCTTTCAGTTAGTTATTTTTCGCCACCCATGAGTAGAAGTGTTGTGCCAGTTTAAAAAGTCTATAGTTAAGTTAGTTAAAGTTTGAGTATGTCTGCTGCCACTTCTGAAGTCTTCATATAGGCATTTCATAAGAGCATTTCACACTAAAGGGCTGTAATGGATAACATAGTGACCTTAACACAACACTGCCATGAGGCATGGTCTTTGTGGCATAATGTTTAAGGTGTTGACTTTACAGTTGCTGGATCCAGGTTCAAGTCCCAGTCAGGGATACCCTTGAACTTGCTACATTGGTGTCAGAAGTTGAATGATGGAGGGGTGTGTACATTTGAGGACTTGGTATAGAGAAGAGGTATGTTTTTGTCACTTAAAAGGAAAAAACGGTTTTGTCACTATGGTGATACCCTGAAAAGGCACACCTTTTCTAAAGTTACACTTTTGTACCTGTAGACTATATGTAAGAAAGATACTATTTTGTCCCCTAAAAGTACACTATTGGCTCTTTTAAGGTACGATTGGCAAGGGTATAAGAACCCCCTTATGCCTCTGGATTCTAACTGTGTGCCCTTCATCGTCTGCATATTCTATCACTTATCCAACTGTATTTTAATTGATTGTTGTATTCCAGTGTTTCCTAATCCTGGTTTTGGGGACCCGAAGGGGTGTCCATTTTTTGGTTTTGCCCAAGCACTAACACACCTGATTCCACTTTGTATGAGTAATGTTATAATGTTCTAGAAACACGACCAGGCCTCTGTTATAGGTTCACTGGCTGTGTTTCAAATGGCACAGTATTTTCTATGTAGTGCACTACTATTGACCATAGGGCTCTGGTCAAAAGTAATGCACTACAAAGGGAATATATTGCCATTTGGGTCGCAATAACTCTTGGGTCTAATTAACTCTTGATTCTCTGCCTCAACTTCCTAGTCAAATAAAGGTAAAATAATACATAATAAAACTAAAAAGGGGAGAGAAGGAGTGAAGAGGGGAGGAGAGGGGAGGAGAGGAGAGGAGAGGAGAGGAGAGGAGAGGAGAGGAGAGGAGAGGAGAGGAGAGGAGAGGAGAGGAGAGGAGAGGAGAGGAGAGGAGAGGGGGAAAGTCTACCCTGTGGGTGAAAATGTGACCTTAGCATCGTTAGCGTGTTAGCTAAAGCGTGGAGACCCATGACCAGGGAGGCAAGCTGATGCTGTAGCCTGAGGGGAGGACATCAAAGCTGGGGATGAGTGCCAAGCTAACAGCCTGTTTGAGGGAGATGTGGAGGTCTGGAGGACAAATACTTATTTATTTTATTGTATTGTTGCATGTGTACTCACAAAGCTTCTCGGAGCAGAAGTGGTTATGTAGAATCAGGTCCCCTGTAATCTTATTAATTATGATCTAAAAGACAAAACTGTGCACTCCTACTCTGAGATACTTTATGAATACAATGATGACGTTCTTTTCCACACAGAAGACGATACAAAATTATTGCCTGATGATCTTCTTAACTTAATACCTTTCTGATTCTGATTTCAATCACTACAAATCATCCTTCCTTCAGATTGAAATACTGTCAAAAGTACTGTCAGACTGATCTGTAATAGACTGTCATATCCCCAATTTAAAAAGTAAACATTGGCCGTTTATTAAATTACTTCCTTTTACATGGTGGGGTTACAAATAAATGTTGTTAACAAAGTCATGGGCCAAAAAGGTTTGGGAACTCCTGCATTATGGGATGCTCTGTTCTAGATTCATCCACTTTGATAATGATTAGAAATGACTTGATTAGCCTACATCAAACATACACTACATGGCCCAAAGTATGTGGACACCTGCTCGTCGAACATCTCATTCCAAAAATATGGGAATTAATATGGAGTTGGTCCCACCCTTTGCTGCTACAACAGCCTGTGCTTTTCTGGGAAGGCTTTCCACTAGATGTTGGAACATTTCTGCAGGGACTTGCTTCCATACAGTCACGAGCATTAGTGAGCGCTGGCACTGATGTTGGGCGATTAGGCCTGGCTCGCAGTCAGCATTCCAATTCATCCCAAATGTGTTCGATGGGGTTGAGGTCAGGGCTATATGCAGGCCAGTCAAGTTCTTCCACACTGATCTCAACAAACCATTTCTGTATAGACTTCGCTTTGTGCACGGGGGCATTGTCATGCTGAAACAGGAAAGGGCCTTCCCCAAACTGTTGCCACAAAGTTGGAAGCATAGTGTCGTCTAGAATGGCATTGTATGCTGTAGTATTAAGATTTTCCTTCATTGGAACTAAGGGGCCTGACCTGAACCATGAAAAACAGCCCCAGATTATTATTCCTCCTCCACCAAACTTTACAGTTGGCACTATGCATTCGGGCAAGTAATGTTCTCCTGGCATACGCCAAACACAGATTTGTCCATCGGACTGCCCGATGTTGAAGTGTGATTCATCATTCCAAAGAACGCATTTCTACTGTTCCAGAGTCCAATGGCAGCGAGCTTACACTACTCCAGCCGACGCTTGGCATTGTGCATGGTGACCTTAGGATTGTGTGCAAGAAGCTCCCGACTAACATTTCTTGTGCTGATGTTGCTTCCAGAGGCAATTTGGAACTCAGTAGTGAATGTTGCAACCGAGGACAGACAAATTTTAAGCACTACGCACTTCAGCGGTCCCATTTGTGAGCTTGTGTGGCCTACCACTTCACGGCTAGACGTTTCCACTTCACAATAACAGCAATTACAGTTGACTAGGGCAGCTCTAGCAGGGCAGAAATTTGACAAACTGACTTGTAGGAAAGGTGGCATCCTATGACAGTGCCATGTTGAAAGTCACTGAGCTCTTCAGTACGGGCCATTCTACTACCAATGTTTGGAGATTGCATGGCTGTAACTCGATTTTATATATCTGTCAGCAACGAGTGTAGCTGAAATAGCCAAATCCACTCATTTGAAGGGGTGTCCACATACTTTTGGACATGTAGTGTAATTGTATATATGGTCTATTAGCCTACATACAGTACGTTCTAATGGACTATACCATGCACGTTGATAGGCTTATGATTTTAAATGACTAAATCAAATCAATAAATGTTGTTGATGTACTGTAGTGCACTACTTATTCCATATGTAATGCACTACTTTGACATCATATTCCCTATGTAGTGCACTACATTTCATCAATAGTCATATTACATAGAATACAGCCTAGGCTGTAGGCCTATTCCTGAAAAAAAAAGATAGAATCGAAGTTGATGGAGATGTAGGACACGCCTTTGGGCCCTGGTCAAAAGTACACTATTGAGGAAATAGGCTGTAACCTAAATCATATTACAGGCCATACTACATAGAATAGACCTTGATAAGCAGGTATTGGACCCATCTTTGAGCAAAGGCAGACCTACTATAAACATAGAATACACATTGATAGGACATAAAGTAGTAGCGTACTACAATAGGTCTACTACATAGAATAGATATTGAGGAGAAAGCAGAGGACCCACCTTTGAGCAGCGGCAGTGGCGTTAGCTCGACCTGGGAGCTCTGGTAGCGGAACTGGGACGAGGAGTGGGAGCGCCTCTGCCGGGCTCTACGCATCGAGCGCCGGGGAAACCCATCCACCTTCTCCGCTGACGGTACCGAGAACCCGGTGGTCGGGGAGGACGGGCTGGTCGGGGGCAGTTTAGTTGTCTCCATCGCTGCTGTGTTGAATTGGCGAGCTGTCCAGTGTGTATGTCAAGTTTGTGTGTCTGTGTCTGGATGCGCCGATGAGATGCTAGTGAAGGAGAGGCGTATAGGATTGAGATAGGGTGAGCAGTTTTTAATCCTTAAAAGAGCTAATACGTTAACAAATTAATAAAAATGGATAATCTGGGAATGGAACAGAGGGATGGGGAGGATTAGAGGAGGGGGGATAGAGGAGGGAGGAAGGAGGGAGGGATATAGATGGAGAGGTGCAGTCCACAGAGGGACGGATGGTGTGTGTGTTGCTTGTGACTGCCTGCCTGCTGCCTAACGTCTCAATACAGCAGAGGGAGGAAAAACGGTTGCTTCACTCGTTTTTAAATTAACCGAAACATATTTTTATGCAAAGACAAACGCATAGATCTAACGGGTAGGCCTAATTGTCCATGTATCTATCGATGGAGATCGGAAGAAACGCATGGGTTGTTAAGACTACTACTAAGTCATCAGCCTAAATGTGGTATTTATGTATATATTTCTGTCATGAATAGAGCCCATAGCCTATAGATCCTTAGATAAGCACATCACACCGATCAAGCAGGTTATAGGGATCATTCCGAAAATGTCAACATGAATCCATGAAATCAGTTGTTTGATTGGTCCTTTCTCATCGATGATAAGTAATTCATTAATTGATTCGTTTATAAAGGCTCATATCATAAAACCATTGATCCGAGTCCTTCTCATCACTGTTCCCCGGTTCCGTTAACGGTTCCGTTATTCGGTAACCTGCCTGGCGTTGCCGTTAGACGGATCTGCGATCCGCGCAGGGCGGGGATGGAGATGTGGAGCTTGAACGTGTTGACATGTGCGGTTCTTCAGCGCGGCCGCTGCAACACCGAATCCCCGGTCTCCTTTATAGCTAACCGCTAAAAACACCACAAAAACCTCCGCTGTGCTGGTTGCTCACAGATGGTTTAGGTATATATAGACCTATATTCCCATTGTTGTCTGCCTGTCGCGTTTCCTCTCTCCTTGGTTCGGCTAGGAAAGGGATGGCTTGTTCTCTCTCTCCGTCCTCCCTGTCCTCGTCTCTGTTTCGGCTGCGCTTACGTGGTGCAAGGAGGGCACACTGCGGCTGACGCTCTTCTCGCCACAGCGAATTATTTAATTATTTCAGATATATTTATGTACCCCAGTCTTTACGCCATGGACGGGCGGTGGAGCGTTTGGTTTGGGCTAATATATGGATGCGTTATGACGCCGAGGGCGAACACTCCCTCTTTCATTCCCCATCTTTAAATAAAAAAGAACATAGTTTATCCCTTTTATCCGACCTCCTGTCCTCTCCTTCTGTTTCTTTAGCTAGGCTTCGTCCACCGATTGTTCACCACTGTCTCTATGTGACTGTGCCATTCTCTCCTCCCTCTCTCTTCCTCCTTCACCCCTTTCTTTCCTCCCCTCTGTGCGTGTCTACATTAGTTTGAGGCTGATAGTGTCTACAGACGAGGTAAACCATTGTTCATCCCTTCCTTCTTCAGCTCCTCCGTTTGTTCTAACCCAGTTTCTCACTCTCAATTGCGCAACCGGTCACTGCATGCGTTCTAGTGCCTGGTGACTGCACGCGCAATGTTTATGATGTAATCATCTGTATTAACCCAGTTAGTAAGCCTAGCCGTTATCGTTTATTATCACTGTTCCACGTCTCTCCAGTGGTGTCGTAATGCTGTCTCTCTCTCCAACCTGGTCTCAGAGCATTTCATATTATTCTGGGTTTGCATCAGTGTCTCACTCCATTTATGTTACATTTGGTATTGTAGGCCTATGTATTCATCATTTGTGGATTGCCATCACCCATTTCGCATTAAATGTTACGATTTACAGTTCTTATATGTTAAGAATTTTCAAAACATACAATATATAACGAATTGCAAAATGTACAATGTAATAACAATTTGAAAAAGTAGGTGGCTAACGTTAGCTTGGTTAGGGGTTGAGGGTAAGGGTTAAGATTAGGGTTAAGTTTAGGAGTTAGGTTAAAGGGTTAAGGTTAGGGTTAGGGTTAGGCGAAGTGTTAGTTAAAAGGGTTAAGGTTAGGGTTAGGGGAAGGGTTAGCTAACATGCTAATTAGTTGAAAATTTGCTAAAAATAAGTAAGTAGTTGAAAAGTTGCTAATTAGCTACAATGCTAAAGTTGTCGATGATGAGATTCAAAGTCGCAACATTTGAGTATTTGCCTTATTTAATGAACTATTTATCTCATGTAACAATACCAAACATAACATGCAAAATTGAGTCTCTCGGATTGAGGTACAGAATAATACGAAATACTCTGAGACCAGGTTGCTCTCTCTCTCTCTTTCACTGGCCCCTCCTCCTTTCCTCTCCTCCTCTCTCTTGTTGTCACCTCTCCTTGCACACGTGAGCAGGTAGCAGTTTGGTAAACAGAAGATGGTGCTGATGTCGAGCACAGTGGTCACGAGATGGGTATGTTCACGGGATTGTAATCAAATGGTTACAGTGCCTTCGGAAAGTATTCACAACTTGACTTTTTCCACATTTTGTTGTTACAGCCTCATTCTAAAATGGATTAAATAAATAAAAATCCTCAGCAATCTACACACAATACCCCATATTAGCCAACTGAAAACAGGGTTTAGACATTTTTGCAAATGTATTAAAAATAAACAGAAATACCTTATTTACAAAAGTAATCAGACCCATTGCTATGAGACTCGAAATTGAGCTCAGGTGCATCCTGTTTCCATTGATCATCCTTGAGATGTTTCTACAACTTGGAGTCCACCTGTGGTAAATTCAATTGATTGGACATGATTTGAAAAGGCACACGCCTGTCTATATAAGGTTCCACAGTTGACAGTGCATGTCAGAGCAAAAATGAAGCCATGAGGTCGAAGGAATTGTCCATAGAACTCCGAGGCAGGATTGTGTCGAGGCACAGATCTGGGGAAGGGTACCAAAAAATGTCTGCAGCATTGAAAGTCACCAAGAACACAGTGGCCTCCATCATTCTTAAATGGAAGAAGTTTGGAACAACCAAGACTCTTCCTAGAGCTGGACGCCCGGCCAAACTGAGCAATCGGGGGAGAAGGGCCTTCGTCAAGGAGATGACCAAAAACCCGATGGTCACTCTGACAGAGCTCCAGAGTTCCTCTGTGGAGATGGGAGAACCTTCCAGAAGGTCAACCATCTCTGCAGCACTCCACCAAACAGGCTTTTATGGCAGTGGCCAGACAAAAGCCACTCCTCAGTAAAAGCCAGATGACAGCCAGCTTGGATTTTTCTAAGAGGCACCTAAAGGACTCTCAGACCATGAGAAACAAGATTCCCTGGTCTGATGAAACCAAGATTGAACTCTTTGGCCTGAATGCCAAGCGTCAGGTCTGGAGGACACCTGGCACCATCCCTACGGTGAAGCATGGTTGTGGCAGCATCATGTGGTGAAGTTTTTACTGGGGCGAAGGAATCACATTCAAACAGGACAATGACCCTAAGCACACAGCCAAGACAACGCAGGAGTGGCTTCGGGACAAGTCTCTGAATGTCCTTGAGTGGCCCAACCAGAGCCCGGACTTGAACCCAATCAAACATCTCTGGAGAGACCAGAAAATAACTGTGCAGCAACGCTCCCCATCCAACCTGACCGAGCTTGAGAGGATCTTCAGAGAGAAATGGGAGAAACTCCCAAATACAGGCGTGCCAAGCTTGCAGCGCCATACCCAAGAAGCCTCGAGGCTGTAATCCCTGCTAAAGGTGCTCCAACAAAGTACTAAGGGTCTGAATACTTAATCTTAGTGATAAAGTATTTTATTTTTAGTAAATTAGCAATTTAAAAAAAACTGTTTTTGTGTTGTCATTATGGGGTATTGTGTGCAGATTGATGGGTATTTATTTTTATGCATTTTAGGATAAGGCTGAAACAAAACAAAATGTGGAAAAAGTCAAGGGGTCTGAATCCTTTCCAAATGCACTGTACCCATTGTTCCTCCTTTACTCTCCTCCCCCTGCCCTACTCCAATTCCCGAGTAAACCACTCCTACATCTCCCAAACGTATTTCTATATGAAAACATTTTATATGAAAAGTTTTATTTTAAGTTTTAAAATCAGATTAGTTAATACCTTTTTGTTTTAAATTATCATTGAGCCCAAAAGGCTCCCCCCAAAAGGGATTTTAAATGGACATCTGGGAAAGGAAATAATAAATAGATGAAATTAAATCAAAATAACTATAATCGCTGTCAATGATATAGGAACAAAAAGACCCCAGAAAATTGAAAAATTGGCATGTATGCCTATACTGTAAAACTTTTCCCTTTATATTTACAGCATTATACTGTAACATATTACTGTAACATATTACAGCATCCAGTAAGGAAAATCATACTGTGAACTATATTACAGCATGACTGCTGTAAAAGCACAATTACAGTTGCCAGTTAAATACTGTACATTTACAGGGAAATACCTACAGTAATAGACAATTATTTTACAGTACTAAGCAGCCTTGCAGGTTGTCTTTAGAAGACAGCTCCCTGAAATGTAATATTGCAAGAAAAACAATACGTGTACAAATATATGTGTTCAAGTTCATAACATGAATTGCACTTTAACCACAAAGAACAACATTTGAAAAGAGCAACATTACAACTCCAGAATGTAGGGGTGAGAAAGAGAGAGAGAAACAGAGACACAGTGATAAGAACATTGACAAATACTTGCCAATAATGTACTTCACCATACACAAACCAAGACATCAGAATAGGTCATTCTTGAAAATACAGGATTTATGTAAGAACAAAATAAAATCTAAACAGATCAATGAAAAATAGGAAAACAGTTGAACAGGGAGAAATGTTTACAAAAAAACTAACAAGAACTGCTTGCCTGCCTGTCTTTGAGAGAGAAACGATAAAGAGATTGAGAGAGAAAGTGGCTGAGAGAAGGATGGATTGAGAGGAGTGAGCAGGGCTTGACTGGACACCAGAGAAGCATGCCAACACAGGCTCCGGGATGGTGCAAGCACTCCTTAATTATGACAATTTCCGGAGGACGTCCTCCAACTTATGCTTTCAGTACTAGATTCATTCTCTGATCCTTTGATTGGTGGATTGCTGCAAGAGCTCTGATAAGGTACAGCTAGCTAGCACTGCAGTGCATAAAATATGGTGAGTAGTTGTTTCAGAGAGAGAAAGACAATAGTTGAACAGTTTTGAACAAATTAATTTCTTCCAAAATGAAGGAGAAGCAAGAGAGAGAGAGAGATTATCATTTTTTAACAGTTTCACTTACTTAGCTAGCAAATGCAGCTAGATAGTTTAGCCTACTCAAAAACCCTGCTCAAACAGTGGAATGCTATGTTAGCTAGCTTGCTATGACTATCCAACACAACACTGGAACAACACAACCCAAGTCAAGGTAAGCTTTGGTTTACAATTTCTTTGCCATCGGGGCCCGCTGGAGTAAGTGCTAAACTTCCCTCGACCTGTGCGCACCTACGTTGTAAACTTTCATTCATTGGCTAGGTTGTAACAACCTCATGATAGGTATAGGGAAATTAGAGTATCATGTAATAGCCAAAATCCATTGCTGTTACAATGAACTGGCTGAATGGAATATGAATGGCATCTGATATGCTCTAATCGAAATAAGGCCATGCTCATGAGAAAAGAAATGGTCCTCCCTCATCTTAAAACGGCACTGACCGCCACTGCTATATATACAAAAGTATGTGGATGCCTCTTCAAATTAGCCACACCCGTTGCTGACAAGTTTATGAAATCGAGCACACAGCCTACATAGACAAACATTGGCAATAGAATGATCTTACTGAAGAGCTCAGTGACTTTCAACTTGGCACCGTCATAGGATGCCACTTTTCCAGTTCGTCAAATTGCTGCCCTGCTAAAGATGCTCTGGTCAACTGTAAGTGCTGTTATTGTGAAGTGGAAAAGTCTAAGAACAACAACAGCTAAGCCGCGAAGTGGTAGGCCACACAAGCTCACAGAACGGGACTGACGAGTGCTGAAGCGAGTAGCTCGTAAAAATCGTCTGTCCTCGGTTGCAACACTCACTACCGAGTTCCAAACTGCCTCTGGAAGCAACATCAACTCAAGAACTGTTCGTTCGTCGGGAGCTACATGAAATGGGTTTCCATGGCCGAGCAGCTGCACACAAGCCTAATATCACCATGCACAATGTCAAGCATCGGCTGGAGTAGTGTAAAGCTCGCCGCCATTGGACTCTGGAGCAGTGGAAACATGTTCTCTGGAGTGATGAATCACGTGATGAATCATGTTTCACCATCTGGCACTTCGACGGACGAATCTGGGTTTGGCGGATGCCAGGAGAAAGCTACCTGCCCGAATGCATAGTGCCTTCTGTAAAGTTTGGTGGAGAAGGAATAATGGTCTGGGGCTGTTTTTCATGGTTTGGGCTGGGCCCTTAGACCCAGTGAAAGGAAAAATCTTAACACGACAGCATTCACATCCTAAAGATTGATTCTATACATCGTTTGACATGTTTCTACGGACTGTATCGGAACTTTTTGACATTTCGTCTGCTCCTAGTGAACGCGCTTCGTGAGGTTGGATTTGTTTACAAAACGCGCTAACAAAAGTAGATATTTGGACATAAATGATGGACATTATCAAACAAAACCATTTTTTTTTGTGGAACTGGGATTCCTGGGAGTGCATTCTGATGAAGATCATCAAAGGTAAGTGAATATTTATAATGTTATTTCTGACTTCTGTTGACTGCACAACATGGCTGTTACGGTTTTCTAGGTGTGAAGGAGAGTCGGACCAAACTGCTGCGTGTAGATTGCGATCCATGTTTAATGAACAACGTACAACACGAATAAACACAAACACTACAAAACAAAGAACGTAACGAAAACCGAAACAGCCTATACTGGTGCTAACTAACATAGAGGACACTAAGGACAATCACCCACGACAAACTCAAAGAATATGGCTGCCTAAATATGGTTCCCAATCAGAGACAACGGTAAACACCTGCCTCTGATTGAGAACCACTCCAGACAGCCATAGACTTTGCTAGATAACCCCACTAGCTACAATCCCAATACATACACAACAAAACCCCAAGACAAAACACACCACAATACAAAAACCCCATGCCACACCCTGGCCTGACCCAATACATGAAGAAAAACACAAAATACTTAGACCAGGGCGTGACAGAACCCCCCCCCCCCTAAGGTGCGGACTCCCGAACACACCTCAAAACAATAGGGAGGGTCCGGGTGGGCGTCTGTCCATGGTGGCGGCTCCAGTGCGGGACGTGGAACCCACTCAGTCAATGTCTTAGTCCCCTCTCCTCGCGTCCCTGGATAGTCCACCCTCACCGCCGACCATGGCCTAGTAGTCCTCACCCAGAACCCCACTGGACTGAGGAGCAGATCGGGACTGATGGACAGCTCGGGACTGAGGCAGCTCGGGACTGAGGGGAAGCTCGGGAGTGAGGGGAAGCTCGGGAGTGAGAGAAAGCTCGGGAGTGAGAGAAAGCTCGGGAGTGAGAGAAAGCTCGGGAGTGAGAGAAAGCTCGGGAGTGAGAGAAAGCTCGGGAGTGAGAGGGAGCTCAGGAGTGAGAGGGAGCTCAGGAGTGAGAGGAAGCTCAGGAGTGAGAGGAAGCTCAGGCAGGTAGGTAGATCTACCAGATCCTGGCTGGCTGGTGGTTTCAGCAGATCCTAGCTGACTGGCAGATCCTGGCTGACTGGCAGATCCTGGCTGACTGGCGGATCCTGGCCGACTGGCGGATCCTGGCCGACTGGAGGATCCTGGCCGACTGGCAGATCCTGGCTGACTGGCAGTTCTGGCAGATCCCGGCTGACTGGCGGATCTGGAAGAGTCTGGTTGACTGGCAGATCTGGAAGAGTCTGGTTGACTGGCAGATCTGGAAGAGTCTGGTTGACTGGCAGATCTATAAGAGTCTGGTTGACTGGCAGATCTGGAAGAGTCTGGTTGACTGGCAGATCTGAAAGAGTCTGGTTGACTGGCAGATCTGGAAGAGTCTGGTTGACTGGCAGATCTGGAAGAGTCTGGCTGACTGGCGGATCCTGGCAGACTGAAAGATCTGGCTGCTCCATGCTGACTGGCGGCTCTGGCTGCTCCATGCTGACTGGCGGCTCTGGCTCCTCCATGTAGGCTGACAGCTCTGGTGGCTTCTTACAGACTGGCAGCTCTGGCGGCTCCGTGCAGACTGGCAGCTCCTTGCAGACTGACAGCTCCTTGCAGACTGACAGCTCCTTGCAGACTGGCAGCTCCGTGCAGACTGGCAGCTCCGTGCAGACTGGCAGCTCCTTGCAGACTGGCAGCTCCTTGCAGACTGGCATCTCAGGCTGCTTCATGCAGACTGACAGCTCTGGCTGCTCCATGCAGACTGACAGCTCTGGCTGCTCCATGCAGACTGGCATCTCTGGCTGCTCCATGCAGACTGACAGCTCTGGCTGCTCTATGCAGACTGACAGCTCTGGCTGCTCCATGCAGGCTGGCAGCTCTGGCTGCGCTGAACAGGCGGGAGACTCCGGCAGTGCAGTAGAGGAGAAAGGCTCCTCCTGCGCTGAACAGGCGTGAGACTCCGGCAGCGCAGGAGAGGAGAGAGGCTCTGGCTGCGCTGAACAGGCGGGAGACTCCGGCAGCGCTGTAGAGGAGAAAGGCTCTGGCTGCGCTGAACAGGCGGGAGACTCCGGCAGCGCAGGAGAGGAGAACGGCTCCGGCAGCGCTGGAGAGGCGAGGCGCACTGTAGGCCTGATGCGTGGTGCTGGTACTGGTGGTACTGAACCGAGAACACGCACAGGAAGCCTGGTACGGAGAGCTGCTACCGGAGGGCTGGAGTGTGGAGGTGGCACAGGATGGGCTAGACCGTGAAGGCGTACTGGAGATCTTGAGAGCAGTGCTGGCACAGGACGTGCAAGGCTAGGGATGTGCCCAGGAGGCCTGGTGCGTGAGGCTGGCACCAACTTCACCAGCCGACTAACACGCACCTCAGGACGAGTATGGAGCGCTATAACCCAGGTGCCATCAAATCCCCGACACGTTCCGTCGGGCGAATTCCATGCAAAAAGCACCAACACAGCAACTCCCTCATTTCTCTCTCCTCCAATTTCCCCATTAACTCCTTCACAGTCTCTGCTTCGCTCGCCTCCAACACCGGCTCTGGTTCTGGTCTCCTCCTTTGCTCCTCACGATAAACAGGGAGAGTTGGCTCAGGTCTGACTCCTGACTCTGCCACACTCCCTGAGCCCCCCCCTAAGAAATTTTTGGGGCTGATTCTCAGGCTTCCTTCCGAGTCGCCGTGCTGCCTCCTCATACCGGCGCCTCTCCGCTTTCGCCGCCTCAAGTTCTTCTTTGGGGCGGCGATATTCTCCAGGCTGAGCCCAGGGTCCTTCTCCGTTTAGGATTTCCTCCCATGTCCAGAAATCCTTATAGCGCATCTCCTCTTTGGGCTGCTCCTGCCTGTTGACACGCTGCTTGGTCCGTTGGTGGTGGGTGATTCTGTTACGGTTTTCTAGGTGTGAAGGAGAGTCGGACCAAACTGCAGCGTGTAGATTGCAATCCATGTTTAATGAACAACGTACAACACGAATAAACACAAACACTACAAAACAAAGAACGTAACGAAAACCGAAACAGCCTATACTGGTGCTAACTAACATAGAGGACACTAAGGACAATCACCCACGACAAACTCAAAGAATATGGCTGCCTAAATATGGTTCCCAATCAGAGACAACGATAAACACCTGCCTCTGATTGAGAACCACTCCAGACAGCCATAGACTTTGCTAGATAACCCCACTAGCTACAATCCCAATACATACACAACAAAACCCCAAGACAAAACACACCACAATACAAAAACCCCATGCCACACCCTGGCCTGACCCAATACATGAAGAAAAACACAAAATACTTAGACCAGGGCGTGACAATGGTGGATATTTCTTTGGCTGGTTTGGTCTCTGAGCGCCGTACTCAGATTATTGCATGGTTTGCTTTTTCCGTAAAGCTTTTTTGAAATCTGATACACTTTTCCTTAATGCAACCGCTGTATCTGAAGTTCCGTGCATAACACTTGTATTTTCATCAACATTTATTATGAGAATTGATGTGGCTCTCTGCAAAATCACCAGATATTTTTGGAACTACTGAACATAACGCGCCAATGTATACTGAGATTTTCTTATATAAATATGAACTTTATCAAACAAAACATACATGTATTGTGTAACATGAAGTCCTATGAGTGTCATCTGATGAAGATCATCAAAGGTTAGTGATTCATCCTATCTCTATTTCTGATTTTTCTGACTCCTCTCTTTGGCTGGAAAAATGGCTGTGTTTTTCTGTGACTTGGCTCTGACGTATCATAATCGCAGTAAAGCCTTTTTGAAATCGGACACTGTGGTGGGATTAACAAGAAGCGTATCATTAAAATGGTGTGAATTACTTCTATGTTTGAGGAATTTTAATTATGGGATTTCTGTTGTTTTGAATTTGTCGTCCTGCACTTTCATTTGCTGTTGTCATATCGATCCCGTTAGCGGGATCTCAGGCCTAAGAAGTTTTAAGCATGACACTGCATGACACAAAGCAAGGTCCATACAGAAATGATTTTTCGAGATCGGTGTGAAAGAACTTGACTGACCTGCACAGAGCCCTGACCTCAACCCCATCGAACACCTTTGAGATTAATTGGAACCCTGACTGCGAACCAGGTCTAATTGCCCAACATCAATGCCTGGCCTCACTAATGCCCTTGTGGCTGAATGGAAGCATTGGGTAGGGGTTGGTCACATGGGAAGCTGAAGCAACAGTGGTGAGTGGAGAGGGGGAGAGCCTGGACACAGAGGGTCCAGGGGTAGTCATGGGGGAAATAGATGACGTGGAGACGGGCAGGAGCAGGCAGACGTGGGTGGTAAGGGGTATAGAGCACGGCCGGAGGGGACAGAGAGGTTGGTGTTGCTCGAAGGTAGCTGTGTAGTGCTGAATGCTCCAGGGTCTGTAGCGCCTAGAGAGAGCGAGAAAGAAACATATAGAGTGTGGGAGAGGGTGGGAGAGAGAGAAATTTGAGAAATCATTGCTATTATTATCAATACTAATACTTTCTCTCTAACACATACACCAAGTTGAGAAACTCGTTTTCAGAGTAATTGTAAAAAGAAAGAAGACAAAAAAAAAGAAAGTGGTTTGAAGAGAGAGAAAGTGAAAGTTGGTGAGTGCATGAACTAACAGGTCCTATAAATGTGTGTGTCATAACTAAAGTTGGTTCCCTATGTTGTGTAATACTTTTGACCAGAGCCCTTTGGTGAATAAAGTGCCATTTGGGAAGCAGCCCAAGAGAAACGGTTGTTTCAAACTGTACAGTTATTTTTTGTCTGAGTCAGAGATTCCTGTCCAAGCTCCTTGGAATTTGACCTCTGGGGAGGGAGAGAGGGGAAGGGAGAGAGGAAAGGAGGAGAGGAAGGAGATTGGAAGGGAGGGAGAGACAGAGGAGAGGGGCAGGAGGAGGAGAGTTTCTCTTCAGAGTAGGTCTTTCCCAGAAAGCAGGTTGACGTTTATTGTCATGAGTCTTGTCCTGGAGGCATAACTGGGCAATTTGCCATTAGATAGGCCAGCTGCAAAGTCTAAATTTAAATAAGATTTTTTGACTTTGTGGCTGTGCCAGCTGGTGAATACTCTGCAGAGCTGCCTCCAAAATAAGATTCATGACGAAAAACGCTAACCAGCTCTTTGCACAGATTGCACAGGCAAGTTCATTCTATATTGTGTTTTTATTATTATTACCACATACACCGGATAGGTGCAGTAAAGTGTGTTGTTTTAAGTTGCATCACACAAAAAAATTGTGGTGGACCAAGTATTGTTAGCATTGTTAAATATCTTGCTAGCTAGTTCGAATTATCTGTTAGCTAGCCAGAAAATGATGAGCATTAGCCAATTGATTAAATAATTGAGTTTATGGGGTGAAAATTGTCTGGCTAATAAATTCAGACAGCTAATGTTACAACGTCAGATGATCTAACGTTAGTAATCTAACCAATTCGCTACGACTCCTTGCTGTTCCTCAAGTTATAATGCGTTAGATGCTTACTGGACCCTGGCAATCTGTGTGAAATGTTAACTAATTATATTTAGCTAACGAACAAACTACTATCTGTGAACTAATGTTTTCCCTCTACAGTATGTGGTTAATTTTCAGAATGAGAAAATGAGGCATTGCTTGATATTAAACAAGTGTAGCTGGAGCTGGGCCTGGCTTAAGCTGGCCCACTTTCCCTCTTTCACACTTTTTCAATACAGTGGATAAAAAGGGCTATGCCAGGTGTACTCTGCCTGAAAGAGATCAATTATGCCAACAAAGGGTATCATGCTCTGTTGGCTCATTGCAGAACAGATGTCCACAGGAATCCAAGATGGCGTAGCAGTCAGACGTCTTTGTCCTTCGTCTTCTTGTGTCCCATGTATATATATATTTTTATATATTTTTCTTCCCATATCTTTTTATCTTTTTCTAAACCTCAAAATACTCTCCTGCAACCCGTCTCACCCAATGTTATGTGGATCTGTTTTTTTCTAAAATATTTTTATTTACCTTGGAACCGGAATCCCCCAACAGAAGCTAGCCAGCTCACTAGCTACTAGCTAGTAGTCAGCTAACCACTGCTAGCGGTCATCAGCTAACCTTTAGCTCGGAAAGCTCTTGCCAGTTTGCACAATGCGACTCAAACCAGAGCATACCGGACCTATTTTCTCTCCAGATCCCCAGATTCCAACTGCAAGCTCTGAACCTTTTCACCTGGATCATCGCAGCTAGCTAGCTGCAATCCGAGTGACTACTCCTGGCTAACGTCTGTCCTGAAGCAAGCACCAATTAGCCTGGAGCTAGCTCATGCTAGGCCCATTCTCCCGGATAGCTGAAGAGGCCCATCAGCCACTCCTGGGCTACAATACTCAGACCCCTTCTGCTGCCGGTACGGGGCACGGAAACCCGCCAATCCTTCACGGCTGGACTATCGACATAATCTGCTCGAGGGGGTACTCAACTGGCCCCTACGTCGCGACGTCCCCTGAATGCCCATCTGCTAGCCCGTTAGCTGTCTAGAGCATATTGGACTGTTAGATTAATAGATCTATCGGCCAATTTCTTGGGCCACTATACCTATTTTGACAATTGGACATGGACACCTCTGCTACTCGGAACCCTAATCCATCACGACTGGTCTATCGACGTCACCGCATGCGGAAGCTAAAACAGACTAAACTCTGTCGCAACGCCCCTCTAAGGCCCTTCTACTAGCTTGCTAGTCCCGGCCTCCTAGCTGTGAAAATGATCTACTTAAATCTACAATAGCTAGGTTTCCATCCAATGGCGAAGGTGCATTTTAAAAATGTACAAAATTATTACACTTCAAAATGTACAAAAATATACGGCAGTTGTATTATACATTTTAAATGCATATTTAGCAGAATACATAACCAACCGCACAGATTTAAGAAAAATGTATAAAGAAAGAAAATGATTAAAAATGTAAAAGTTTACAAACTTCACAGAGGTTTATATACATTCAATTATACAAATCATATCAGGTTGTATGTTTCAAAGGAAGCAATGAGTTTCAGGGGATGTTTGTTTTTAACAAATCTTAATCAGGGCTCTAAGTGTGACCAATTTGGTCGCATATGCACCAAAACATTTTGCTGTATTTTGGTAGCACTGTGCGACTAAGAAGAAAATATACGCGTTAATAATTGTTGTAATGATAAGGCTTCACTGTACCGTTGTTTCCAAGTGCCCAGAGAAAAAAGTGAGTGCAGATCCGCTAGCGTCATGGTTACACCATTACTACTTCGAAAACTGTTTGCTTCTAGCCCAGGGTAGGGAACCCTGTTCCTGGAGTGCCGCAGGTAGGCCTACTGCGGGATTTTGTTCCAACTAGGCACCACACCTGACCAACTGAGCTAATTGATCAGTTGAGTGATCGGTTCAATTCAACACATCTGGTCTTCCAGGTCGGTTAAATCAAAAACACTCCAGGACCAGGGTTGCCTACCCCTGTTCTAGCCAAACCAGGTCTTCCCATAGCGGATCACCGAGACACCATTTTACATTCATAAACCAAGTCGTGGGCCGTTCTAAAACAACTCACTTTGTTCAGTCATGTTACCTCACTGGGTAGCTAGCTAACAACCTCCTGGGGCTGTTGGCCAGTTTTATGATGATCGTCAATACCATCCCTTGCCAAGCAGTATGGTGGTAGAGACCTTACAAGAACAAAGGACCTTCTCCCGCCAAAACTCCTACCTCCTCCAAATTGGAGATATTATACAATTAAACAATATATTTTTGAGAATGTGGAAATATCCAGTGGAGACTAAAAGAACCCTCATGTTGAATTAGTTTTGATGTTGTGACACCATGAAAGATGATAGAACCACATAACTGTACCTCTATTTGTCTACAACTCTCAATTATAAGGTTTGCATCTGAATTTGTATAAAATTTATGATTAAGTATCAGAATACTTTTGAAAAGATATACAGTGGCAAGAAAAAGTATGTGAACCCTTTGGAATTACCTGGATTTCTGCATATATTTGACATCCAATTTGATCTGATCTTCATCTAAGTCACAACAATAGACAAACACAGTGTGCTTAAACTAATAACACACAAATAGTTGTATTTTTCTTGTCTATATTGAATTTAAACATTCACAGTGTTGGTTGGGAAAAGTATGTGAACCCCTAGGCTAATGACTTCTCCAAAAGCTAATTGGAGTCAGGAGTCAACTAACCTGGAGTCGAATCAATGAGACGAGATTGGAGATTTTGGTTTGAGCTGCCCTGCCCCATAAAAAACACACACACAATTTGAGTTTGCTATTTACAAGAAGCATTGCCTGATGTGAACCAGGCCTCAAACGAAAGAGATCGCAGAAGGCCTAAGATTAAGAATTGCTGCCTTGCATAAAGCTGGAAAGGGTTACAAAAGTATCTCTAAACACCACACCTGACCAGGGTAAGACAAATTGGGTAAGACAAATTGTCTATAAATGGAGAAATATCAGCACTGTTGCTACTCTCCCTAGGAGTGGCCGTCCTGCAAAGATGACTGCAAGAGAACAGCACAGAATGCTCAATGAGGTTAAGAAGAATTGTCACGTTCTGACCATAGTTCTGTTATTTTATTCTTTGTTTTAGTATGGTCAGGGCGTGAGTTGGGGTGGGCAGTCTATGTTTGTTTTTCTATGTTGGTTTTTGTGTTCAGCCTAGTATGGTTCTCAATCAGAGGCAGGTGTCGTTAGTTGTCTCTGATTGAGGATCATACTTAGGTAGCCTGGGTTTCACTGTTGGTTTGTTATATCCTTCCTGTTTGGCCCTGTCCGGGGGTGTCCTCGGATGGGTCCACAGTGTCTCCTGACCCCTCCTGTCTCAGCCTCCAGTATTTATGCTGCAGTAGTTTGTGTCGGGGGGCTGGGGTCAGTTTGTTATATCTGGAGTACTTCTCCTGTCCTATTCGGTGTCCTGTGTGAATCTAAGTGTGTGTTCTCTAATTCTCTCCTTCTCTCTCTCGGAGGACCTGAGCCCTAGGACCATGCCCCAGGATTACCTGACATGATGACTCCTTGCTGTCCCCAGACCACCTGGCCGTGCTGCTGCTCCAGTTTCAACTGTTCTGCCTTCTTATTATTCGAACATGCTGATCATTTATGAACATTTGAACATCTTGGCCATGTTCTGTTATAATCTCCACCCGGCACAGCCAGAAAAGGACTGGCCACCCCACATAGCCTGGTTCCTCTCTAGGTTTCTTCCTAGGTTTTGGCCTTTCTAGGGAGTTTTTCCTAGCCACTGTGCTTCTACACCTGCATTGCTTGCTGTTTGGGGTTTTAGGCTGGGTTTCTGTACAGCACTTTGAGATATCAGCTGATGTACGAAGGGCTATATAAATACATTTGATTTGATTTGTGGGTGTTTGTTTCCGTGTGAGTGTTTGGGCCACATGGTACTGTTTCGGTTTTGTAAATTCACGTTGTCATTTATTGTTTAGTGTTCTGAGCTTTATTAAACATAATCATGAACACTTACCACGCTGCGCTTTGGTCCGATCCTTATTCCTCCTCAGACGAAGAGGAGGAAATCCGTTACAAGAATCCTTGAGTGTCAGCTAAAGACTGTCAGCTAAAGAAATCTCTGGAAGATGCTAACATCTCTGTTGACGAATCTACAATCCCCAAAAATATAAACAAGTAAGGTGTTCATGGGATGACAACATGGAAGAAGCCACCGCTGTCCAGAAAAAAAACATTGCTGCACGTCTGAAGTTTGCAAAAGAGCGCCTGGATGTTCCACAGTGCTACTGGCAACATTTTCTGTGGACAAATGAAACTAAAGTTATGTTGTTTGGAAGGAACACAGAACATTGTGTTGAGAAAAAAGGCACAGCACACCGACATCAAAACCTCTTCCCAAACTGTAAACTATGGTGGAGGGAGCATCATGGTTTGGGACTGCTTTGTTGCCTCCGGGCCTGGACAGCTTGCTATCATTGACGGAAAAATGAATTCCCAAGTTTATCAATACATTTTTCAGGAGAATGTAAGGCTGAACCTTCCAGAATGACAACCATCTTTGTAGCACTCCACCAATCATGCCTTTATGGTAGAGTGGCCAGACAGAAGCCACTCCTCAGTAAAACGCTTATGACAGCCCGCTTGGAGTTTGCTAAAAAGGCACCTAAATACTCCCAGACCATGAGAAACAAGATTCTCTGGCCTGATGAAACCAAGATTGAAGGCTTTGGCCTGAATGCCAAGCGTCACGTCTGGAGGAAACCTGGCACCATCCCTACGATGAAGCATGGTGGTGGCAGCATCATGCTGTGGGAGTGTTTTTCAGAGGCAGGGACTGGGAGACTAGTCAGAATCAAGGGAAAGATGAACGGAGTAAAGTACAGAAAGATCCTTAATGAAAACCTGCTACAGAGCGCTCAGGACCTTTTCAAATCAAATGTTATCGGTCACATACACATATTTAGAAATGCTTGTGTTCCTAGCTCCAACAGTGTAGTAGTATCTAACAATACAAATAATAAAATACGGTATATACTGTGGTATCCCAGGAGGTCTACTGAGGCGACGTTGGCTCCCTCTGCTGGGAATACGGGAGCTGGGCACCCCGACACTGACAGCTCTAAGTGGAGGTAATTAGAGGAAAGTGTCAACCAGCCGTGGAGGCCAAATAAAAGGAGCACGGTGGCACACCGCCAGAGAGAACCGGGAGAGACCAACACCAAGCCACCGTAGAGAAGTAGGACCGAGCAAAACCTTTGTTATCTTTGACTTAAATCTACTTGTCTCTGTGTCAATCTCTGCGCGCTCAACCCAACACCCCACGGTTTACCACAATACATATGAAATGAGTAAAGCAGTATATAAACATTATTAAAGTGACTAGTGTTCCATTATTACAGTGACCTGTGATTCCATGTTTATGTATATAGGGCAGCAGCATCTAAGGTGCAGGGTAAATGAGTAACTGGGTGGTAGCCGGCTAGTGATGGCTATTTAACAGTCTGATGGCTTTGAGATAGAAGCTGTTTTTCAATATCTGGTCCTAGCTTTGATGCACCAGTACTGACCTCGCCTTCTGGATGGTAAGCGGGGTGAACAGGCCGTGGCATGGGTGGTTGCTGTCCTTGATGATCTTTTTGGCCTTCCTGTGACATCGGGTGCTGTAGGTGTCCTGGAGGGTATGGGTGTTTTCTGCTAAGAGAATGTGTTTCTTGTTAAAAGGCTGAAAAAGCACTAAAGACAGTAAGCAAAGACACTATGTGTAATCCTGGGATTGAGTGTATTTATTGGTATAATCTTGTAATTGCCTATAGTGCTTAATACTATAATGGCCCATAGTAATTTTACAGTCCAATAATGGCATGTACAGTGGGGCAAAAAAGTATTTAGTCAGCCAAGTTCTCCCACTTAAAAATATGAGAGAGGCCTGTAATTTTCATCATAGGTACACTTCAACTATGACAGGCAAAATGAGAAAAAAAATCCAGAAAATCACATTGATATAATTATCAATATTTGCACATAAAGGTGTTTCCACTGCCATTCTCACCTGAAGAAAAATCCCACCTTGTCTAGTGTATTTAGTTTTGTCGACATTTGGAAAGTTTACAGACAAATTTGCTGTTTCTATCAGGCCTGTCATGTCAGATAAAAAATATTTTATGTATTTTACCCACATGCAAAGGTTGGATGGAAACCTCATTATTGTTGTATAATATGTAGTGATTGAAGTGTTTCCATTACCCATTTAGGCAAATTGGGCATTGATAAATTTGTTGACATCCTGTGCCCTCTCATCCATCTGTTTCATGTCTCAGGTAGCCTTCGAAAGCCAGCATGGATCAATTAAATAATTGACAAATATTTGCCACAATTCTAATAATTCTCATTTGCCATGCTCTGCCATGGTGAAACTTGCCCTCCTGTAGATCTGAAACCATTGGATGGTGAAACTTTCAGCCAGCCAGAAAAGCAAGGCGAAGCCATTCAGGCATTCTTGAAAGTCAGGATAATCCTTGTCCTGCAAAGAAACATAATTATTTATTTATTTATTTTGCAAGCAGTAGGCATTCAGAATGAAACGTGGAGTGAAGCTTTATAGTTATATATAGTTATAGCCACAGGAAGTAGCGGTGTTGAGGGTGCTGCAACACCCCCTGACAAATTGAAATAAATACAAAATAATAATTTTTAAAATGAAAATAAAGGGCCTCCCAAATGGTGCAGCGGTCTAAGATACTGCATCGCAGTGCTGGAGGCGTCACTACAGATCCAGGACTGTATCACATGATCGGGAGTCCCATAGGGTGGTGCACAATTGGCCCAGCGCCGTCCGGGTTAAGGGAGGGTTTGGCCTAGGGGGGGCTTTACTTGTCTCAACGTGCTCTAGCGACTCCTTGTGGCAGGCAAGGCACCTGCAGGCTGACCGTAGTCAGAAATTGATGCGGCTGGTTTCCGGGTTAAGCAGGTGTTAAGAAGTGCAGTTTGACGGGTCATGTTTCAGAGGACGCATAACTCGACCTTCACCTCCCAAGCCCGTTGGGAAGTTGCAGCAATGAGACAAGATTGAAATTGGGAAGAAAAACAAGCTCTGATGCTGCTGATGGTCATAGTAGCCTACCAAACTCTAATCACTCTGACGTCAATGCAAATGTAATCGAAAATCTAATCAAACACTTAATGAGAGCCCATGAGCTCATTTTGTGCAACATTTCTATAGGCCATTCAATTGCATGAGGAAACAGAGTGATTTATTTATTTATTTAATTTTTTTATTTCACCTTTATTTAACCAGGTAGGCTAGTTGAGAATAAGTTCTCATTTGCAACTGCGACCTGGCCAAGATAAAGCATAGCAGTGTGAACAGAGAACAACACAGAGTTACACATGGAGTAAACAATAAATAATAAACAAGTCAATAACATAGTAGAAAAAAAAGAATCTGACTGTTCTTGATTTAATCCCGTCTTTACATATACTAAATAATGTGTAAAATGGCCTGATGGCCTTTACTCTATTAAAAAGAGGAGGATCCCATCAGCTTTCTACAGGCTAGGCCTATATTAAGCATATTGCTTCTATTTACAACAGGAGTATAGCCTACCTGGCTGGCATGAAGAACCACGGGAAAAGCGTCCTCCATTCGCTATTAAATTGCATAAATTACATATATTTTTTCACCTGCCCGTTTAGAGAGAGTTGCATGATTATGCTCCATTCTAAATCAAAACAAATTTGACACATATACTAAATAATATGTAAAGACGGGATTAAATCAAGAACAGTCAGATGGGTGACAATATTAGCCTATCACTTGTCAATGATATACAGTATTATCACTTGTGAATGATGCCCAGTTTAAGGCAACCTCTTAGCGCGAAGATCAAATTCGACAACATCCGGTGAAATCAAAGCGTGCCAAATTCAAAATACAAAATCGTAATATTTAACATTCATGAAAATACAAGTGTCATAAATTATTCTTTAGCTTAGAATCTTGGTAATCTAACTGCATTGTAAGATTTCAAAAAGGCTTTACGGCTAAAGCATAACATTCTGAGGACAGCGCCCCATGTCAACATATCTTTCAAACCAGCACTGGTGTCACAAAATCATAAATAGCGATAAAATGAATCACTTACTTTTGAAGATCTTCCTCTGTTTGCAATTCCAAGGGCCCCAGCTACACAATGAATGGTTGTTTTGTTCGATAAAGTCCTTCTTTATATCCCAAAACGCTGTTTAGTTAGCGCCATTGAATTCAATAATCCAGTCCTTCAATGTGAGGATTCCAAAAAGATTCCAAAAAGTTACCAGCAGAGTTCGTCCAAATGAGTTAAACAATGTTTTTTATTAATCCTCATGTTGTCTAATATCTAAATAAACAATAATATTTTAGACGGAGATTATTATGTTCAATAGCAAAGGAAAAGAATGAAGAGCGCGCCCACGTTCATGTGCGCAAAAAGGCTACTGGCGCTCAATTTGGAACGACGACAATTGCTTCTTCATTTTTCAAAAAAACTAGCCTAAAACCTTGTATAAAGACTGTTGACATCTAGTAGAAGCCATAGGAACTGCAATCTGGGAGGTGGGAATTAGATCTTTCAATAGCATTCCATTGGAAGTCATTCCAAGCTAAAAAACTTTTATTCCATAACAATTTTCCTCTGGTTTTCGCCTGCTATATAAGTTCTGTTATACTCACAGACATAATTTTAACCGTTTTAGAAACTTCAGAGTGTTTTCTATCCAGTCCTACCAATTATATGCATAGCCTAGCTTCTGGGCCTGAGTAAACAGGCAGTTTACTTTGGGCACGTCAGACAGGTGGAAATTCAGGATACTGCACCGACCCTAGAAAGGCAAGAAACAGGCATGCCTTTTTTAAAATCGTATTTATCATAGTCGCACACCCCATCTAGCCTAGACCATAGGCCTATATGTTTTGATAAGGTTTGTAATCACAATGAAAGTGGCCAAATAACTTATTAAAATAGGTATGGAGCCTAACATAATGACCACACCACTCACGTTACAAGTCCTGCCTCTCTTATCTCCTCACTGGTTTTTAGGAGCATATACCCATGTGGGTGGATGAAAGATTAATTGAGGTCCACACTCCAGTCCAGTTGGTGGTGGTAATGCACCTTAAACTTGGTTGCCAACCGCCATATAAAGTCCAAAGAAGAAGAAGAAGAACACGAACACGACTGAAGGAGGAGAGATTACTAGAAACTAACTAGGTTTACCCTTTTATCTGTGTATTAATTGTCAGAGTACCTTGTGCATTTCAGGTAAAATAACAACCCAATGTTTATATCCCAGGACAAATTAGCTAGCAACAGCAAGCTAGATAGCTAAATTGCAATGAATGTTTAATGTTTCGACCTGTCCTCAAATTAATATAGTTGGTTCAGCGTTCGTTTTGATATTTCAACCTGTGTGTCCTGATTGCGTCTGGTGTGGACAGACAAAATCAACATGGGCACGATGGCGCACGCAAAGGAGTGCACGCCGGTCTAGTCAGCATGTCACTGGCATGTCACTGGCAGTGTGTGAGTTTCAAGTTTGGGGAAGATTATTTTCTCTATAAAGATGCACCTTTATAATAGAAGCATTACATGCATAATCGCATTTGCGGTCACTTTTGAGAATGGTGTTTTCCTGCTAATGGAACATTTGCGCTTATAGCCTACTGCTGTGTGAGCATTGCTGCATTTATAATGTGAAGAAGTAGCCTCATAGTGTATCAACATTTTAAGCTAAACATTCTGATCTGTTGTGTCAGGCTCATTGGTTAAAACTGATTTTTGGGATCTATCGCATCCTACAACTATCCCAGACTATGTTTGGAATAATTATTTATTGCACAGAATAGAATAGGTAAACTTTTGTACTATGAGGGATAGTAGATTGACATAGGCTAGTGCTTTTGCTGTTCGTTACTCATCTTTTTGGCTGACAAAAAGTAAATGTTGGCTTCCAATATCTTCAACATGCGCCTTGGAAATGGATAAAGACGCATGCAGTTGCATTCCTGAGGTGTCTGTCTTCACTTGTAGCCTGTGAGAAAGACCTGATCACATGACGGTGAGCCATGCATTGTCAATGGGGTTTCTAAACCAACCCGGTTGTAATATAATTCTGGCCACTGGTTGGTTTTGTAGTGGTAGTCTGATTTCGCATATGGAACAAGGGTACAAGGAAGAGGTACATATTTCTTCTCTCCGCAGCAGTCACTGAGCTAACAAGCTAAAGTTAGCTAGTGAGTCACAAAAATGTACATTCAGCCTGTTAATTAATTCAGTCCAATTGGACTTATCTTACTAAATCAGCATTGTTTAACAGTTTCTTTTGTTTTTCCCCTCAACATTCTTGCTGGATAGATAGTGTGATAGCTAGTTAACGCTAACGGCGCTACCTAACTTCCTAGTTCCCAAGAGCAGCACACCGGTAAGTCAACTTTATAATCATCTGTAAAGTTTTTTTTAACATAAAACAATACTAGCTAGCTAGATATATGTTTCGTTAAAAAGCCTGTTGATGTTGTTGGCTGTTTCTTTGGAGCTAGCTAGCTAAGCTATCACTAGCTATCTAGGTGATTTATGTGGTGGACAGTAAGCTACAGTACCGTTACAGTATTACTGAATAACAACAATATAGCCATGTCACTACTATTTGGCAAGTTGGTTGATATGGGGTACAGTAGGCCACAGTACAACATTACTATGTGATAATGTAGCCTTGTCACTAGCTAGTAGTTGGTTGATTGGGTGGGGTACAAGTTTCACATCTGTCGTTCTGCCCATGAGCAAGGCAGTTAACCCACTGTTTCCCGGGAACGCCGAAGACGTGGAGGACAATTAAGGCAGCCCCCCGCACCTCTCTGATTCAGAGGGGTTGGATTAAATGCGGAAGAACACATTTCAGTTGTACAACTGACTAGGTATCTCCCTTTCCCTTGCAGTAGGCTAGATTACAGCAACAATAGCCTTCCTACTGTTCTGTTATTCGTTGGGTCAGGAAATCACAAATCCTATAGAAAATGTGTGGGTAGAACTGAAAAAGCGTGTGCGAGCAAGGAGGCCTAGAAACCTGACTCAGTTACACCGGCTCTGTCAGGAGGTATGGGCCAAAATTCACCCAACTTATTGTGGGAAGCTTGTGGAAGGCTACCCGCAAGGTTTGACCCAAGTTAAACAATTTAAAGGCAATGCTACCAAATACTAATTGAGTGTATGTAAACTGCTGACCCACTGGGAATATGATGAAAGTAATAAAAGCTTAAATAAATAATTATCTCTAATATTATTTTGACATTTCACATTCTTAAAATAAAGTGGTGATAATAACTGACCTAAAAAACAGGGAATCTTTACTAGGATTAAATGTAAGGAATTGTGAAAACTGAGTTTAAATGTATTTGGCTAAGGTGTATGTAAACTTCTGACTTCAACTGTATATACTGTTTTCTATTCTGCCATATTTTAGTCATTGCTCAATCTAATATTTATATATTTCTTAATTCTATTATTTTACTTTTAGATTTGTGTGTATTGTTGTGAATTGTTAGATACTACCGACCTGTTGGAGATAGGAACACAAGCATGTCATTACACCCGCAATAACATCTGCTAAATATGTGTATGTGACCAATAAATTTGATTTGATCTTTGATTTGAACCCTCACCCATCCACATCGCTCAGGCCAAACTGACATTTGTTCTCCACAATGAGTGCATTCAAAAAGTATTCAGACCTGTCAACGTTACAGCCTTATTCTAAAATGGATTTAGTTATTATGATTCTACAGCCTTATTCTAAAATGAAATATTTTTTCCCCATCATCAATCTACACACAATATCCCTTAATGACAAAGCAAAAACAGGTTTTTAGACATTTTTGCTAATTGTCCCATTCTTCTCTACAGATCCTCTCAAGCTCTGTCAGGTTGGATGGGAAACATTGCTGCACAGCTATTTTCAGGTCTCTCCAGAGATGTTTGATCGAGTTCAAGTTCGGACTCTGGCTGGGCCACTCAAAGACATTCAGAGACTTGTCCCGAAGCCACTCCTGCGTTATTTTGGCTGTGTGCTTAGGGTCATTGTCCTGTTGGAAGGTGAACCATCGCCCCAGTCTGAGGTCCTTAGGGCTCTGGAGCAGGTTTTCATCAAGGATCTCTCTGTACTTTGCTCTGTTAATTTTTCCCTCAATTCCCTAATTTTCCCCACTGGTCTCCCAGTCCCTGCCGCTAAAAAACATCTCCACAGCATGATGCTGCCACCACCATGCTTCACCGTAGGAATGATGCCCCGTTTCCGCCAGACGTGACGGAATCTTGGTTTCATCAACCGGAGAGTCTCATGGTCTGAACTCCAAGCACGCTGTCACGTGCCTTTTATTGAGGAGTGGCTTCCGTCTTGCCAAAAATCCTGTTTTTCCGCTTTGTCATTATGGGGTATTGTGTATAGATTGAGGAGGGGAAATAATTTAATCAATTTTAGAATAAGGCTGTAATGTAACAAAATGTGGAAAATGGGAAGGGGTCTGAATACTTTCCAAATGCACTGTATGTAGCGATTAAAATTCATCAAGCAACCAAGGCCAAGGATGGCGAGAGAGATCAGGGAGGTCCAGAAAAGCACAGATGGGTGGCTAACAAGAAAAAATAAAACATACACACACACTCTCACACACACATTAGTATGTAAATACATTGTAATTACGTTTGTATTTTATATGTATGCTCTATTTTATTTTAGGATTGGAGATACAGATTGTGTTATCCTTTTCCCACAACAGCCATGTGCAGTTGTGCTTACTCACATTTGGTGGAGATGGCATGTTTAGGACAGATGGTTGCTGACAAGGAAAAATAAATACATAACATGCACACACTCTCTCTCGCTCTCTTTCTCTCACACACAAACACAATAGTATGTGAATATGTAAATACATTTTCATTTTATGTATGCTCCATTTCATATGTGGATAGTTTGTGGGTAAATGCTGTGTGCTTTTGTCGGACTTACAAAACATGACTCTCTCACACCCAATGTAAATAAATTGTATTAACTTGTTTATTTTATGTACGCTCCATTTTATTTGAGTAAAATGTCTGCAATAAAGTACATTCACAGTTAAAGAAATGTCTTTTGGTTTATTGCATATTTCTCCAAATAAAATGTGTGACCAAAAGGAGACCTGCAACCCTCTGGGAGTGTGAGCAGGTTTTGTCATCTGGAGCTGAAACATGGGGAGAGAGGGGAGGAAGAATGCAGTTTAAAGGTTTATTATTAATAACTGACACAATTCTATAATGAATACATAATACATAAGTGACCAATAGTTACTGTATTGTGATTGTTTAGTGTTGTAATTACTCAAGTAGTGCCCCAAGGTGGGATCGAACCGTATCTCAAAAGCAGTAGAATAGGTCAAATAAGGTCACCAAAATTTCCGTTACGGCTGTACATGGCTGGCGACTATCTCCTCTAAAGTATCTCCGAAGAGGAAGAGGCAAAGTGAGAGGGATAACAGGGACCAAAATCTGTGTTCTCCAGCAGGTGGCGTTAAAAAAATGTTTTGCTCACCAAGCCAGAAGTTTATGTATGGAGATCAATGCGTGTTGAATTTGGTTAACCAAAAATGGGGCTAATTTGATCGAACAGAAGTTTCGTAATGCTTAGGTTGTTATGAATGTAGCTACTGATAAGTAGGACAGGTGACCTCCACCCAACTCTGAGAAAAAAACACTAAATTGGAGTTGTGCCTGTTATCACACTCCTATCTGCCCTCTCATTGGCTTGAATGGTCCCACCTGATCTTGCCTCCTCCTGACTGCCTTCCATTTTTGAAGATATTTATTTTCATTGTTAGAGCGGCCAATTGAGTATCTGGTCAATATAATGTATAATCTGTGGGATCTCTGGTAAAGCATCTTATTGTGTGGGGTTTATCGGCGGTTGGCATCTAATGTTATGGTGCATTACCGCCACCTACTGTACTGGAGTGTGGGCCAGTAATGCACCAGAATGTTGGATGCCAACTGCCGATAAACCCCACAGAAGATGCTTTACCAGAGATCCCATAGACTATACATTATATTGACCAGAGACAGGTATAAACAATAAATCAGGTAGACAGATAGAAATTGTAAATCCAACCTGCCAGCCCAGTTTCTCTTAAAAGATATAACACATTTGCCTCCATCAAATTATTTTTCTTCTACTCAGTATTCTCTTTAAAGTCAATTCCTCTATCACCATCTCCCTCATTCTCAATCTGTCTCTTTCCCTCTAACACTGCACAAGCTGTATCATTACATGCTCCACTGTCACCGTTTCCAGGAAGTAATCACACCTTCCTGTTGGATGCTTAATGGCCTATTCAACCGGCTGTGTAAAGTAAAGAATTAAGAAAAGTTCAGGCTCCACTTTGCATTTCAAAGAACTGCGCAAGAAATTCAAATGAATCTGACTGACAAAAGTGTTCTATGACTGACAAAACGTCCCAAACACACAACTTTTGGCTGGGGCCCATAATGCTCTGGCATTATATTGGGAATAGAGTGGCATTTGGGACATACAGTCGTGGCCAAAAGTTTTGAGAATGACACAAATATAAAATTTCAAAGTCTGCTGCCTCAGTTTGTATGATGGCAATTTGCATATACTTCAGAATGTTTTAAAGAGTGATCAGATGAATTGCAATTAATTGCAAAGTCCCTCTTTGCCATGCAAATGAACTGAATCCCCCAAAAACATTTCAGCCCTGTCACAAAAGGACCAGCTGACATCACGTCAGTGATTCTCTTGTTAACAGGTGTGAGTGTTGATGAGGACAAGGCTGGAGATCACTCTGTCATGCTGATTGAGTTCGAATAACAGACTGGAAGCTTCAAAAGGAGGGTGGTGCTTGGAATCATTGTTCTTCCTCTGTCAATCATGGTTACCTGCAAGGAAACACGTGCCGTCATCATTGCTTTGCACAAAAAGGGCTTCACAGGCAAGGATACTGCTGGCAGTAAGATTGCACCTAAATCAACCATTTATCGGATCATCAAGAACTTCAAGGAGAGCGGTTCAATTGTTGTGAAGAAGGCTTCAGGGTGCCCAAGAAAGTCCAGCAAGCGCTAAGACCGTCTCCTAAAGTTGATTCAGCTGCGGGATCGGGGCACCACCAGTACAGAGCTTGCTCAGGAATGGCAGCAGGCAGGTGTGAGTGCATCTGCACGCACAGTGAGGCGAATACTTTTGGAGGATGGTCTGGTGTCAAGAAGGGCAGCAAAGAAGCCACTTCTCTCCAGGAAAAAATATCAGAGACAGACTGATAAAAGGTACAGGGATTGGACTGCTGAGGACTGGGGTAGTCATTTTCTCTGATGAATCCCCTTTCCGATTGTTTGGGGCATCCGGAAAAAAGTTTGTCCAGAGAAGACAAGGTGAGCGCTATCATCAGTCCTGTGTCATGCCAACAGTAAAGCATCCTGAGACCATTCATTTGTGGGGTTGCTTCTCAGCCAAGTGAGTGGGCTCACTCACAATTTTGCCTAAGAACACAGCCATGAATAAAGAATGTTACCAACACATCCTCCGAGAACAACTTCTCCCAACCATCCAGGAACAGTTTGGTGATAAACAAAGTCTTTTCCAGCATGATGGAGCACCTTGCAATAAGGCAAAAGTGATAACTAAGTGGCTTGGGGAACAAAACATCAAATATTTTGGGTCCATGACCAGGAAACTCCCCCGACCTTAATCCCATTGAGAACTTGTGGTCAATTCTCAAGAGGCGGGTGGACAAACAAAACTGACAAACTCCAAGCATCGATTATGCAAGAATGGGCTGCATGCCAGGGCGGTTTGCAGAGGTCTTGAAAAAGAAGGGTCAACAATGCAAATATTGACTCTTTGCATCAACTTCATGTAATTGTCAATTAAAGCCTTTGACACTTATGAAATGCTTGTAATTATACTTCAGTATTCCATAGTAACATCTGATAAAAATATCTAAAGACACTGAGGCAGCAGACTTTGTGAAAATTCATATTTGTGTCATTCTCAACTTTTGGCCACGACTGTACATACCTATATTTAAAATACAGACAACTGGATAGAAGTCAAACAAGTTTCCTTTATTTGTATCATACAAATAAAATACTGACAAGGCAGAAATGACAGTCTAGTTTTTTTCCCTTTCATCTTTGTCAGTTAATATTCAATCAATCACAAGACAGGACCACTCATTACCAAACATTGAGTTTAAATGTCATTTTTAAACTGAAAACAAGTGTTTTACCTGTAAAAGGCAAATAAAAATAAAAAAATTCAATGAATTTAACAGATTATATATACAGAGAAAGAGAGGCCGAGATGAGGATAGAGGGATTGACAGACACACATTTTTAAAAACTAGTTGAACATGAGGATGAGGTGAGGATATCCAACAGGTCTTAATAAAATAACGTGTCTGATGTTAATAAAAACTAAAATTTAACGTTTCTTCCCTAAACGAAAATATTTTAAATTGAAACAAAACTGTTCCCCACCACTCCCTACAACACAAACCCAACCAAGCCACCAATCCAGGTAGAGGATACCTATAGACACAGGTCTCCATTTTTACCCACCATGTGCCTGTTTACCAGACAAAAATACTCAATGTGTAATCGCAATTAAAATAGTTTTTTAATCCTGGACTGGTTTTAGGCTAATCTGTGTCTGGAAAACAGGCCCATATTGTTTAAGGGTTAAGGAAATCTGTGATTAGGGGTGATTTGTCTTCTTTACCACAAACTATTGGACCGTAACATGCTTGCTAAGAAAAACAAGGAGTGTCAGTTGGGATTTAAACCCGAGACAGATATAGGATATTATCGGGTTGGAAAGTAGAGGGAAACAAATGAGAGATCATACATAAAACAGCTCATCTTCAGTGCATTCGAAAATAGTCAGACCCCTTGACTTTTTCCACATTTTCTAACGTTACAGCCTTATTCTAAAATGGATTAAATAAAAATGTTCCCTCGTCAATCTACACACAATACCCCATAGTGATAAAGCGATAACCGGTTTTTAGAAATGTTTGCAAATGTATGTTAAAAAAACAATATCTTATTTTGATAAAAATTCAGATCCCTTGCTATGAGACGTGAAATTGAGCTCAAGTGCATCTTGTTTCCATTGATCATCCTTGAGATGTTTCTACAACTTGATTGGAGTCAATCTGTGGGAAAATCAATTGATTGGACATCATTTGGAAAGGCACACACCTGTTTATATAAGGTCCCACAGTTGACAGTGCATGTCAGAGCAAAATCCAAGCCATGAAGTCGAAGGAATTGTCCGTAGAGCTCCGAGACAGGATTGTCTGCGGCATTGAAGGTCACCAAGAACCCTAAACACACAGCCAAGACAACACAATAGTGGCTTTGGGACAAGTCTCTGAATGTTCGTAAGAGGCCCAGCCAGAGCCCGGACTTGAGCCAGATCGAACATCTCTAGAGACCTAAATAGCTGTGCAGCGACGCTCCACATCCAACCTGACAGATATTGAAAACCTGACAGATATTGAAAGGAAGGACTGCAGAGAATGGGAGAAACTCCCCAAATACAGGTGTGCCAAGCTTGTAGCATTATACTAAAGATGACTCGACACTGTATTCCCTGCCAAAGGTGCTTCAACAAAGTACTGAGTAAAGTTCTGAATACTTATGTAAATGCCTTTCAGTTTTTTTTTCAAATAGATTAGCAAAAATACATTTTTTTTTGCTTTGTCATTATTTTTAGAATAAGGCTGTAACCTAATTCTTCCTGCACCAGGCTGGGAAGACTGAATCTGCAATAGGTAAGCAGCTTGGTTTGAAGAAAACAACTGTGGGAGCAATTATTAGGAAATGGAAGACATACAAGACCACTGATAATCTCCCTCGATCTGGGGCTCCACGCAAGATCTCACCCCGTGGGGTCAAAATGATCACGAGAACGGTGAGCAAAAATACCAGAACCACACGGGGGGACCTAGTGAATGACCTGCAGAGAGCTGGGACCAAAGTAACAAAGCCTACCATCAGTAACACACTACTCCGCCAGGGACTCAAATCCTGCAGTGCCAGACGTGTCCCCCTGCTTAAGCCAGTACATGTCCAGGCCCGTCTGAAGTTTGCTAGAGAGCATTTGGATGATCCAGAAGAAGATTGGGAGAATGTCATATGGTCAGATGAAACCAAAATATAACTTTTTGGTAAAAGCTCAACTCGTCGTGTTTGGAGGACAAAGAATGCTGAGTTGGATCCAATGAACACCATACCTTCTTTGAAGCATGGGGGTGGAAACATCATGCTTTGGGGCTGTTTTTCTGCAAAGGGACCAGACTTTGGACGAGATTTTGAGTGAAAACCTCCTTACATCATCAAGGGCATTGAAGGTGATGGAAGGTGAAGATGAAACGATACAGGACAGAAAAGAGGGGGTCGGTTTGTCAATTATGGGGATTAAAGGGGGGTGTACAATTGGGCGTTGGGGGGGAACGGTAAAGACTCATGATTAGGAAAGTGGGAGAGGTTTTAGAGCATGGGACCAGGACATGGGGAAACAGGAACTGGAAGTAGGCATATCCCTCAGTGGCAGCAGCCCCCACAGTGCCCCCCTCCCCCATGGCTGTGACCCAAGGCCTCTGCGTGTTTGGTCCGCCGCGACAGGATCTCATAGGTGCAGTCGTCACCGCAGCAACCAGACATACTAGGGGAGGTGTCATCGATCTCAAACCTGGGAGGGGGTGAGGGAGGAGGAGGGAGATATTGAGAGGGTAGGGGGAGAGAGAAAGACAAGATGCACAGAAAGCAAAAGAGGCAAGAGAGATGGAGAAAGGAGTGGATTGATTATAACCAGCAACTCCTATGTCATTCCAAAAAAATCCCAAACCAGCTGCAATCATGAAATTGGATTATTGGAATTCTTTCTTACTACAGTCCAGTTTGGAGAAGTATTTATTATTTTTAACTGTGCCAACAGTTATTTCTAAAAAACATAATCATAATAATGCGTTTGTACATGGTGAAAAGCTGTTGAAAAGCTATGGAGGCTCACTGTAAGGCTTCCCTGAAGAACTGGTATGCCCCGTGGTTGTGTTTGAATACTGTTAACATTACCTTCTTCATCTGTATGCTGGGGTGAGAGAGGTGGGAGAGAGAAAAAGAACGAAAGGGAAAAGATAGAGAGTGGGAGAAAGAGACCAGAGAGACACAGAAAGAGATGGAAATAGTTTCAGTTTCTATAGGGCTTGGTGGTAGAATATTTCAGATAGCTTGTTGTTACTAGTGTTGCACGGTATACCGAAACTTCGGTACCGTTTCGATACATGAAAAACGGTTCGGTACAAGAATTTGTGTTACTTTCGGTACTTCTGTCAAATGTGTCTCACGGTTCAAGCCTGTCTATTAGCGCAGCCGACCTCTTATTATAGTGTGCACTGTGCCTGCTCCACTTACTAATTTGTCTGGGATGCATCGTTTAAGCTTTCCACTCATGACGCACAGAAGTTAACACATTTGAATAATGCGACACTGCATGCAGAAATGTTGAAATTAATTACTGTTCGCAAAACAATGTCCATACAGGCTAAAACACTTTACACTGGAAGAGAATACCAGTAGCTTTCCTTGCTAACTGACAGCTAAAGCTAACATCAATTTGATACCCTAGTACTTAGTTTGTGAAATGAATACCATAATGCAAAATATGCTGATTTCTAAGCTGATTGCCACCAAAAAGTTTATTCGGTCTCCCTCTCGCTCAAGTCTCTCCCAACGATGATCTTTTGCCTCAGTGAACTGAAGGCCTCTTGAATGATGTCATTCCTGGTTAAAGTGCACACATTTTTATAAAATAAGTTACTTCTATGCAAATGTTGTTGATCAGTACAATAAAATAAGTCACAAATGGAAGGGAAAAAGATTGTTTGTCATCTGCAGCCACATGAAATCAGCCAAAACAAAGCATGCGCACACTCTTATTGAATATGCATTCACCTGTATTGTGGATAGGCTTAATCTACATTTACCCAGGTTATCAATAGAGATGACTACCATTAGATTGGTAAAACAAAGTTACATTTATTGTATGACTGATTAATTAATACATACATGGCTGTCTAAACAACTTATGTAAAAAAAATGCAATTGTAATGATATTGAACTCAAAAGATACCCAACAACAGAGCAGTAGTTGAGTTTATCTGTCTGAATCAAATGACTTTGGCTAATATGCCTTATGTTTTTGCCATGGTATCGTTTTGGTAGAGTATCATGATGGTGCCGAGTATTGTGATACTAAACCTGGTATCGGTATTTTAGTCAAAATTCTGGTATTGTGACAACACTAGTTTTTACTGCTCTTTTCACTCCAGTGTTTTTGCATTCCAGAGGAGCTTATGAGCCTTCTAGTGATCCTATGGCATGGTTATCATAGACATTCAGTGCATAGAAATTCCATCTATAGTTCAGTACCAACCTGTTGGCAATGAGCTGTACTACTTAGATGAGGAACTGCACTGAACAAAAATAAACACAACATGTAAAGTGTTCGTCCCATGTTTCATGAGTTGAAATAAAAGATCCCAGAAATGTTCCATACGCACAAAAATCTTATTTCTTTCAAGTTTTGTGCACACATTTGATTACATTCCTGTTAGTGAGCATTTCTCCCTTGTCAAGATAATCCATCAAGCTGACAGGTGTGGCATATCAAGCTGACAGGTGTGGCATATCAAGAAGCTGATTAAACAGCATGATCGTTATACCAGTGCACCTTGTGCTGGGGACAATAAAAGGCCACTCTAAAATGTGCACAATGCCACAGATGTCTCAAGTTGAGGGAGCCGTGCAATTGGCATGCTGACTGCAGGAATGTCCACCAGAGCTGCTGCCAGAGCATTGAATGTGAATTTGTCATTGTTTAAAAAATAAATAAATTTGGCAGTAGGTCCATGGTATGGGCAGGCATAAGCTACGGACAACGAACACAATTGCATTTTATCAATGGAAATGTGAATGCACAGAGATACTGTGACGAGATCCTGACGTCCATGTTGTGCCATTCATCCGCCGCCATCACCTCATGTTTCAACATGATAATGCATGGCCCCATGTTGCAAGTATCTGTACACAATTCCTGGAAGCTGAAAATATCCCGGTTCTTCCATGGCCTGCATATACTGACCAGACATGCTCTGGATCGACGTGTACAACAGTGTGTTCCAGTTCCTGCCAATATCCAGCAACAGCAAAGGAGTGGGACAATATTCCACAGGGCACAATCAACGGCCTGATCAACTATGCAAAGGAGATGTCGCACTACATGAGCCAAATGGTGGTCACACCAGATACTGACTGGTTTTCTGATCCACGGCCCCACTTTTAAGGTATCTGTGACCAGATGCATATCTGTATTCCAAGTCATGTGAAATCCATAGATCCTTACATGAACTGTAACTGAGTAAAATCTTTGAAATTGTTGCGTTTATATTTTTCTTCATTATACACACTATATTATACTACACTACTATACGTATATCTATATTATACACAGTGTAAAAAACATTAAGGACACCAGCTCTTTCCATGACAGACTGACTTGGTGAATCTAGGTGAAAGCTATGATCCCTTATTGATGTCACTTGTTAAATCCACTTCAATCAGTGTAGATGAAGGGGAGGACACAGGTTAAATAAATATTTTTAAGCCTTGAGACTAATTGAGACATGGATTGTGTATGTGTGCCATTCAGAGGGTGAATGGAAAAGCCAAAAGATTGAAGTGCCTTTGAACGGGGTATGGTAGTAGGTGCAAGGCCCACCAGTTTTTGTCAAGAACTGCAACGCTGCTGGGTTTTTCATGCTCTACAGTTTGTCATGTGTATCAAGAATGGTACACCATCCAAATGATATCCAGCCAAATTGACAACTGTGGGAGACATTGGAGTCAACATGGGCCAGCATCCTGTGAAATGCTTGACACCTTGTAGAGTCCATGCTCCAACTAATTGAGGCTGTTCTGAGGGCAAGGGGGGGGGGGGGGGGGGGGCAACTCAATATTAAGAAAGTGTTCATGTTTTGTACACTCAGTGTATATTAATATATAATATGTACCTGTTGGCAATGAGCTGTAGTATCTGGATGAGGAACTTGCCCAGTCCTTTCCTCCTTACTCTGCTCTCCAACTGGACCTCATAACTACAAAAAATAACACATCAACATCCAGAAGAAACCCAATATGCAATACCATTCGACAACAATCCCTTTCAATAGTAGTGCCACTCAACTGTATTTCTTTGATTCCTCACAGTCTCCTTCCTACTCGTCTCCTTCTCAAAGCACATTGGAGCAGAAGATCTGAGATCCCTACCCTAGGATCTTTACATATGGATTTGGAGAAGTAAACGAGGAGGGAAGACACGAGCTCGCGCGTTGCAAAATAACTTTAGAAATCTATATTATTCAATTATTGCGCCAACGTGCGTCTGTGTTGCCATGGGCTAAAAGTTATATTTCTGGCGCAGATCATTGGTTTATAGAAGCAGGTACCCACGTGCCATCTCCTCATTGGTTATACCCACATGGGTGACTGAAAGATGAACGAGGTCAGTGGCGGTAATGCACCTAATTTATGAAAGTTGACGATCGCAATATAAAGTCAAGGGAATAAAAACACCTGGAAGGAAGAGAGATGACTAGAAACGATTCGGTTGACCATTTTATGTGTGGATTAATTGGCAGATTAGGAGGACCTTGTGAATTTCAGGTAAAATAACAACTCAATGTTTATATCCCAGGACAAATTAGCTAGCAACAGCAAATTAGATAAATAGGACAAATTAGCTAGCAAGTGCAAGCTAACTAGCTAAATTGCCATAAATGTTTATAATATAATTGGTTCAGAGTTTGTTTTGATATTTTAACCTGCGTGTCGCGATCGCGTTTGGTGTTGGGGGACAAAATAAATGTATGCACGATGGCGCATGCGTTTGGGTTCCGTGTTAGTTGTTTCAGAAATTGACCCACTATTCTGTATCTATGTCATATCGCTGAGCTACTGGCTACTTTCCTGTACATTACTATTTTCGGCAAAATAATATTTGTGGTCGACTGCCGACACGGTTTTATGACAGCAATTTAATTCCACTAACTTATGCAAATTAACCTATAGACTTAACCTTTAACATCCTTAACACAAACACACACTCCCTCCCTCCAATTTGTCATCCCTGCGCTCTCCTCTCCCTTATTTCATCCCTACACTCTCCCCCACCTCCCCTTCTCTCTCCCCCTCAACCCTCCCTCCTTACAGTTTTTGCATGTTGGTCGTGGTTAGTTCATAGGCCCACTCCACAGAGATAGGGTTGAGGGTGGACACTCTCTTACACGCTATCTGGAGATTCAACCTACAGGCGAGAGACAGGACACGAGTAGTTAGCTATAAATCTCACACAATAAACCAGTCAGACAGACAGAGCAGATGTTTATCAACCAGCCAGCCACACACACACACTGGAGAGGCACAGGAGGAGAATCTCTTACCCGTTTCTGTCATACTTTTTAAAGATGGGGAATGCAGCCAGAGGGTCATCCAACTGTGTGAGAGAGAGAGAAGTGTGTTTGAGTTCCAGTCAGTCAGTCAGTCGCATGGTCAGGAAAAACTCCTGGCAGTCCAAGGCTCCAGACTGAGACCATTTAGTCGACCCTTTGACTTAACTGTGTGAGTAAAATTGTAATTGATCGTATAGGTGCGAGCCACATACTACATGGTCAGGTGGCTATGTAGAATGTGCAGCTCTCACCAATACGACAAATACAATTTAAACTTTTTTAGGAGGCTAAAACTATCCTTATGATTCCTGTGATGAAGGTCTGACCTGCGCTGTACAGATTTGGAAGCAACTGTTGTCACTGGTCAGTATAATTTTGATTTATCAACTCTCAATATTTAGCTCTTTGGCAACTGTTTTACAATTTAGATATTTCTTTGAGATACGGAGTGTGCATTGGCCATTGCGTATGCATAGGAGTCATTGGGTAGTAGGCTACAACTGCAAAGTTTTTTTAGGACACTGAATTTCCTGTTCGATTAATACATGGCTACCAGCAGTGGGTGTTTTGATTTTCCACTTACACAGGAGGTGAATTAGCCCCAAATAGACTTGCCTATGATATTATTGCACATAAAGATTAAGGTCAATTCATCTATTGAACAACAATAAAAGCCAGATTTTAATAGTAAAATGCCCCAAAACTCATGACAATCACTGGATTATGTTGCACATCAAAATATCTTGAATAATGCATTACCGCATGGACATGTTAAATTAAAACAGATTTATTGAATCCCAGCTCAATACACCCTTTAATAGAGCACTGTGAATTACTCAATTGATGACTTTTTTTGGTGCGCGCAAATCATGGGCTGGAGCCAACTGCAAAAGTGGAAAAATGTTAGTCTGGAGCCCCATGGTCATAGGTCACGTTCCAGGCTGATTACATTGGAGACTGTCTCGCATGCCAGATCTGGATCTGTGTTTAAAATATCAGCCAACCACATCATGACATAGCAATCTGATGCAAACTGCGCCCAATGGGTATGTTTACATGTACTCAGATTAATATAATAGTTTGATTAAATGTTTACATGCTTTGCAAGGAGAACAATTTCCCTTATAAATCCTGTTTACATGGACAGATCTGAAATAAGGCTACCTGATGGGACTTTGATAAATGTTCTATCACAGCGACCATGTTATTTTTGGGAAGCCTTTTTGATTCTGAGTTGGGACATATGAAGTTTGTATGTGAAAACTATTTCTAAGATGCATACTTTCAGTTTCTCCCAACTTACTTCCCTTGCACAAAAGAGGGAGGCTCGCTCTGCTGGTGCTAGCACATGCTCTGATTGAATAAACAGCTGGAACTACGACATCAACCAATTTGTAGGCAATGCCTACTCATAATTTGTTATCACATGATGCACACTGATGTCGTCATTGGAAACATTGCTCAAAAAATTTAATAATTTTCACATATGTTGGTGTGGTCCTGGAAATGTTCCCTTTAAAGATGCACTATGCAGATATTGCGGCACAAGTTTCTAGTTGCTAAAATTGTAATAGTTTGCCTAATTTCAGTTAATGTGACAAAACAAAGTATCGTGTAGAGATTCATTGTACCATCTAAACCAGTGAAATATCAGTGCATTCAGAAATGATTCAGACCCCTTGACTTTTTCCATATTTTGTTACATTACAGCCTTATTCTAAAATAGATTAAATAGTTTTTTTTCTCCCTCAAACTACACACAATACCCCATAATGACAAAGCAAAAGCAGATGTTATAAATGTTTGCACATTTATAAAAAAAAAAAACGGACATATCACATTTACATAAGTATTCAGACCCTTTACACAGTACTTTTTAGGTACCCTTCCCCAGATCTGTACCATGACACAATCCTGTCTTGGAGCTCAACGGACATATCCTTCGACCTCGTGGCTTAGTTTTTGCTCTGACATGCACTGTCTACTTTGGGACCTTATACACAGTGCATTCGGAAGGTATTCAGACCCCTTGACTTCTTCCACATTTTGTTACATGACAGCCATATTCTAAAATGTATTAAATAAATTAAAGTCATCAATCTACACAGAATACCCATAATGACAAAGTGAAAACAGTTTGTTTAAATTTTTTTCTAATTTATTACAAATAATATACAGAAATACCTTATTTTACATAAGTATTCAGCCCCTTTGTTATGAGACTCGATATTGACTTGGAAAGACACACACCTGTGTATATAAGGTCCCACAGTTGACAGTGCATGTATGAAGTCGAAGGAATTTAGAAGTCCCCAAAAATACAGTGGCCTCCATCATTCTTAAATGTTTGGAACAACCAAGACTCTTCCTAGAGCTGGTCGCTTGGCCAAACTGAGCAATCAGGGCAGAAGGGCCTTGGTCAGAGAAGTGACCAAGCACCCGATGGCCACTATTACAGAGCTCCAGAGTTCCTCTGTGGAGATGGGAGAACATTCAAGAAGGACAACTACCTATGTTGCACTACACCAATCAGGCCTTTATGGTAGAGTGCCCAGATGGAAGCCACTCCTCAGTAAAAGGCATATGACAGCCCGCTTGGAGTTTGCCAAAAGGCACCTTAAGGACTCTGACCATGAGAAACAAGATTCTCTGGACTGATGAAACCAAGATTGAACAATTTGGCCTGAATGCCAAGCTGTATACTTTCAGTTTATCCCAATACTTCCCTTGCGCAAAAGAGGGAGGCTCGCTCTGCTGGTGCTAGCAACTTTTCAGGGAAGTTAGGAACAAATATACACAGGCAGTTAGAAAAGCTAAGGCTAGCTTTTTCAAACAGAAATTTGCATCCTGTAGTACTAACTCCAAAAAGTTCTGGGACACTGTAAAGTCCATGGAGAATAAGAGCACCTCCCAGCTGTGCACTGCTCTAAGGCTATGAAACACTGTCACCACCGATAAATCCACTATAATTGAGAATTTCAATAAGCATTTCTCTACGGCTGGCCATGCTTTCACCTGGCTACCCCTACCCGGTCAACTGCCCGGCCCTCTCCACAGCAACCCGCCAAAGCCCTCACCATTTCTCCTTCACCCAAATCCAGATAGCGGATGTTCTGAAAGAGCTGCAAAATCTGGACCCCTACAAATCAGCCGGGCTAGACAATCTGGACCCTTTCTTTCTAAAATTATCTGCCTAAATTGTTGCAACCCCTATTACTAGCCTGTTCAATCTCTCATATCGTCTGAGATTGCCAAAGATTGGAAAGCTGCCGCGGTCATCCCCCTCTTCAAAGGGGGTGACACTCTAGACCCAAACTGCTACAAACCTATATCTATCCTACCCTGTCTTTCTAAGGTCTTTGAAACCAAGTTAAACAGATTACCGACCATTTCGAATCCCACCGTACCTTCTCCGCTATACAATCTGGTTTCAGAGCTAGTCATGGGTGCACCTCAGCCACGCTCAAGGTCCTAAACGACATCATAAACACCATCGATAAGAGACATTACTGCGCAGCTGTATTCATTGACCTGGCCAAGTCTTTCGACTCTGTCAATCACCACATTCTTATTGGCAGACTCAATAGCCTTGGTTTCTCAAATGATTGCCTTGCCTGGTTTACCAACTACTTCTCTGATAGAGTTCAGTGTGTCAAATCGGAGTGCCTGTTGTCCAGACCTCTGGCAGTCTCTATGGGGGTGCCACAGGGTTCAATCCTCGGGCCGACTCTCTTCTCTGTATACATTAATGATATTGCTCTTGCTGCTGGTGATTCTCTGATACACCTCTACGCAGACGACACCATTCTGTATACTTCTGGCCCCTCTTTGGACACTGTGTTGACTAACCTCCAGACAAGCTTCAATACCATACAACTCTCATTCCATGGCCTCTAACTGCTCTTAAACGCAAGTAAAACTACATGCATTCTCTTCAACCAATCACTGCCCGCACCTGCTTGCCCGTCCAGCATCACTACTCTGGACGGCTCTGACTTAGAATACGTGGACAACTACAAATACCTAGGTGTCTGGTTAAACTGTAAACTCTCCTTCTAGACTCACATTAAGCATCTCCAATCCAAAATTAAATCTAGAATCGGCTTCCTATATCGCAACAAAGCATCCTTCACTCATGCTGCCAAACATACCCTTGTAAAACTGACCATCCTACCGATCCTCGACTTCGGTGATGTTATCTATAAAATAGCCTCCAACACTCTACTCAACAAACTGGATGCAGTCTATCACAGTGCCATCCGTTTTGTCACCAAAGCCCCACTACCCACCATTGCGACCTGTACGCTCTCGTTGGTTGGCCCTCACTTCATACTCGTCGCCAAACACACTGGCTACAGGTTATCTACAAGACTCTGCTAGGTAAAGCCCCCCTTTATGTCAGCTCACTGGTCACAATAGCAGCACCCACTCGTAGCACACGCTCCACAAGGTACATCTCACTGGTCACCCCCAAAGCCAATTTCTCCTTTGGTCATCTTTCCTTCCAGTTCTCTGCTGCCAATGACTGGAACGAACTGCAAAAATCTCTGAAGCTGGAAACACTTATCTCCCTCACTAGCTTTAAGCACCAGCTGTCAGAGCAGCTCACAGATTACTGCACCTGTACATAGCCCATCTATAATTTAGCCCAAACAAATACCTCTTTGCCTACTGTACTGTATTTCTATTTCTACTTTGCACATTCTTCCACTGCAAATCTACCACTCCAGTGTTTTACTTGCTTTATTGTATTTACCTCGCCACCGTGGCCTTTTTTTGGCCTTTACCTCCCTTATCTCAGCTCATTTGCTCACATTGTATATCAACTTATTTTTCTACTGTATTATTGACTGTATGTTTTGTTTATTCCATGTGTAACTCTGTGTTGTTGTATGTGTCGAATTGCTATGCTTTATCTTGGCCAGGTCGCAGTTGCAAATGTTCTCAACTAGCCTACCTGGTTAAATAAAAAAGCCATATCCACATGTACATACTACCTTAATCAGCCTCGCTACTTTTATAGCCTCACTACTGTATTTAGCCTGTCTTTTTACTGTTTTATTTCTTTACTTACTGATTGTTCACCTAATACCTTTTTTGCACTATTGGTTAGAGCCTGTACGTAAGCATTTCAGGTAATACCTGTTGTATTAGGCGCACAATACAAATAAACTTTGATTTAAAGGGTAAAGGGTCTGAGTACTTTAATACTTTGTAAATGTGATATTTAAGTTTCTAAATTCTAAAAACCTGTTTTTGCTTTGTCATTATGGGATATTGTGTGTAGATTGATGAGGGGGGGAAGAGACTGTCGACAGGTTTGTGCCGTTCCAAATCATGTCCAATCAGTTTACTAGAGGTCGACTCCAATCAAATTGTTGAAACAGCTCAAGGATGATCAATGGAAACAGGATGGACCTGATCTGTTTTTTATTTTATTACATTTGCAAGCACTTCTAAAAATCTGTTTTTGCTTTGTCATTATGGGGTATTGCGTGTAGATTGATGAGGAAAAACATTTACTTAATAAATTTTAGAATAAAGATGTGACGTAACAACATTTGGAAAAAGTGAAGGAGTCTGAATACCTTCCGAATGCACTGTATCTTTTTCATAATCAAAAATATTGTATTTTCAGCTGATGTACAAAACCAAAAGGGGGATGCAAAAAGAAAACTAAAGGCAAGCATAGAAATAGCGCACATAGAACATATCTATCGCTTCTTAGACTTGCTTTCAATGAGAATGAAAGATCTATAACTCACATTACTATGTGAATTTGGTCAGGTCTCCCAAAAAGTTACATATAGGATTCTTTCACGGAAGTTCAGCAAAGCGCCGTTGTTTATGTTCCGGTTGCTAGCAACAGCACCGAGTTAGCAAGCTAGCATAATGGCTGCACAGTCCACTCGCCAATGATACTGTAGTGTCCCAGCAACAAACAAAAACACCCATACCTCAGGTTTCACAACTTCCCAAAGGATGCGACTGTATGTGACAGCTGTGTGAGAGCAAATACAAATCGTCTAAATTTGAATCCGACCAACATCTACATAACACCGTGTTCGCATTAAGACTGAAAGTTCCCTGTTGGTTCTCTGGAACGACTGGGGGAAGAGCCTGCAGTCTCGGTCTCTCCCTGATACAGCAAGTGCGCGACTGGGAACAGGAAGTGGATGTCTCCGATATGGACACAAGTGTTGGTGCCTCTGAAGTGACTGCAGCGGACCATGACTGCGTGCACTCCCTGGCGAGTAACGTGAACTTAGCTCAGAGCTATAGTTCTGCAAACGGTTGCTATAGTTCAGATATTGCATTACCTGTATTCAGCTTTTGACATAACAATAACAAAACTACTAACTCGCTAGCCAGCTTGCATGATCTATGTTCTCCCACTCTGCTCTCCAGCTTAAGCCACCCTCCCCTTAGTTTTGACCAACATTTTCTTAAACCAAATAGCACTACCATAACATACTTGATTACGTTTGTCCTGAGAACTAGACTTAGAGTTGGTTTACTGTGTTATGATACTGACAATCAAACAGAATAATAGTACAATTTTGCCATATAAATTACCCTCTTTCTTTTCTATGGGTGTGTTGGATGCTCCACTGGATTGAATCAAGGAGCTAGTGCTACAAGTCCAACAGCGCTCTGTTCACCATCTCCAGCTGCCAAGATTCTGAGCATCTGATGACAACTTCAGGTTCTATACCCGGTTCCACTCAGGTCTTCATGGTGTTCTGGGAGTCCATTGCCCCCTCTGCCTCCAGGTTAATCTACTAGTCCAAGGCCCAGAAGGCTGGAATGGGAAGCGCAACACCAAGGCCCAAGAGGAAGCTGCCGCTCATTGACAAGTTTTTTCTTTACTGCTGTCGAGTAGCTGCTGGGCTGAAGGAGAAGGTGTTGGCGGACATATTTTGCGTGAGTGTCCGAACAGTAAACTGCATTATAATAAACTGGACCAACTACCTGTATCTTGTCTTGTACTCTGTACCCATTTGGATGTCCAGAGAGCAGGTGCAGGCAAGCATGCCTGACATGTTCAAAGTTGTACTCCAGTTATCATGGACTGCACAGAGCTGAGCCAACCCCAACTCTCTGACAGTACACTCGGAGACCTTTTAAAAAAAAAAAAACACACCACCTTTAAGGGCCCGATTGGAATTGCACCTTGGAGGTTCACCTTTGTATCCAGGTTTTCACTGGGTCCATCTCTGATCAGATCACACGTCTATCTTGAGCTGTTTGAGCCTGGTGATGGACTCATTGTAGACAAGGGGTAGATCACAGAGAAGATGCTGTCAGATGTGGGGGCAACGCTCATCATTCTCCCATTCAAAAGAGCAACTTGGCTAACGTGGAAAGACACCAAGCGAACGCAAGCCATTGCAAATCTGAGATTACTAGCAGAGGGAACCGTTAGGAGGGTGAAGGAATACCATATCTGGGACACGATTATCCTACTCACTCTGGCAGGCTGTGTCAATCAACTGTGGAGGAACTGCTGCTTAAATAGTGAACTAACAGGACCCTCTGATTCTCAAGGGTGATAAGCCAGTGGGAAAACATGCTCAAGCACGGCAGTGCACACACACTACACATGAAATGTTATTTTTGTTCAGTATAAAATCAAACGCAACAATTTCAAAGATTTGACATAGTTACAGTTCATAGAAGGAAATCTGTCAATTGAAAAACTCATTAATCAAATCAAAATCAAATTTATTTGTCACATACACATGGTTAGCAGATGTTAATGCGAGTGTAGCGAAATGCTTGTGCTTCTAGTTCCGACAATGCAGTAATAACGAACAAGTAATCTAACTAACAATTCCCCCAAAAACTACTGTCTTATATACAGTGTAAGGGGATAAAGAATATGTACATAAGGATATATGAATGAGTGATGGTACAGAGCAGCATAGGCAAGATACAGTAGATGATATCGAGTACAGTATATACATATGAGATGAGTATGTAAACCAAGTGGCATAGTTAAAGTGGCTAGTGATACATGTATTACATAAGGATGCAGTCGATGATATAGAGTACAGTATCTACGTATGCATATCAAATCAAATCAAATTTATTTATATAGCCCTTCGTACATCAGCTGATATCTCAAAGTGCTGTACAGAAACCCAGCCTAAAACCCCAAACAGCAAGCAATGCAGGTGTAGAAGCACGGTGGCTAGGAAAAACTCCCTAGAAAGGCCAATACCTAGGAAGAAACCTAGAGAGGAACCAGGCTATGTGGGGTGGCCAGTCCTCTTCTGGCTGTGCCGGGTGGAGATTATAACAGAACATGGCCAAGATGTTCAAATGTTCATAAATGACCAGCATGGTCGAATAATAATAAGGCAGAACAGTTGAAACTGGAGCAGCAGCACAGTCAGGTGGAAGTTGAAACTGGAGCAGCAGCATGGCCAGGTGGACTGGGGACAGCAAGGAGTCATCATGTCAGGTAGTCCTGGGGCATGGTCCTAGGGCTCAGGTCCTCCGAGAGAGAGAAAGAAAGAGAATTAGAGAACGCACACTTAGATTCACACAGGACACCGAATAGGACAGGAGAAGTACTCCAGATATAACAAACTGACCCCAGCCCCCTGACACAAACTACTGCAGCATAAATACTGGAGGCTGAGACAGGAGGGGTCAGGAGACACTGTGGCCCCATCCGAGGACACCCCCGGACAGGGCCAAACAGGAAGGATATAACCCCACCCACTTTGCCAAAGCACAGCCCCCACACCACTAGAGGGATATCTTCAACCACCAACTTACCATCCTGAGACAAGGCTGAGTATAGCCCACAAAGATCTCCGCCACGGCACAACCCAAGGGGGGGGCGCCAACCCAGACAGGATGACCACAACAGTGAATCAACCCACTCAGGTGACGCACCCCCTCCAGGGACGGCATGAGAGAGCCCCAGCAAGCCAGTGACTCAGCCCCTGTAATAGGGTTAGAGAGAATCCCAGTGGAAAGAGGGGAACAGGCCAGGCAGAGACAGCAAGGGCGGTTCGTTGCTCCAGAGCCTTTCCGTTCACCTTCCCACTCCTGGGCCAGACTACACTCAATCATATGACCCACTGAAGAGATGAGTCTTCAGTAAAGACTTAAAGGTTGAGACCGAGTTTGCGTCTCTGACATGGGTAGGCAGACCGTTCCATAAAAATGGAGCTCTATAGGAGAAAGCCCTGCCTCCAGCTGTTTGCTTAGAAATTCTAGGGACAATTAGGAGGCCTGCGTCTTGTGACCGTAGCGTACGTGTAGGTATGTACGGCAGGACCAAATCAGAGAGATAGGTAGGAGCAAGCCCATGTAATGCTTTGTAGGTTAGCAGTAAAACCTTGAAATCAGCCCTTGCTTTGACAGGAAGCCAGTGTAGAGAGGCTAGCACTGGAGTAATATGATCAAATTTTTTGGTTCTAGTCAGGATTCTAGCAGCCGTATTTAGCACTAACTGAAGTTTATTTAGTGCTTTATCCGGGTAGCCGGAAAATAGAGCATTGCAGTAGTCTAACCTAGAAGTGACAAAAGCATGGATTAATTTTTCTGCATCATTTTTGGACAGAAAGTTTCTGATTTTTGCAATGTTACGTAGATGGAAAAAAGCTGTCCTCGAAATGGTCTTGAGATGAATAATGTAGGGTAAGTAACATTATATAAGGTAGCATTGTTTAAAGTGGCTAGTGATATATTTACATAATTTCCCATCAATTCCCATGATTAAAGTGGCTGGAGTAGAGTCAGTGTCATTGACAGTGTGTTGGCAGTAGCCACTCAATGTTAGTGGTGGCTGTATAACAGTCTGATGGCCTTGAGATAGAAGCTGTTTTTCAGTCTCTCGGTCCCAGCTTTGATGCACCTGTACTGACCTCGCCTTCTGGATGACAGCGGGGTGAACAGGCAGTGGCTCGGGTGGTTGATGTCCTTGATGATCTTTATGGCCTTCCTGTAGCATCGGGTGGTGTAGGTGTCCTGGAGGGCAGGTAGTTTGCCCCCGGTGATGCGTTGTGCAGACCTCACTACCCTCTGGAGAGCCTTACGGTTGAGGGCGGTGCAGTTGCCATACCAGGCGGTGATACAGCCCGCCAGGATGCTCTCGATTGTGCATCTGTAGAAGTTTGTGAGTGCTTTTGGTGACAAGCCGAATTTCTTCAGCCTCCTGAGGTTGAAGAGGCGCTGCTGCGCCTTCCTCACGATGCTGTCTGTGTGAGTGGACCAATTCAGTTTGTCTGTGATGTGTATGCCGAGGAACTTAAAACTTGCTACCCTCCATAATTTATGGATTTCACATGACTGGGCAGGGGCACAGCCATGGGATCGCCTGGGAGGGCATAGGCCACACTCTTGGGAGCCATGTCAAGCCAAATTCTTTAAAACGACGTTGGAGGTGGCTTATGGTAGAGAAATTAACATTCAATTCTGGCAACAGCTCTGTTAGACAATCATGCAGTCAGCATGCCAACTGCACACTCTCTCAACTTGAGACATCTGTCACCTTTTGTCCTCAGCACAAGCTGCACCTGTGTAATAATTATGCTGTTTAATCAGCTTCATATGTCACACCTGTCAGGTGGATGAATTATCTTGGCAAAGGAGAAATGCTAAACTAACAGGGATGTAAACAAATTTGTGCACAAAATTTGAGAGAAAAGCTTTTAGTGCATATGGAAAATATCTGGGATCTTTATTTCAGCTCATGGAACCAACACTTTACATGTTGCGTTAATATTTTGGTTAGTTCAATTTAGGGATGCACGATATCGGAATCAGACGATATTAGCTAAAAATGCCAACATCAGTATCGGCTAAAGTAATGACGCCACTTCAAATTTTAAGCTACACAGCATTCCTAACCTAGCCCACAATGTCTGCTGTGTGGATCGAGCATTCAACAAGCCGAGCAGTCATTTGAAAGATTGAGAGCATTTCAGCAAGACAACTCAAAGGCAAAATCCATTAAATGCCAAGAAAATGGAATTCATTGCCAAGTGCGCTGTTGTTCAGATGTTGCCCTACCGGAGTTACACAGTAATAGCGTCACTGCCATTAGCTTCACGACATACTATGGAACGCCGTTTGGGTCTTTGCATGTCAAAAAGGATACACGTCAAATAACACTATTTGACGTGTTAAATAAGCTTTTAATTTGACAACTCAAATAAAACCATTCTATTATATAATGTTGTTCTTAATTTGCAAGTGCAAGCTAAGCACCACCACTACTATCAGTAGCACTGTCAAAGCTGTACAAAAAAGTCTGCAAACAAGCAAACACCGGCCACGATGTGTTTACAATACCGCGTTGGTAATAAAACATTATTTGTGCGACCGCAACTTCTGGGGTAGGTAGCTAGCTTTAGCTTGGTACCTAGCTAGCACCAATACAACCAGCCTGAAACAATCACTAGTAGAAACTGCAGTCATTTACACTATTCTTAGCAGTGATTTAAGAATCCTTTAGCATTAGCTAGGTTCGCCTATTGAAATTGAACTTCAGTTCATGAAAATAAATAGCTAGCCAGCTACTTAACCCTGTTGCCCAAAACTAACGTTATAAGCAGCCAGATAGCTTCATCTGGCTAGTGAGGCTCGACCGGATCGTGTTATGTGTTGTGAAGCTAGATTAGGCACAATAGTGGAATTTGCAGTTTGCCTTCAAAATAAAAAGGTACCGTCTTCGTCTACTTCCGGCGCCGACAGAGATGGCCGCCTCGCTTCGCGTTCCTAGGAAACTATGCAGTTTTTTGTTTTTTTTACGTGTTATTTCTGACATTAGTACCCCAGGTCATCTTAGGTTTCATTACATACAGTTGAGAAGAACTACTGAATATAAGAGCACGTCAACGCACCATCAGTACGACCAAGAATATGACTTTCGCGAAGCGGATCCTGTGTTCTGCCTTTCACCCAGGACAACGGAATGGATCCCAGCCGGCGACCCAAAAAAACGATTTCGTAAAAGAGGGAAACGTAGCGGTCTTCTGGTCAGACTCCGGAGACGGGCTCATCGTGCACCACTCCAAAGTATACTTCTCGCCAATGTCCAGTCTCTTGACAACAAGGTTGATGAAATCCGAGCAAGGGTAGCATTCCAGAGGGACATCAGAGACTGTAACGTTCTTTGCTTCACGGAAACATGGCTCACTGGAGAGACGCTATCGGAGTCGGTGCAGCCAGCTGGTTTCTCCACGCATCGCGCCGACAGAAACAAACATCTTTCTGGTAAGAAGAGGGGCGGGGGCGTATGCCTTATGGCTAACGAGACGTGGTGTGGTCACAAAAGCATACAGGAACTCAAGTCCTTCTGTTCACCTGATTTAGAATTCCTCACAATCAAATGTTGACCGCATTATCTACCAAGGGAATTCTCTTCGATTATAATCACAGCTGTATATATTCCCCCCCAAGCAGACACATCGATGGCTCTGAACAAACTTTATTTGACTCTTTACAAACTGGAATCCATACATCCTGAGGCTGCATTCATTGTAGCTGGGGATTTTAACAAGGCTAATCTGAACAAGACTCCCTAAATTGCAACCAGGGCTGGCAAAACCTTGGATCACTAATCTAACTTCCGCGACGCATATAAGGCCCTGCCCTGCCCTCCTTTCGGAAAAGCTGACCACGACTCAATTTTGTTGATCCCTGCCTACAGACAGAAACTAAAACAAGAAGCTCCCACGCTGAGGTCTGTTCAACGCTGGTCCGACCAATCTGATTCCACACTCCAAGACTGCTTCCATCACGTGGACTGGGAAATGTTGACGAATACGCTGATTCGGTGTGCGAGTTCATTAGAACGTGCGTTGAAGATGTCGTTCCCATAGCAACCATTAAAACATTCCCAAACCAGAAACCGTGGATTGATGGCAGCATTCGCGTAAAACTGAAAGCACGAACCACTGCTTTTAATCAGGGCAAGGTGACCGGAAATATGACCGAATACAAACAGTGTAGCTATTCCCTCCGCAAGGCAATCAAACAAGCTAAGTGTCAGTATAGAGACAAAGTAGAATCTCAATTCAACGGCTCAGCCACAAGAGGTATGTGGCAGGGTCTACAGTCAATCACAGATTACAAAATGAAAACCAGCCCTGTCACGGACCAGGATGTCTTGCTCCCAGGCAGACTAAATAACTTTTTTGCCCGCTTTGAGGACAATACAGTGCCACTGACACGGCCTGCAACCAAAACATGCGGCCTCTCCTTCATCCCAGCCGAGGTGAGTAAAACATTTAAACGTGTTAACTCTCGCAAGGCTGCAGGCCCAGACGGCATCCCCAGCCGCGCCCTCAGAGCATGTGCAGACCAGCTGGCTGGTGTGTTTACGGACATATTCAATCAATCCCTATCCCAGTCTGCTGTTCCCACATGCTTCAAGAGGGCCACCATTGTTCCTGTTCCCAAGAAAGCTAAGGTAACTGAGCTAAACGAGCTAAACGACTACTTCCGTCATCATGAAGTGCTTTGAGAGACTAGTCAAGGACCATATCACCTCCACCCTACCTGACACCCTAGACCCACTCCAATTTGCTTACCGCCCAAATAGGTCCACAGACGATGCACTCTCAACCACACTGCACACTGCCCTAACCCATCTGGACAAGAGGAATACCTATGTGAGAATGCTGTTCATCGACTACAGCTCGGCATTTAACACCATAGTGCCCTCCAAGCTCGTCATCAAGCTCGAGACCCTGGGTCTCGACCCCGCCCTGTGCAACTGGGTACTGGACTTCCTGACGGGCCGCCCCCAGGTGGTGAGGGTAGGCAACAACATCTCCACCCCGCTGATCCTCAACACTGGGGCCCCACAAGGGTGCGTTCTGAGCCCTCTCCTGTACTCCCTGTTCATCCACGACTGCGTGGCCACGCACGCCTCCAACTCAATCATCAAGTTTGCGGACGACACAACAGTGGTAGGCTTGATTACCAACAACGACGAGACGGCCTACAGGGAGGAGGTGAGGGCCCTCGGAGTGTGGTGTCAGGAAAATAACCTCACACTCAACGTCAACAAAACTAAGGAGATGATTGTGGACTTCAGGAAACAGCAGAGGGAACACCCCCCTATCCACATCGATGGAACAGTAGTGGAGAGGGTAGCAAGTTTTGAGTTCCTCGGCATACACATCACAGACAAACTGAATTGGTCCACCCACACAGACAGCATTGTGAAGAAGGCGCAGCAGTGCCTCTTCAACCTCAGGAGGCTGAAGAAATTTGGCTTGTCGCAGAAGGGTCAAACTTTCCCATCAGGGCTTGCCCCAAGATGGGGTGCATAACGAATCCACAAGGTTTGACCGAGACATTAAATCATTCGGAGTAGTTCTGTAGAACCCGACTCAAGTTCAAGACCCTGCCGTTCACCTTTAAGCATCCTCATGGCTAGGGCCTAGCTAGATGACTCCCCACGCACGTGACATGCCTCGCTGAACCGGCTAGCAGTCATACATGGTTTCCTCATTTCCTTCCATTTTAGACAGGCAGACTGCAATTGCCTTTCTTTTACTGTGAGTTGCGGGAATGCAGGAGCATCTGGGCGCTTTAGAATCTCAAGCATGCATGCAAACAGCTAGCAAACATGCAAACAGCTAGCAAGCATGCAAGCAAGCAGCTAGCAAGCATGCATGCAAGCAGCTAGCAAGCAAGCATGCAAACAGCTAGCAAGCAAGCAAGCAAGCATGCAAACAGCTAGCAAGCAAGCATGCAAACAGCTAGCAAGCAAGCAAACAGCTAGCAAGCAAGCAAGCATGCATGCAAACAGCTAGCAAGCAAGCAAGCATGCATGCAAACAGCTCGCAAGCAAGCAAGCATGCATGCAAACAGCTCGCAAGCAAGCAGGCATGCATGCATGCAAACAGCTCGCAAGCAAGCAAGCATGCATGCAAACAGCTCGCAAGCAAGCAAGCATGCATGCAAACAGCTCGCAAGCAAGCAAGCATGCATGCAAACAGCTCGCAAGCAAGCATGCATGCATGCAAACAGCTGGCAAGCAAGCAAGCATGCATGCAAACAGCTGGCAAGCAAGCAAGCATGCATGCAAACAGCTCGCAAGCAAGCAGGCATGCAAACAAGCAAGCATGCAAACAGCTAGCAAGCACGCACGCAAACAGCCAGCACGCACGCACGCAAACAGCCAGCACGCACGCAAACAGCCAGCACGCACGCACGCGCGCAAACGGCTAGCACGCACGCGCGCAAACGGCTAGCACGCACGCGCGCAAACGGCTAGCACGCACGCGCGCAAACGGCTAGCACGCACGCGCGCAAACGGCTAGCACGCAAGCATGCAAGCAAGCAGCTAGCAAGCAAGCAAGCAAGCACGCAAACAGCTAGCAAGCACGCACGCAAACAGCTAGCAAGCACGCACGCAAACAGCGAGCAGCTAGCAAGCAAGCATGCAAGCAGCTAGCACGCAAACAGCTAGCAAGCACGCACGCAAACAGCTAGCAAGCAAGCAAACAGCTAGCAAGCAAGCATGCAAACAGCTAGCAGGCATGCAAAAACAGCTAGCAAGCATGCATGCAAGCATGTAAAAACAGCTGGCAAGCATGCATGCACGCATACAAACAGCATGCATGCATGCAAACAGCTGGCATGCAAACAGCTAGCAAGCAAGCATGCAAGCATGCAAACAGCTGGCATGCAAACAGCAAGCAAGCATGCAGGCATGCAAACAGCTAGCAAGCAAGCATGCAAACAAGCAAGCAAGCAAGCATGAAAACAGCTAGCAAGCAAGCAGCTAGCAAGCAAGAAAGCATGCAAACAGCTAGCAGGCAAGCAAGCATGCAAACAGCTAGCAAGCAAGCAAGCATGCAAACAGCTAGCAAGCAAGCAAGCATGCAAACAGCTAGCAAGCATGCAAACAGCTAGCAAGCAAGCAAGCAGCTAGCAAGCATGCAAACAGCTAGCAAGCAAGCAAGCAAGCATGCAAACAGCAAGCAAGCAAGCAAGCAAGCAAACTGCAAGCAAGCAAGCATGCAAACAGCTAGCAAGCAAGCAAGCAAGCATGCAAACAGCTAGCAAGCAAGCAAGCAAGCATGCATGCAAACAGCTAGCAAGCATGCATGCAAACAGCTAGCAAGCATGCATGCAAACAGCTAGCAGCTAGCAAGCAAGCAAGCATGCAAACAGCTAGCAAGCAAGCATGCAAGCAAGCATGAAAACAGCTAGCAAGCAAGCAGCTAGCAAGCAAGCAAGCATGCAAACAGCTAGCAGGCATGCAAACAGCTAGCAAGCAAACAAGCAAGCAAGCAAGCATGCAAACAGCTAGCAAGCAAGCAAGCATGCAAACAGCTAGCAAGCAAGCTAGCAAGCAAGCATGCAAGCATGCAAACAGCTAGCAAGCAAGCATGCAAACAGCTAGCAAGGAAGCAAGCAAGCATGCAAACAGCTAGCAAGCAAGCAAGCATGCAAACAGCTAGCAAGCAAGCTAGCAAGCAAGCAAACAGCTAGCAAGCAAGCTAGCAAGCAAGCATGCAAGCATGCAAACAGCTAGCAAGCAAGCAAGCATGCAAACAGCTAGCAAGGAAGGAAGCAAGCAAGCATGCAAACAGCTAGCAAGGAAGCAAGCAAGCATGCAAACAGCTAGCAAGCAAGCAAACAGCTAGCAAGCAAGCAAGCAAGCAAACAGCTAGCAAGCAAGCAAACATGCAAACAGCTAGCAAGCAAGCAAGCAAGCATGCAAGCAAGCATGCAAACAGCTAGCAAGCAAGCAAGCAAGCATGCAAACAGCTAGCAAGCAAGCAAGCATGCAAACAGCTAGCAAGCAAGCAAGCAGCTAGCAAGGAAGCAAGCAAGCATGCAAACAGCTAGCAAGGAAGCAAGCAAGCATGCAAACAGCTAGCAAGGAAGCAAGCAAGCATGCAAAAAGCTAGCAAGGAAGCAAGCAAGCATGCAAACAGCAAGCAAGCATGCAAACAGCTAGCAAGTAAGCAAGCAAGCATGCAAACAGCTAGCAAGCAAGCAAGCATGCAAACAGCTAGCAAGCAAGCAAGCAAGCAGCTAGCAAGCAAGCAAGCATGCAAACAGCTAGCAAGGAAGCAAGCAAGCATGCAAACAGCTAGCAAGGAAGCAAGCAAGCATGCAAAAAGCTAGCAAGGAAGCAAGCAAGCATGCAAACAGCAAGCAAGCATGCAAACAGCTAGCAAGGAAGCAAGCAAGCATGCAAACAGCTAGCAAGGAAGCAAGCAAGCATGCAAACAGCTAGCAAGGAAGCAAGCAAGCATGCAAACAGCTAGCAAGGAAGCAAGCAAGCATGCAAACAGCAAGCAAGCATGCAAACAGCTAGCAAGCAAGCAAGCATGCAAACAGCTAGCAAGCAAGCTAGCAAGCAAGCATGCAAACAGCTAGCAAGCAAGCTAGCAAGCAAGCATGCAAGCATGCAAACAGCTAGCAAGGAAGCAAGCATGCAAACAGCTAGCAAGGAAGCAAGCAAGCATGCAAACAGCTAGCAAGCAAGCAAACAGCTAGCAAGCAAGCAAGCAAGCAAACAGCTAGCAAGCAAGCAAGCAAGCAAGCAAACAGCTAGCAAGCAAGCAAGCATGCAAACAGCTAGCAAGCAAGCAAGCATGCAAACAGCTAGCAAGCAAGCAAGCAAGCATGCAAACAGCTAGCAAGCAAGCAAGCAGCTAGCAAGCAAGCAAGCATGCAAACAGCTAGCAAGGAAGCAAGCAAGCAAACAGCTAGCAAGGAAGCAAGCAAGCATGCAAACAGTTAGCAAGGAAGCAAGCAAGCATGCAAACAGCAAGCAAGCATGCAAACAGCTAGCAAGGAAGCAAGCAAGCATGCAAACAGCTAGCAAGGAAGCAAGCAAGCATGCAAACAGCTAGCAAGGAAGCAAGCAAGCATGCAAACAGCTAGCAAGGAAGCAAGCATGCAAACAGCTAGCAAGCAAGCAAGCATGCAAACAGCTAGCAAGCAAGCAAGCAAGCATGCAAGCAAGCAAGCATGCAAACAGCTAGCAAGCAAGCATGCAAACAGCTAGCAAGCAAGCAAGCAAGCATGCAAACAGCTAGCAAGCAAGCAAGCATGCAAACAGCTAGCAAGCAAGCATGCAAACAGCTAGCAAGCAAGCAAGCATGCAAACAGCTAGCAAGCAAGCATGCAAACAGCTAGCAAGCAAGCAAGCAAACAGCTATCAAGCAAGCAAGCATGCAAACAGCTATCAAGCAAGCAAGCATGCAAACAGCTATCAAGCAAGCATGCAAACAGCTATCAAGCAAGCATGCAAACAGCTATCAAGCAAGCATGCAAACAGCTATCAAGCAAGCATGCAAACAGCTAGCAAGCAAGCAAGCAAACAGCTAGCAAGCAAGCAAGCAAACAGCTAGCAAGCAAGCATGCAAACAGCTAGCAAGCAAGCATGCAAACAAGCAAGCATGCAAGCAAGCAAGCAAGCAGCTAGCAAGCAAGCAAGCAAGCAAGCAAACAGCTAGCAAGCAAGCAAACAGCTAGCAAGCAAGCAAGCAGCAAGCAAGCAGCTAGCAAGCAAGCAAGCATGCAAACAGCTAGCAAGCAAGCAAGCATGCAAACAGCTAGCAAGCAAGCAAGCATGCAAACAGCTAGCAAGCAAGCAAGCATGCAAACAGCTAGCAAGCAAGCAAGCATGCAAACAGCTAGCAGGCAAGCAAGCATGCAAACAGCTAGCAGGCAAGCAAGCAAACAGCTAGCAGGCAAGCAAGCAAACAGCTAGCAAGCAAGCAAGCAAACAGCTAGCAAGCAAGCATGCAAACAGCTAGCAAGCAAGCAAGCATGCAAACAGCTAGCAAGCAAGCAAGCATGCAAACAGCTAGCAAGCAAGCAAGCAAGCATGCAAACAGCTAGCAAGCAAGCATGCAAACAGCTAGCAAGCAAGCAAGCAAGCATGCAAACAGCTAGCAAGCAAGCAAGCAAGCATGCAAACAGCTAGCAAGCAAGCAAGCAAGCATGCAAACAGCTAGTAGGCATGCAAACAGCTAGCAAGCAAGCGTGCAAACAAGCATGCAAACAGCTAGCAAGCAAGCAAACAGCTAGCAAGCAAGCATGCAAACAGCAGCAGCTAGCTAGCAAGCATGCAAACAGCTAGCAAGCAAGCAAGCATGCAAACAGCTAGCAAGCAAGCAAGCAAGCAGCTAGCAAGCAAGCAAGCATGCAAACAGCTAGCAAGCAAGCAAGCAAGCAATCAAGCATGCAAACAGCTAGCAAGCAAGCAAGCAATCAAGCATGCAAACAGCTAGCAAGCAATCAAGCATGCAAACAGCTAGCAAGCAATCAAGCATGCAAACAGCTAGCAAGCAATCAAGCATGCAAACAGCTAGCAAGCAAGCAAGCATGCAAACAGCTAGCAAGCAAGCATGCAAACAGCTAGCAAGCAAGCATGCAAACAGCTAGCAAGCAAGCAAGCAAGCATGCAAACAGCTAGCAAGCATGCAAACAGCTAGCAAGCAAGCAAACAGCTAGCAAGCAAGCAAGCATGCAAACAGCTAGCAAGCAAACAAAGAGCTTGCTGGCAAACAAACAGCTTGCAAACAGACAGCTGGCTAGCCAGCAAACAAAAGTTGGCTGGCTAACAAACAAACCGCTAGCTAAAACAAACAAACAGCCAGGTAGGTAAAGTTAGTTAGCGACTTCTTACCCCAGCTAGATGTAGGTTGTAAAACGTGACTTAAAAATAATCAGGTTACTTACTACTTCTCAAATGTTCTGAACAGGTAGCTAAGAGTCAAGCCTCCCACATTGCCTAATCTCGACTAGTATGGCACAATGAGAAATAAGCCTTTGTGAAAATTGATTCATATCAACGTGGCTACCAAGTTCAGGTAGCACCACACCTGAAAACAAACACACTGCACGGGAGAGCGTTGCAATGGGGCAACACTGGACCAAATAAAACCAGTGCAAAGGATGATTAAAACAATCACAAAATAGGTTATTTTGGAGCTGGTTAATAACGGTGTGCCTGCCAGTCATCCATTCCGTGGTCTCTCCATCACGCATTCACGGGGTCATGATTCTGGACGCTGCCTTTGTTTGATGGAAGCGTTCACCTTTTCACACAAATACACGGACAGACAGTCTAAACTCACCCCCATATTGCTGTATTATAACGACTGCCTTGAAGAAACTAGCTAGCTATCTTGCAAGCTGTTGTATTGATATAGCGAACTAGCTCGCCAAATTAATATTGTTTCTTGAGTGGGGCAAGATTAGGTAAAATGATTGCGTTGCTAGATATTTAGCAAGCGAACTACAGCATTACCTCAACTGGCTACAAATAACAATATGCCCACGATTGCTTACATTAACGTTAATCGGCGAAATTAAAAGTTTAATCACGTTTTATATTATTTGGCGCCATGAGAAAGGGTTAATTTACATCTCTTGGCCCTACTCCCTTTCCCCTTTCCTTCCTTCCTTCCTTCCTCCCTCTTTCTTTCTTTCTTTTTACTACTCTTCTCAGACCAACATTAAGGACAATATCGTTTCCTCTTAAGCATTGGGGAAATGACGACTTCAGCTTGTAGGGGGTCAATAAAGAAAGAAACCTGACAACTATTATTCCTGAATTCACTCTGCAAAATGGCTATACAAGAAACTGTATTCATGTTTTTCTCACTTGTTGTGGAAATGTGAATAATGATTCTGGTAACTATTTAAGAGGGTCTGAAGGTCGGCTACATTTTGGAGCCAAAAGATTTATGGCTATTGAGGCATGGTTGTCCAAAGCCTTATACTCAGTGATGTCTATCTACACTGTAGTAATATTATATAATTTTTAAAAAACATTTTATTAACAACAAATCAATACAGGAAGTACATGTGGGAACACAAGTGTATATAAATAATGAAATGAAACAGGCAGGGAGCAGGCCTCGAACCCTCGACCTTCTAGCCCGAGGTCCGGCGGCTATAGACTGTGCCGAGACGATTTCCGCGGTTATAAACCCAGGATCGTTACAATAATATGCAAAGGACAATTTTTTGTTCGTAGAGTATTTAACTGTCTTAAAATACAGTTAAATTTCTCTTTGTAAGGTAAGAAAACGTGGTGTTTTGTTTGTAAATTTACATTTATGAAATTTGGCCAAAAGAATAATGAAATTAATTATATAAAAATGTTTCAGCTTATTTCTATCGTAGGTAAAGAATCCTAGCAGTACATCCCTCCACAATAGTGTAAGATCCTCATAAATGTGTTCAATTATAAATCAACTGATGTCCTGCCACAGTTTTCTAACATGAATACAATGCCAAAAAAGATGCAACAATGTTTCTGGGTGGCCATTACAAAAGGAACTATTTGAGTTGATGTGTTCGTTGATGTTTTCTTTAAACTTCTTCATATAGTGTTTGGCATGATAATATTTATGAATAGTTTTAAAAGAAACTTCCTTAATCTTGTTAACAAGTAGGTATGTGTGTGGCAACATCCAAACTTTCATGATGTAATTAGGCCTACATCAATATGTAACTAAGTGGGTATATGTTCTCTCCAACAAACATAATACGATTTTCTTATTTAAGATCTTGCATTAAGGCTGTTTATTATAGGCGAAATAAACATTTTAAAATGTCATTTATTATAACTTTTCATCTTTGATCTTCGGGTCGTTCATGGGTTGTAAAATGCCTCATTTGGCCACAAGGTGGCGGTGCTCGACAAGACGCGATTTGGAGAAGTTCGACAAGTGAACATTAGCATGGATGGGCCATTAGAACGTGTAAATTAATTACTGCCTTGCCATAATTATTCATCATGCATTTTCGAGTAAAAATGATTAATTTCTACACTTAAACCTTAATTACAGAACATGAAACTGCTACTGTTGAATACATTGATAATTTAAATAGCTAATCATTATAGATTATTTTTTTTACCTTTATTTAACTAGGCAAGACAGTTAAGAACAAATTCTTATTTGACGGCCTACCCCGGCCAAACCCTTCCCTGACCCGGACAACACTAGGCCAATTGTGCGCCACCCTATGGGACGCCATGATCACAGGCAGTTGTGATACAGCTCAGAATCGAACCAGGGTCTGTAGTGACACCTCTACTAGCACTGAGATACAGTGCCTTAGACCACTGCGCCACTCAGGAGCCATTTGATATGATTGGCTATGTGCACTGCTATGTGCACCTACAAGATCCCTTTATATGGAGGTGGACATCCATATGTTGAGATTTTTCTACAGGCCTCTAGTGTATTCTTTACACACACACACAGTCCCATTAGTAAGCCCCGCCCACAACCCTTTGTCTTGGGGTTATCTGTCTCGCAACTAGAGATGGCATTTGTGGAGAGAGGCAGGTCAGTGCATGAAATTAATTACATGAATGACAATTTCTGTTATGGCTTTCAGGCTACTACTGTTTTGGTTACACAGGAATTACTAACGGCCTGTCCAGAAACAACAATGATCTGGCCCCTGCATGGCACTGTAGATCTGTAAGGATTGGATAGGTATAAGTAAAATGGAAGTGAGTATTAGTATTCTTCCTATCATGTTGAAGTTGCTACCATATTGCTTAGGCCTATACCTGTCCATTCCTTTCAGCTCTTCATGAGGTTCCCAGTGGCACAACCCTTAGGCTAATGGACTCATTGGCTATTCTCTCTGTCTCACATTCATTTGAGCAGCAGCCAGGGATTCTTTTGCTAACGGCCCTAAACAGTTTCCCATGCATTGTCAATGGGGTTTGTAAACCAACCCAGATGTAATTTACGTGGGGGGTCAGCTCGGGGATTTGATTCAGCAACCTTTTGGTTACTGGCCCAACACTCAAACCACTAGGCTACCTGCCGCCCCAAAGGGTAAGTTAACTAAAAGTGGACACACTCCAATCAGTTACTGAGACAATTGCCCAGACTTTGTAGACAGTTTAATAATGCTTAAACCTCATCTTCATCAAATGATCCATACTTATCTGGGAACTCCATTTATGGCCTGCTCCAGATACTTTTATAAATAAAACTGCCGAATATCACTAACTGCTCTCCCCACAGTCTCAGGGAACATTCCAATGAGAGATAAGGAAGCCCCCTTTCTTCTGGAAAAGAAAGTGTACATAATGTTAGCATTCACTATGCTACATCTTAATCAGCCATCCAAAAGTATTAATTATAAACCAAACATTATAATGGTGAATCCACTGTCCTTACTCCAATCATTAAACGTTTGTTTTAATCGACCTCATCATTTATGTATAATTTATTTAGCATGTACTACTGTCGCTTGACATAATTGCTTCTTTAACTCTATTAACAACTACTCACACTTAACTCCACTCTAATTCCTCATGACTCCTCCTCCCTGTTGTCCATTCTAAAAATGCATTTCAGAATAAAACAACATAGAATGTCTCATGAGATTAAAAACCCCCAAGGTTATCTGAGTTTGCAAGGAGTGTTTGGCCAGATCATTTTAATTTTTTACCTCTTCAGAATCCATCCCCCTGGCATTTCGTCTAGATTCTTCAACCCAAAACACTTTTTCCTGTGGCGAATTTAGCCAATTTCTCATTATAAGGAATCCACGATATTTGATCCCTCGCATCTATTAAAAAGTTGTGTAAGACGTGGTCTTCTACATCTCCCCTCACATAAAAAACGTAATCACTATGAACCACTATTAATCTAACCGAGGCTATACACTGCTATGTAACATTTTCCTGTCCCGCTCTATTCAAGAGGATTTGTTGCTGCTCTTTTGAAAAAGAGGCAAATGCTTGCATTGCAGCATTTCCTCCGACTGCAGCAAGCCCCATTCCCACTCTACACTCATTCTTCCAATGACCAACGGCCCCACATATAAAACAGGGATCTATCTCCCTATGCTTTGATGTTTTTTCACTTCGTTTCTTTGTCTTACCTTGGCCATTGAAACCACTGTTAGTGACTTTCACTGTGGCCATATTAACCCCTCACACGTCTGCGACGTGAGCGGAGTTATATTCCACTCTCACAGCATCCTGCTCTATTTCATCCACTACCCCCACAATTGCCGTTTTGATGACAGGTTTCAAACCTGTCATCAAAGCCGACGTACAAATTCTATCAATGTACTCACACAAATTCTATCAATGTACTCACGTACCCAGTCTTTCATGCAGCTGAGTACATCTACTAATTTTGTTTTTATCGGTTATACTCTTCTGTTGATAAAACGCAGACATCAAAACACTTGCAATTTTGAGCTTGCAATTTCTGATTGATGTCATTGTGCCATACCACAACATCATCTCTGAGTTCTTTATTAGATTTTTATTAGATTTTTTACGTCAGCAGGTAAATGGTGCCCAATATTATTGTTTGCTAAATTTTTTCCATATTCGAGCCGAATTGGTAGAACGCTCGTGCGCTTCTTTCAGTGCTTTCAGGGCTTTATTAAAATCCTCTAGCCCCACTTTACAGGTCACTGTCACTATTTCAATAGTTATTATACCGAAACCTCTCCCGACGGTGTCCAGTGTGTTTAGGTTTCTTCACTCCCGGCTCTAATACACGCCTTTTATTAACTATTTTCCAACAGCGCGCTACCCACTTCCACGGAGAATAGTTATGGTATTTGTGCCTATTGACTGGTCACGGCATTTAGTTCCTTGTATTAGAACCAATATTATTGCGTCTGCACATGTATTACTGGAGAATATGGATGACCTAATGTCGTATTCCAGTGTGACACCTCTAAAATCACAGTTTTTGATAACACACATTACCCAAAATGATTCACAATTGTCTTCCTATGTCCACATAATCTGTCATGGTTCCCCACCCCATCAGGGCATAAAACCAACCTCTCTTTATTTCTACGGCTAATACACCCAAATCAAACAGCTCAAATATCTTATTGCTTTTCTTTTAACCCTGAATGTGGCTCTCCTTCAGAATTCATAGGCAACCTTATATCCTAGTGCACAAGCATGACACTTTATCCATCCACACACACACACACACACACACACACACACACACACACACACACACACACACACACACACACACACACACACACACACACACACACACACACACACACACACACACACACACACACACACACACACACACACACACACACACACACTATACTGCCTCATGCACTGCGGCTGAGACTTTCACCCTCTGGCTCATAAATCACTACACTAGGGATTTACCCTCCACAGGACCACCCTGTTCAGGACTTAGCCTCTCTCTACGAGGTTTACCCTCCACAGGAACTATCCTGCTCGGGACTTACCCTGGTTCTAAGAGATTTACCCTCCACAGGATCTATCCTGCTCATGAAATATCCGCTTTAAGGCTACGACCAGTCGTAATAGAATGGGACTACTGAATAAGCTCAGGCTTTCTAGGTGCGTATCCTGTAATTGGTTCAGCCTACGACTCATCTCCCCAAGATGTCAGAATCTCTCGACTGTAAATTGCGGTGAACCCTGCTCACAGCGACAGCTGTTAGGTTCTAAATATCAGAGTAAGAAATTCACACAATTCCAAACAAGTTTATTCACCCCAAAGGAACAGCTGAACAGACAAAAATATATTTCCACCAGTGGTAATATACAGTGAGGGTAAAAAAGTATTTGATCCCCTGCTGATTTTGTACATTTACCCACTGACAAAGAAATTATGTCTATAATTTTAATGGTAGGTTTATTTAAACAGTGAGAGACAGAATAACAACAACAACAAAAAACAAAAACGCATGTCAAAAATGTTATAAATCAATTTGCATTTTAATGAGGGAAATAAGTATTTGACCCCCTCTCAATCAGAAAGATTTCTGGCTCCCAGGTGTCTTTTATGCAGGTAACGAGCTGAGATTAGGAGCACACTCTTAAAGGGAGTGCTCCTAATCTCAGTTTGTTACCTGTATAAAAGAAGCAATCAATCAATCAGATTCCAAACTCTCCACCATGGCCAAGGCCAAGAGCTCTACGAGGATATCAGGGACAAGATTGTAGACCTACACAAGGCTGGAATGGGCTACATCGCCAAGCAGCTTGGTGAGGTGACAACAGTTGGTGCGATTATTCGCAAATGGAATAAACACAAAATAACTGTCAATCTCCCTCGGCCTGGGGCTCCATGCAAGATCTCACCTCGTGGAGTTGCAATGATCATGAGAACGGTGAGGAATCAGCCCAGAACTACACAGGAGGATCTTTTCCAATGATCTCAAGGCAGCTGGGACCATAGTCACCAAGAAAACAATTGGTAACACACTATGCCGTGAAGGACTAAAATCCTGCAGCGCCCGCAAGGTCCCCCTGCTCAAGAAAGCACATATACATGCCCATCTCAAGTTTGCCAATGAACATCTGAATGATTCAGAGGCCAACTGGGTGAATGTGTTGTGGTCAGATGAGACCAAAATGGAGCTCTTTGGCATCAACTCAACTCGCTGTGTTTGGAGGAGGAATGCTGCCTATGACCCCAAGAACACCATCCCCATCCTTCAAACATGGAGGTGGAAACATTATGCTTTGGGGGTGTTTTTCTAAGGGGACAGGACAACTTCACCGCATCAAAGGGACGATGGACGGGGCAATGTACCGTCAAATCTTGGGTGAGAACCTCCTTCCCTCAGCCAGGGCATTGAAAATGGGTCGTGGATCGGTATTCCAGCATGACAATGACCCAAAACACACGGCCAAGGCAACAAAGGAGTGGCTCAAGAAGAAGCACATTAAGGTCCCGGAGTGGCTTAGTCAGTCTCCAGACCTTAATCCCATAGAAAATCTGTGGAGGGAGCTGAAGGTTCGAGTTGCCAAACGTCAGCCTCAAAACCTTTAATGACTTGGAGAAGATCTGCAAAGAGAAGTGGGATAAAATCCCTCCTGATATGTGTGCAAACCTGGTGGCCAACTACAAGAAACGTCTGACCTCTGATTGCCAACAAGGGTTTTGCCACCAAGTACTAAGTCATGTTTTGCAGAGGGGTCAAATACTTATTTCCCTCATTAAAATGCAAATCAATTTATAACATTTTTTACATGCTTTTTTCAGGATTTATTTGTTGTTATTCTGTCTCTCACTGTTCAAATAAACCTACCATTAAAATTATAGACGGATAATTTCTTTGTCAGTGGACAAACATACAAAATCAGCAGGGGATCAAATACTTTTTTTCCCTCACTGTATATACCACAAGTCTCCTCCTTCTCTTTAAACATTACATCTTTATTATTAGGCAGGAAGTTAAGTCATACGGGCAATAAACTGTTTCTTCTCTGTTTCTTATCAGTGCCTGCCACGTGATCGTTTTCCCTGCACTCAGTACATCCCAAGCTTAATTGCACCTACCACATACATTCCTCCTACAGATAACCATTCACTTCTGGTGTATACCCTCAACTATGGCACCCCTCATGTCTTTAGCATAACTAATGCTCATTTAAAGTTCAGAAATCTGAACCCGTCACTGGCTAGCACATTTAACATAATTGGATTTCACCACTTCTGGGGCTCACACCCTTCACACAGAGGTCCATCCAATGGGACTTCACCAGGTACCGTGCTCCACACAGAAGCCACAGTCACACTGGTTCCTCACCAAAACAGACCACACCAATCCCCACTGTGATCAATTCAGTGTCAGGACGGCTCTAAGTCGCCCTCAACCGACCAATGATAGGCGTCTTTGAGGCTACCAACTCTCAGATCATCCTCCACTGACTCGGCCCTGCTTACGTCTCTATGGTGTCCCCTCACACACGACCACACTCAGAGCCTACATAACAGAGACTTTTCTTAAAAACTCGTCTTTGTGTGGTTCGATCACCTCTTTTAATAAAAAAAAAAACTATGTTTGGGATGTGGTATCCACTCAGCTTGCTTCCTCTCAAATCTTTAGGTGGGTCCAGCTGCTCCGTTCACAGAGTGTGGTCTCCCTGAGATCCGAGGTTTGAGGGATCTCTGGTGCACAATTTACCCAGGTCATCAGGAGCGGTCACCAAGTGATGATTCAAGTTCCATCCCCGTCACCAAATGTTGTGGTTATTTCTTTATTATCAAATGAGGAGAGACAAACTTATCACACAAGTTTGAGTTAAACTTAAACTAAATCTTTATTCACTTATTAATAAGGAAAGCATGTCACACCCCACACATAAGTGAATGATGTTGTCAGACTGTGAGCGCAACTGGTCAACTGGAGTCAGGTGCAGGAGAGCAGAGATGAGTGAACAGTCACACTTTAATTGACAGAAGCAAAACAGTCGGACGCAACAGTGTCACAACACTCCAGCCAAAGGCAAAAGCGAATAGCGCCCTAGTCACACAAAATAATGTACAACAATACAATAACACGGGTTCAACACAATACCCGGAATAAACCAGCCTGACGCGTCACACAATAAACGTAACGAACAATTTCACACACAGACATGGGGGGAACAGAGGGTTAAATACACTACAAGTAATGAGGGAAATGTAAACCAGGTGTGTGGGAAAACAAGACAAAATAAATGGAAAATGAAAGGTGGATCGGCGATGGCTTGAAGACCGGTGACGTCGACCGCCAAACGCCGCCCGAACAAGGAGAGGAACCTACTTCGGCAGAAGTCGTGACAGATGTGAGTGCTCTGCAATAACGATGGCTGGTCGACGAACCACCCTTCGATGATTCGTTGATATCCCCGACACAAAGGATAAAAATATATTTTATAGCAAAGATATACCCCCTTAGTCTGCATGACAAACAACAGATGTGTGGAATGGGACACACGTATTAAATACATTTATATTTCACAGCAGACAGAATCTGCTGTAAAAGACTGTTCTCATTGTGTGGAAACCAGGGTCTGGCCCCAAAAACAATAATTGTCCATACCCGAGCCATTTCCACCCTGGTACCTTCCAGTACACAAACACTAACTCATGCTATGGAATGTGGTCTTTAGGTTTTATCACCAAATGCATTGTAAATCCACCAGCATTATGCCCCAGAGGCCCAACTCAGAAGACCATGCACAGATTAGTGTTCTAAGAACCCTATACTATTCCATAAAACAATCATTTGATGCAATAACAGTATTATAACATACTCTTGTAATTTTGCTCTCACAATCTGCAGCTCGCCACAATGTGCCAGAGGAGATGTAAGCTACTGTATAGAATGTTTCAAGGCAATCCGTGTGCGGGAGATCTTCACCTCCTACTTCTTCTAAGAGGGTGCTGTGCACTAGAAATACCTTGCCAAGATAAAGCAAAGAAGTGCGACACAAACAACAGAGAGTTACACATGGAATAAACAAACGTACAGTCAGTAACACAATAGAAAGGTCTATATACAGTGTGTGCAAATGAAGTAAGATTAGGGAGGTAAGGCAATAAATAGGCCACAGTCGTGAAATAATAATTAATAATTTAGCAATTAAACACTGGAGTGATAGATGTGCAGAAGATGCAGAAGATGAATGTGCAAGTAGAGATACTGGGGTGCAAAGAAGATTAAAAAAACAATATGGGGATGAGGTAGTTGGGTGGGCTATTTACAGATGGGCTATGTACAGGTGCAATGATCTGTAAGCTGCTCTGACAGCTGATGCTTAAAGTTAGTGAGGGAGATATGAGTCTCCAGCTTCAGTGATTTTTGCCATTCATTCCAGTCATTAGCATCAGAGAACTGGAAGGAAAGGCGGCCAAAAGAGGAGCTGGCTTTGGGTTGACCAGTGAAATATACCAGAGCGCGTGCTACGGATGGGTGCTGCTATGGTGACCAATGAGCTAAGGCGGGGCTTTACCGAGCAAAGACTTATAGATGACCTGGAGCCAGTGGGTTTGGCGACGAATATGAGCGAGGGCCAGCCGACGAGAGCATACAGGTCGCAATGTTGGGTAGTATATGAAGCTTTGGTGACAAAAAGGATGGCACTGTGATACACTGCATCCAATTTGCTGAGTAGAGTGTTGCAGGCTATTTTGTAAACGACATTGCCGAAGTCAAGGATCAGTAGTTGTTAACCTGTAGTGACGCCCAGCCCGTGAATGGGACCGTTATCATCACCTGACACTAATTAGCATAACGCAACGGACATAAATCTTCCTAGAAAATCTTCCTATTCGTGAAAATCACAAGTGAAATATATTTGAACACAGCTTAGCCTTTTGTTAATCACCCTGTCATCTCAGATTTTGAAATGATGCTTTACAGCCAAAGCAAGACAAGCATTTGTGTAAGTTTATCGATAGCCTAGCATAGCATTATGCCTAGCTAGCAGCAGGCAACCTGGTCACGAAAATCAGAAAAGCAATCAAATTAAATATTTGACCTTTGATGAGCTTCGGATGTTTTCACTCACAAGACTCCCATTTAGATAGCAAATGTTCCTTTTTTCCAAAAATATTATTTTTGTAGGCGAACGTTCGTCACGTTTGGCTGAGAAATCGACCGGAAAATGCGGTCACTACAACGCCAAACTCTTTTCCAAATTAGCTCCATAATATCGACAGCAACATGGCAAACGTTGTTTAGAATCAATCCTCAAGGTGTTTTTCACATAACAATTTGATAATATATCCGTCGGGACAATTGGTTTCTCATAAGAGCGATTGGAAAAATGGCTACTTGTGTACTTTACGCAAGATTTTCTGCGGGAGCCATCATGTGACCACTTGCTAAATGTGGTCCCTTACGGCTATTCTTCAACATAAATGCGTAAAAAGACATCACAATGCTGTAGACACCTTGGGGAATACGTAGAAAATGTAAGCTCATTCGTAGCTCATTCAGAGACATATAAGGAGTCATTGGCATGAGGCGGTTTAAAAAAATTTGGTACTTCCTGATTGGATTTTTATCTGGGTTTCGCCTGTAACATCAGTTCTGTTGCACTCACAGACAATATCTTTGCAGTTTTGGCAACGTCAGAGTGTTTCCTATCCAAAGCCGTCAATTATATGCATAGTCGAGCATCTTTTCGTGACAAAATATCTTGTTTAAAACGGGAACGTTTTTTATCCAAAAATGAAACTACTGCCCCCTAGTTACAAAATGTTAAACTCTAAGTATTTCTACTGTTGTTTTTCTTTTGAGTGGCAGCCTACGGGTACATATTTTATACATAGAAATGGATAATGTACCTGCCCCCCAAAAATTACAAAACAAATACAAACTTGGCCAATAAAAATGTATATATAGTATATATTTAACAAATTACCCACTCAGCCTTTCTTATAAGCGTTTGGGATAGCTGGGACCATCACGTGACGTCCTGACGACTGGTAAAACAAATGTATTGAGAACATCTTACAAACATCCTAAGATGGTCCTCAGTGATGTCCTGGTAACTTACAGGGAACTAGACAAATGTCCTCCAGAGAACATCCTAAAAAATCCTGACATGGTCCTGACATGGTCCTCAGTAACATCCTGGTAACTTACAAGGAACTACCAAACGTCCCCCAGAGAACATTCCCAAGCAGCCATCATGCAACATCCTAAGGACTAGTAAAATGAAAGTCCTGACATTGTCCTATAAAGATCCTGACAAAATGTGAAGAAATCCAAGGGGGATGAATACTTATGATAGGCACTGTATCTGGTAAAAAAGTGGACATGTGCATGTTTGCACCCCCTGTTTTTATTTGCTCCATGGCTCGGGCACCCAAGTGGACTTCAAAAGGCTGTTTGGCTCAGCTCAGTCTCAACTCGCGAAGACTTATTAACTTAAATTGTTGTGCAACATCACGAGTAAGCTCTGGGCATCGTCTTTCAGCTGAAAAGGGGTATTTTCACTGTTGTGGTTCTTTAAGGTACCTTAGGAGTGGAATACGCCCATTTTGAAGGCAGCATCCTTGTCGATTGGGAGCCAATGGGTGTGTTTGAGTAGTAAGGTTAACGAAGCTAACTGTAGACGAAAGTTGACGAGTGAGATTGGGGGGGTACATCTGCGACAGCCAGAAGTGGGGTGGCAGTGTAGCCTAGTGGTTAGAGCATTGGACTAGTAACCGAAAGGTTGCAAGTTCAAATCCCCGAGCTGACAAGGTACAAAATCTGTCATTCTGCCCTTAAACAGGCAGTTAACCCCTAGGCTGTCATTGAAAATAAGAATTTGTTCTTAACTGACTTGCCTAGTAAAATAAAGGTAACATTTTTTTTTTTTTTTAAGTCGGACACTGTAGTGGTTTTCCAACACCAAAGCTCAGATCAACATGGCAGTGTCACCATAGCTGCTATTGGTTATACGTTTTTCTTTATAAATGTCGAAATTAACTTTTCTATACCCCTATATCACACACTCACAAACTAAAAGTGATATTTGAGGTCTCTCAAATATCACTTTCATTTGTATCCCCGTAGCTTTTAGAATTCTTTATTTCATTAGTTTATTTTTCATACCCAGCATAAACTACTTTCGAAACTAACAAATTATGAAACAGGAAGAGGCTGTCCGGACCAGCTAGTCTTCTGAGAATAATGAGCTGTCAATTGTGTGGGCTTTACCATGGCATTAAGCATGTGCTAGAAATTTCCAGGTCGTCAGCGCATGAATATTATGGCAAATAATAAACCGATGTTTGGTATGTTTTTTACCAATACCTGTCAGTCCCATGTCACCCCTCATTGCTCAGCTTTGAATTTTCTGTGATCATGTGTCAGTCAAGAAAGTTGAATACATTGTATGGTAACATCGTTTATCAAATCAAACTTTATTTGAAGTGCATTTAAAATCACAACACATATTACAGTAAAAAAAAAAAGGTTAGATTTTTTTTTAAACGGAAGGCAAAAAAAGACTAAGAAAAAAAAATGAAGGAAAAAAGGATGCTAAAACAACAACAAAATCATATTTTAAAGGCAAAGTAAAAAGGTGGGTTTTCAAGTGTGATTTAAAAACCTCAATTGTGTCTGTCCCTCTTACCTAACAGGGTAAGTCACTCCATAGCTATGGGTCTCTGATAGAGAGAATGCTCCGCTCTCGGCCTTAGTTCTACTGGTATTGTCAACAGGCCAGCTTGGGAGCGGAGCTTTCTCCCTGGGTTATATGGAATGAGCATGTCAGAAGACTGGGCAAGGCCGTGCAATGATTTAAAAGTTAAGAGTAAAATCTGAAAATTAGACTGATACTTTACAAGCAGCCAGTGAAATTAGTATAACATTGGAGTGATGTGTTCATGCCTTCTAGTTTTGGTTAAAATATTTGCAGCATTATTCTGTACAACTTTCTAATTGACTATTTAATCATTATTATTTACCTACACAAGTCATCTGTTCATGCAAGAACATCACAGATCAAAACTTTAGGCATAAACAATTGCTGTGGGAAATCACTCAAAAAATACTTTACAATGCTAAATCTCTGTCGGTGACTGTTGAACTTCTAATTAATTTGGCCTGGTCTTTTGACTATATTCAGGTTATAGGTTGACTAAATCTATAAAACGCATAAAACATGCCATTGTCTGATAGACAGACATCTAGTTATTTACAGAGCTGTGACACTGGAAGGGTCAGTGTTTTTCTAAAATAATTACTCAACCCTATCAATAATGCCTGCATGCAGTACATGAACTTGTCTGAACTCATAGGGGCCATGCTTACAATGTAGCATATTAGAGGCTAATGTAGAGGAACAAGTCTGGTTAAACTCTCAGCTAACAATTTAAGCAGCTGTTAGGATTTCCCATAGGCAAACATGTCACACTTAGCCACCATACTAATGCTAGCTGGTTATGCACAGTTGTATACTGGATATTTCAACCTGCTAGTGAAAGAAATGATAATTGAGAACCTGCAGACTGTGCAGGAATTTCCTCTAGCAGCCTATAGTCTAAAGTAGACTCATACTCTTAGTCGGCCTCATTTATCAACATGCAGAGAACATTCATATATATGTTTCTATGAAAAGCCATTTTTACTAGTCCTCAAGACAGGAGTTTACAGTGGACAGTTCCCCGCAGCATACACGTGTTTCTTTAGAAGAGGAATTGTTGGAGGTATGGCTCAAATATTGGCATATGATGGTTAAATACGCTACCAGTAAAATTATATACTATGCAAATGTTACATTTGAGGCCGGGAAATGTATGTAAAAAAAAAACTACAATACAATTATAGTGTCTCTGTGTTCTCTTCAAAACAAATTATACATTTTCATTTGAACTCTGATCACCAACTGTAACTTTGCTGTTTTGAGGCAGAGCTTGATCCACTTAAGACAATTTCACAGAGTTGATAACAATGAGTTAGTACATGAGACTGGCCAGCAAAGCACAAGCTGTGCAATATGGAGGGAGAATGCGATCATACTTTCTGTCAGAAAGTATGTGTTAATATGTTAATATGTATCATTATTCTTCAAAAGAATACATCTGTAGAGCATTAATGTTGACTTATTTGGTCAATGTTTTTAATAATCAAACTAGCATAGTCAATATCTATGATGAGGCCTCAGGCATAGACTCAATCAGATCAAGAGTTAACTGGCAACAGCCAAAACCCGCATTACTGATGTTTTGTAGGTGTCGGAGGTGTAACTGCGTTGTAGCTGTCAAATCGGTGAGCAGATGAGCAGATCATTGTTACGAAGCCACAACCATCCTACTTGCGTTAGAAGTTCAGAATGAGAAAGTGTAGGCTATATATATATACACTGTAGAAATAATGATGCTCAAATTTAAAATCATTCAAACGAAAAAAAATGTCTATCAGCCTAATTGAGCTCTAGATTACATCTCACATTCCAGTGTTTGAACTTGTCAACAAGGCTGCATGGGATTTCTCGTAATGTGACTCCATGCAGCCAATGGCGATGTCTGCTTTAGGTATAATGCCATGTGCTGCTTGTGGATTTGACAGATCTAACGCAGTTCCACCTCTGACACAGCCCCAAAAATAAGCTATATGGTTGTTGGCTAAAGCAGATCTGATTGAATATAGCCCTTAGTCAATCAATACACACATATCTAGTTGTACTCTGCAGCAAGGACTTGTTTAGGGTCTTGAGTAATTGTACATTTGTGGAATAGAGAACAAATATGAGCAATGAAAACTTTTGTAAATCCCCAAATATTTGTGAAACTGCTTATATAGACGATATAAACAAAATACAAACATAAATGTGCACTGCTAATGATTGTTTAAGAGTTCTGGGTTCGGGATCACAATGGTTCTGTGTCACATAATATTGTTATTAAAGGTTTGTGCTGCTGCGACTTTTCCCTGTATCTACAAAGCAGTTGGGAGTGATCACTATTCATAGCTAGGCGGCGAGGCAGCAGGACAAACAAAACACTAAAACGCCTGTGCTGATAAGGCAATGTACATTGTGGAAAAGGAAAAGACTTGGCTGAGAGTTTCCTTTTGCAAGACTTTGCAAACCGTAACTACCACATATAGATCCACAACTTAATCACAGAGGTGACCAGATGACTTGAGATTTTAGTTCTGGGTTAACCGAGATTACTTGTGCGTAAAAGTCCATAGAACAGTAGGGACATGACCGACTTAAAAATGGTATACAAACACAAGAGGTGCTTAATAGGAAAAAATATTTGATAATGCTGCTTGAGTTACCTCTCCCTCTCTTGGACCCTTCTCCTTCCTTTCCCCCACAAAAATGTCAACGTTTATAATGGAAGACATAAGATGCAGGGGCTGAAGCCCTGGAAATCTCATAAGCTCAAGTCGATGATGATATGCTCGAAGATCTGTGTATTGCCCTTGAAGCTGGAGGAGAAAATGAAGTCCCGGCGGTCGGTGGATACCACGGTAAAGGAACGTGGTGCCATGATGTACACCTCTTTGAAGCGCTCAAAGAGTTTCTTATCAGCGTCCCACAGGTAGATCTGTGAGAAGGTAAAGTCGCTGCCCAGGGCCAGATAGTGGCGCTCTTTGAAGGAGAATGGCTGGAGAATCATAGCACCTCGTGAGGGCAGGGATTGGATCTCTATAAACTGTTTGCCACTCCAGCGGAGTACCTTAGAGTCACCTATATAGCGCGTCATGGCCAGGTAGAGGTCCTCCTTGACTCGGAAGGTCTTGACGGCCACCACATCCTCCATGTTGGGGATCTCTCCCTGCAGGGCAAACGTCTGGGCATTCCTGCTCCACTGGTAGATTACAGGCACCTGGGAGCGGCTGGCCAAGATGAGGTGGGACTTGCCATCCAGATCCACAAACTCAGCATCAGTGTCACGGAACCACTCATGCAGGGACTGATAGGAGTAGAAGCCCTTGTCGTTCCACTTGTAGAGAGTGGAGAGCCCCGCCTTTGAGCTATCGGCAATCACAAAGAACCACTCGCCAGCAATCTGGAAGGCTTCAATGTCGTTGGGCTTGGAGATCTTAGATACCTCAATATCCTGAAACTTGCTGAACCTGCTCTGGTCTTCATCAAACTTGTATATGTGAGAACCACCAAAGAGCTGGGCCACTATGACAAAGACCTGGTTCTGGATGATGACCGATTTGCACCCAACAATTGACTGGCCTAAGATTTGAGACACAGAATAGACACATTTAGAAATTCAAATGATAGTTTATTGGCTTTAAAATACTGGAAATATATTAATTAAGGATAAGGAAGAGAAACGGCACTAGATATAAACCACAAAATTATTGCTGATAAATATGCAGCACAATTTATGTTCTCTGTATATGGATATGATTTATGTTCTATGTATATCACTGTATATATCAATGACGTCCCTCTCGCTGCTGGTGCTTCTCTGATCCACTTCTACACAGACAATACCATTCTGTATACTTCTGGCCCTTTGGACACTGTGTTAACAAACCTCCAGATGAGCTTACAACACTTCTTCCGTGGCCTCCAACTGCTCTTAAATACTAGTAATACTAAATGCATGCTTTTCAACCGATCGCTGCCCGCACCTGCCTGGCTGATTAGCATCACTACTCTGGACGGTTCTGACGTAGCATATGTGGACAACTACAAATACCTAGGTGTCTGGTTAGACTGTAAACTCTCCTTCCAGACTCACATTAAGCATCTCCAATCCAAAATTAAATCGCAACAAAGCATCCTTCACTCATGCTGTTAAACATACTGTACCCTCGTAAAACTGACTATCCTACCGATCTTTGACTTTGGCGATGTCATCTACAAAATAGCCTCCAACACTCTACTCAAAAAATTGGTTGTAGTCTATCACAGTGCCATCCGTTTTGTCACCAAAGCCCCATATACTACCCACCAATGCGGCCTGTATGCTCTCGTTGGTTGGCCCTCGCTTCATATTCTTCGCCAAACCCACTGGCTCCAGGTCATCTATATGACTTTGCTAGGTAAAGCCCTGCCTTATCTCAACTCACTGGTCACCATAGCAACACCCACCCGTAGCACGTACTCCAGCAGGTCTATTTTACTGGTCATCCCCAAAGCCAACTCCACCTTTGGTCGCCTTTCCTTCCAGTTCTCTGTTGCCAATGACTGGAACGAACTGCAAAAATCACTGAAGCTGGAGACTTACATCTCCCTCACTAACTTTAAGCATCAGCTGTCAGAGCAGCTTACCGATCACTGCACCTGTACACAGCCCATCTGTAAATAGCCCACCCAACTACCTCATCCCCATATAAATACTCATCAATATTTAAGCAGTGATCTTGTCACCTGACATTCACAATGTAATGTTTAAAAAAATGGGAAATATGATACTGGAGCTCAATAAAGCTTTGTGTATACAGTGTTAGCAGGTATCTGCATGTATACTAACACTGTGGTTAAATTAAACATCCTTCCCATTAAAAAAATAATTAAAACATAAATCGTGCTGCAAATAATAATTTCACTCATCCTGTCTATTTGAAATGTTACTGTGCGCTTGCCCACAAGTTTGTTTGAGAGAGGAATATGTCAGCCTCAGTGACATAAGATGTCATGTTACCAAATACCTGTGATATTGTCATAAGTCCTGAAGTTCATCTCAATATGGTCCCACTGTAAAACCATACAACTCTCTGTGTTGGGTGCAGCGATGGCCACATAGACGTCATTTTTATAAGAGAATGTGTCCACAGACAGAGACTCTGATGGCACCGACTGATGGTGGATAAAATCTGTGGAGAGTGGGAAATCTTAGCATTAGTATGATTTGTAATAAAACATGTTGTGCAGTGTAAACTAATCTTGAACTAAAGTTTTACGTAATTGGTTAGCTGCTGAATTAAGTTCTGGGTCCACACGTGTTAAGAGATGAAGAGATGCTAGTATGAGAAGCGGAACTGGAACGAGGAGCTACACCCTCTCTCTTTACTGGCTGAATGTCCCCTCCCCTTCTGAAATTTGAAAGATGCTAACACCTGCAAAATTGTGATTTATCCAAATAACCAGTGATGAAAAACCCAAACACTGGATCAACTGTTGCTCGTTATCCTATCACTGATGAATTTGTTTTGTAGAACGCCCCTCATTTTGAAGTCACACAAACGACTTCTAGGGTGACAGATTCAGACAATGTCCAGTCGTCAGGCAACAATAAAAGTAAATTGCACATAAATTCAAAACTGTAATGTTTGAATTCAGTCTTGTCAGGTAAACTGTTGTCATCAGTTGTTTTGAGAATTTCCTCATAAAGTGCTACTATCGTTATGCATAATATGCTTCTCATAGTTTATGGCAACTCTTATAAATTATATTATCATTGTAATTAGTTTATGTTAAGTAGGCCTTATGATGGAGGGCTCAAGTAAGACCATGGCAATTAGCAGTGGTGTAAAGTACTTAAGTAATACTTTAAAGTATTTTTACTTAGGTAGTTTTTTGTGGTATCTGTACTTTACCATTTATATTTTTAACAACTTTTACTTCACTACATTCCTAAAGAAAATGATGTACTTTTTAATCCATACATTTTCCCTGACACCCAAAAGTACATGTTACATTTTCAATGCTTAGCGCGACAGGAAAACGGTTCTTTTCAATGCTTAGTGGGACAGGAAAATGGTTCAATTCACACACTTATCAAAATAACATCTCTGGTCATCCCTACTGCCTCTCATATGGCGGATTCATTAAACACACGTGTTGGAATATGCCCCTGCCTATCTGTAAATAAAAAATGTAATTAAAATGGTGCCGTTCGGTTTGCTTAATATAAGCAATTTTCTCTTACTTTTTCTCAAGTATGACAATTGGATACTTTTTCTACCACTGCAACTAGTCAGCTCCCTCACCAGTTGAGATGCATTCATTGTGCAGGCTGGCCATGTCGTTCAGTCGCTTGTCCTTCATGTCCTTGGGTCCGGCACAAATTACATCGGAAACCGTGGCATTGGTGCTCTTCAGCCACATCATCAGCCACTTCGCACGGCAGTCACACTCAAAGGCATTTCCTCGCAGGTCACTTTGCAAGGACAGACAACCAGATATCAGTCACAGCATAACCATACCCTAGCCCAGTAGTTTACAGATTTTCTAAACTCCAATTCTGTCAATGAAACCTCTCAGTCGCCACAGCACTGAACCCGCACTTATAAAACATACAAATGAGCATCTCTCTCTATACTCATGCGTCTCCCTCTAAGTGCAGCATGTGATACTATTGACCATCATATTCTTCTCAGACGCCTAGAGACAAATGTAGGTCTTCGAGGTCGGGCGCTCTCTTGCTTTCGCTCTTACTTGTTCAAAAGACTCCAATTCGTTCTATTAGATGATGACTCCACCCCCTTAACTAGTGTAAAATTTGGCGGCACTAAAGGGTCTGTTATTGTTTTCATTGTATGAAAAATATTTAGAACTTTTCATTTGGTTTAGTGGTCTGCAGAGCTCTTTAGAACGTTTTGTATCTGCCAACCCTCCCACTGCGATATGTTCTTTTTGAAAATATGAGCTGTTTGGAATGTCTTATAATCAAATTGATTATTTGATTGATTTTACATTAATGTCATGCATATTCCTGATTCCCAGCCCACATGGGCTTATAAGACACTTTATTGGCTGTATCCAAATAAAATGATGATAGTACATGCACATACAGTACCAATCAAAAGTTTGGACATACCTACTCATTCCAGGGTTTTTCTTTATTTTGACTATTTTCTACATTGTAGAATAATATAGTGAAGACATCAAAACTATGAAATAACACATATGGAATCAGGTAGTTACCAAAGAAAGTGTTAAACAAATACAAATATATTTGAGATTCCTCAAAGTAGCCAACCTTTGACTCGATGACAGCTTTGCACACTCCTGGCATTCTCTCAACCAGCTTCATGAGGTAGTCACCTGGAATTAATTTCAATTCAATTAAAGTGTTTTGTTAATTTGTGGAATTTCTTTCCTCAATGTGTTTGAGATAATCAGTTGTGTTATGACAAGGTAGGGGAGGTATACAGAAGATAGCCCTATTTGGTAAAAGACCAAATCCATATTACGGCAAGAACAGCTCAAATGAGCAAAGAGAAATGACAGTCCATCATTACTTTAAGACATGAAGGTCAGTCAATCTGGAAAATGTCAAGAACTTTTAATGTTTCTTCAAGTGTAGTCGCAAAAACTATCATCGCGCTATGATGAAACTGGCTCTCATGAGGAAAGGAAGACCCAGAGTTACAGAGGAAAAGTTCATTAGAGTTACCAGCATCAGAAATTGCAGCCCAAATAAATGCTTCAGAGTTCAAGTAACAGACAAATCTCAACATCAACTGTTCAGAGGAGACTGGGTGAATCGGGCCTTCAATTGCTGCAAAGAAACCACTACTAAAGGACACCAATAATAAGTAGAGACTTGCTTGGGCCAAGAAACACAAGCAATGGACATGAGACCACTGGAAATCTGTCTGATGAGTGTACAAAGAGGTGTACATCATGGCGCTAAATTTGAGATTTTTGGTTCCAACTGCCGTGTCTTTGTGAGACGCAGAGTAGGTGAACAGATGATCGCTGCGTGTGTGGTTCCCACCATGAAGCATGGAGGAGGAGGTGTGACGATAGGGGGGTGCTTTGCTGGTTACACTGTTGATGATTGATTTATTTAGATCAAGGCACACTTAATGAGCATGGCTACATAGCATTCTGCAGCGATATGCCATCCCATTTGGTTTGGCTTAGTGGGACTATCATTTGTTTTTTAACAGCATAATGACCCAGCACACTTCCAGGCGGTGTAAGTGCTATTTGACAAGGAAGGAAAGTGATGGAGTCCTGCATCAGATGAACTGGCCTCCACAATCACCTGACCTCAATCCAGTTAAGATGGTTTGGGATGAGTTGGACCGCAGAGTGAAGGAAAAGCAGCCAATAAGTGCTCATCATATGTGGGAACGCTTCAAGAAAAACATTCCAGGTGAAGCTAGTTGAGATGATGCCAAGAGTGTGCAAAGCTGTCATAGAGGCAAAGGGTGGCTACTTTGAAGAATCTAAAATCTATTTTGATTTGTTTAACCCTTTTTTTTGGTACTCCATAATTTCATAGCTTTGATGTCTTCACTATTATTCTGCAATTGAGAAAATAGTACAAATAAAGAAAAACCCTTGAATGAGTAGGTGAGTCCAAACTTCTGACTGGTAATGTACATAAAAACATAGAGTTGAAGTCAGAAATGTACAAACACCTTAGCCAAGTACATGTAAACTCAGTTTTTCATGATTCCTGACATTTAATCCTAGTAAAACTTCCCTGTCTTAGGTCACCACATTATTTTAAGAATGTGAAATGTCAGAATAATATTTATTTAAGCTTTTATTTCTTTCATCACATTCCCAGTGGGTCAGAAGTTGACATACACTCAATTAGTATTTGGTAGCATTGCCTTAAAATTGTTTAACTTGGGTCAATTGGTTTGGGTAGCCTCCACAAGCTTCCCACATTAAGTTGTGTGAATTTTGGCCCATTCCTCCTGACAGAGCTGGTGTAACTGAGTCAGGTTTGTAAGTCCTCCTTGCTCGCACACACCTTTTCAGTTCTGCCCACAAATGTTCGATAGGATTGAGGTCAGTGCTTAGTGACGGCCACTCCAATACCTTGACTTTGTTGTCCTTAATCCATTATGCCACAACATTGGAAGTATGCTTGGGGTCCATTTGGAAAACCCATTTGAGACCAATCTTTAACTTCCTGACTGATGTCTTGAGATGTTGCTTCAATATATCCACATAATTTTTTCTCATGATGCCATCTATTTTGTGAAGTGCACCAGTCCCTCCTGCAGCAAAGCATCCCCACAACATGATGATGCCACCCCCGTGCTTCACGGTTGGGATGGTGTTCTTCAGCTTGCAAGCCTACCCATTTTTCCTCCAAACATAACGATGGTCATTATGTCCAAACAGTTGTTGTTTCATCAGACCAGAGGACATTTCTCCAAAAAGTATGATTTCTCCAAAAAGTACTATGCAGTTGCAAATTGTAGTCTGGCTTTTTTTATGGCGGTTTGGAGTAGTAGCTTCTACCTTGCTGAGCGGCCTTTCAGTTTATGTCAATATAGGACTCGTTTTATTGTGGATATAGATACTTCTGTGCCTGTTTCCTCCAGCATCTTCACAAGGTCCTTTGCTGTTGTTTTGGGATTGATTTGCACTTTTTCCACCAAAGTACATTCTTTTCTAGGAGACAGAACAACTCTCCTTCCTGAGCAGGATGACGGCTGCGTGGCCCCATGGTGTTTATACTTGCGTACTATTGTTTGTATAGATGAATGTGGTACCTTCAGGCTTTTGGAAATTGCTCTCAAGGATGTACCAGACTTGTGGAGATCTACAAAATTGATCTGAGGTCTTGGCTGATTTCTTTTGATTTTCCCATGATGTCAAGCAAAGGAGACACTGAGTTTGAAGGTAAGCCTTGAAATACATCCACAGGTACACCTCCAATTGACTCAAATTATGTCAATTAGCCTATCAGAAGCTTCTAAAGCCATGACATCATTTTCTGGAATTTTCCAAGCTGTTTAAAGGCACAGTCAACTTAGTGTATGTAAACTTCTGACCCACTAGAATTGTGATACAATGAATTATAAGTGAAATAATCTGTCTGTAAACAATTGTTGGAAAAATTACTTGTGTCATGCACAAACTATAGTTTGTGAACAAGAAATTTGTGGAGTGGTTGAAAAATGAGTTTTAATGACTCCAACCTAAGTGTATGTAAACTTCCGACTTCAACTGTATCAGTTGATCATTTTTCTTTGTAGCTAAGGGTTAACTTGTGTTTGATCAGGATGACATTGCATCGGAACTTGTTTCTAAATATGTGTTGTAGATCAGCTTCCTAACATATGTAATTGAGTTCCTTTTGTCCAATGGTAATTGTGTGTTTTATCCCAGTTGAAACTCCTTTTTTGTTACTCTGTCCTCATGCATATCGATAAAACGGTTCCATAACCTAATAATTTCACCCCTCTGTCTTATTTCATTGGGCTCCCATCCCATGTCTCCTTGAATAGAAGGCTTATGCACTCCAAGGAAGCATCTATGGCTCTGTTTTGAATTGAGTTAGTTCTTTTGGTTTCTTTACAAACACAGATTTCAGCAGCATAGTTCAATATAGTACACACACACGAATTATAGACTTGTGAATAGCCAAGGTCTTTACAAATTTCCAATTTACTACCAATGGACCCCAACGCTCTACCTGCAGAATCAGATATGGACTTTATACACCTCTCAAAGGTCATGTATTCATCAAAAAGGAAACCAATGTATTTATATGAGCAAGTGTACTTTACGCATATTGCTCCTTAAGAAAAGTAATGATTACTTCTTATTGTACACTTTTTCCTGAAGTGCATTATATGGGTTTTATCTTGGTTGATCACTATCTCCACTTCGTACACCAGAGATTGACATACATTGTAAATCATGCTCAGTCTCTGCAAGGACAATATAATCTGCATACAGTAGTGTCCCGAGTCGTGTCATTTAGTTTAACTCCTAAATTATCATGTTTGATTTGATGGGCCAAGTTGTTAACAAAAAGGGCAAATAACGTTGGGGAGAGCACCTCACCTTGTTTGAGCTCAAACAGAGTGGGAAACCATCCAGTCCTCTGTTCATTTACCTGTACAGAGGCAACTGGGCTAGACAGGGCTTTAATTGCATCATAGAATCTTCCATCAATTCCCATTTTTGTCTAAAAGCAAGGTTTCTATTAACCAAATCGAAGCCTTCTGAAAATCAATAAAACAGGCAAAAATTGGTTCTCTCTCTATCATTCGGATTACTTTGGAGACAGTATACTGTATACACAGAGTATACCAAACATTAGGAATAGCTTCCTAATATTGAGTTGCGTTATTGAGTTAATGTTTGTATACTCAGTGTACATGTACGTGGTCTATACAGGCTCTGACTTTCCTAAAGCCATTCTATTCATCAGCAAGCTGACCAGGCAGTTCTGGTTAGTGAGAGAGCCCTTTATTTAGAACGAAGGAATACAATTTATATACAGTGCTAATTAGAGTAATCCCTCTGTAGTTCAATGGGATTTTAGGGTCATTTTTTGAGGATTTTGGAATAGGCTTGATTGTAGATTTGTACGATACAGATGGAATAATGCCGTTCTCAAAACAAGCCTGGAAGAGTCCGCAATTGTGTTCGCAACAATTTAGGTGATTTCATAACTGAATTAGATAAGTCATCCATTCCTGTGGCTTTCTTCAGTTTAGACCGCTCAACCTTTCTGACCTTCTCTAGAGTAAGAATGGCATTCAAATAGTGGTTAGGGGTGTAAGAATCCTTCTTCATTTCCACCTCCAACTCATCCTTACAAGAACATGTTTCTTTCAAGAACTCATCAAAATAAACTCATTGTATGTGTTACCTTTAGGAGAAACACAAAATTACTTTCAGTGTTATGCTGATGAAAATTTTTCCAATTGTGATTTTGATGGTTTGTAATTACATTATAGATCAGATTACCTGTTTAAAATTGTCATCAGTAATGTAATCCATTGGATTACTCAAAATAATGAATTTTAGATTACTTCCCCTGCATGAATATTAGAATAGGTTAAATTAACCAGAGAAATGAGCAATTCAGTATGTATAATACAGCTGCAACACATGCAAGGTTTGCCATAGCTGTTCATTTGCAGACAGTCTGGGAGCTGTGCTCAGCATTAAAGAAAACATGTAAAAGACAAGTTAACCAAATGGTTATTTCTTATGTAAATGACACGTTATAGAAGAGTGCGCATGCGCTGGCTAGCCAGAAAAGTATTGCTCGAGTCTAACACAATGGAATATAACGTTGCCAAAAAAGTTTGGAATGACACAATTTTACATGTACAACATCTAAAGACCTGCATCACTATACAGAGAGTGTAAAAATACTAATTTTATTCCTACCCTGGAATTGCAGAAAAAGTTTCTCAAAACAGTTTCTCATAACAAACTAAAATCACCAAAAAAGTGTCTGAACTCTTCTATAACATACCATTTACATAAAAAAATAGAGATTTGGTTGAAAAAAAATAAGAACTTGTCCTTCAAGTCTTTCTTTGAAAACGGCCTTTGTTGAAGTTATCCTGAAAGCAATCATACATGTTTTATTACAGTTAAAGAAAGAATCACTACACATCGAATGCACATGCTTAACAACTCACAGCTCTATCAATGAGTCCAGGTCGATGAAGGAATCCCTGGGTAACGCTTTTAACTTATTGTTTGCCAAAGACCTGAGGGAAAACAGCATTGTCATATTCATTCTGCAGTTAATCATCATGGAAATACAGAGGGCCAAAGGGCAAGATTTTCCAGAAAAAAAATATACCCAAAAATGGTAAAATATTTTTTTCACATACAATATTGTATGTTCATACATTACTTATTTTTTTAAATTTCAGTAGTATTGTGTTTTCACACACTTCAACAGCTCTGTTTTCAAACGCAATGACCAGTGCAGCAGTAATAACAAATATAAGTATCCATCCATTTTTCTACATTTGTTAGAAATGTTTGCAGTTCACATTTTTGTGAAACTTCGACATAGAAGTCTATCAGTCTACACATTGCATTTGCACTAGACCATAGTAAATTACATTGCATGTGCGAGCCAAACATTTTAATAAGATTAGCCTACATTTGTTGTTGTTATGCCAAACTTTGTCACCCGAAGAAAGAGTAAACAAACAAACAGGCAAATATTGGCAATATTTATATACAAAACAATTTTACATTCAGGTCAGACACTCAGACTGTATTAGCATAATATCATTGTAGGCTATAAAAAGTAGAGGGTATAATGCACATGATGCTCATCCAAACTTTTCACAGGAGCTGACCAAAAATAATATCCAATATAAAAAGAAAAGAGGGATGTCCGCTGACTGTTTTGCTGCTCCCAAAGGTAATCTTTTAATAGAGCATTGGTGATAAACTCCAGATTAGGCTATAATATACTACTCTGCCCCACCCACTGACAAAATCATTGACATAAAAAAACTGTATTACCACTAAGACATGCTGGTTGGTCTTAAAGGCCCAATGCAGACATTTTTTAAATTCAATATAAAATAATTTCTGGTTAACAATTAAGTACCTTATTGTGATTGTTATCAATTTAAATCGTCAAAACGAAACAAAAATAGCTTCTTAGCTAAAAGCAATTCCTCAAGCAATTTCTGAGTGGGGAGGGGAAACTAGATGTTATTGGCAGAGAGGTTTGGAACTCTCTTTCTTATTGGTCTATTAACTAATTTACCAGGCAGACTAAAACTCCATCCCACCAAAACAGGCTGAAATTTCAGGCGGTCTTTTCACACAGCTCTTACACTAAAAGGGCATTGTCATAATTTTCTAAATTTCACAGTATTATTCCAACCTCATAGTGTGGAAGTATATATGAAACACAGGGAAATCATGTTTTTGACAGCACTAGATCATTAAATGTTACCATTTGAGTTTTCACCTCAGTGCAGGCGAGCTGATGTTAGACCGGTAAATTGCCAACCCTGGCGATATGGTTAGAAAATAACAGCACCAGTATTAACAAGCCAAAATGGCCAACCTACTTGCATTTGACAATAGCACTGCCTTGTGACAAGCTAAAAGTAGAGCCCTTAGCCTTCAATTGACATTAATACATCACTACTACCAAATGCAAGTGGAAAATAAGTGGGAAACCATTAGGTTGCATTTCTGGTAGAATATCATTGTAGCTCTGGTAAGCCCTTGTAGACCTGGTAATTCCCTGGTAAGACAATGTGGGCTAAAATACTACTGCATTATCCCCAAACATACATTTTCTTCACTGGAATTAAAGGAGAAGTTCAGGATTCAACAACTTGAAAGTAGATGGTTCCTCGCCCTTATTAAAGTAGTCTATGGGCCAGGAGATACTATAATCCATAGTTCAGTTTTCTTTAAACAACCACTATAAACGTCAGCTAATTTTAGCCACTAACAATCAATGGAAGTGATTGTAATGGCCTAATCACTTTTAAAGCTGCATTATGTAGAAATTGCTCTGCCATTAACTGGTTGCTAAAATTCAAAAATGTTCACCTAATTTCAGTTTTTGTGACAAAACAAGCAATGTATTTTGTAGAGAATCATTGTACCAACTATACCGTTGTGAAAAATATTTTCAATAACCAACAATATTGTAGAATCTGGTGAACAAAAAGAAACAAAAACAAATCTTAAGGAGGAAATTGAACACATACTGTATAACAGCACACAATAACACACACACGTATCATACTTACCTTCAATTAGAATGACAGATCTATAACTCAAATTTCTATCTGAATTCTGTCAGGTCACGTAATGTAGTTGATTTCAGTTGATTTGACCATGATTTTTTGTGGTTGTTGATTGCTCCTATCACTTCCATTGCTTGTTAGCTAGTGGTGGGTAAAGTTAGCTGAAATTCGTAGTCTTGGCCCATAGATTACTTTGAAAGTGAGGAACCATCTAACATCAAGTTGTTAAATCTAACTTCCTCTAATGACAATGATGATTATTTGAACTTACAGGTGAGTCAGGTCCCTGAGTCCTCTGAAGGAATATTTGGAGACCGTCTCTATCTTATTACTCTCAATGAACCTAAAGAACAAAGGTTATACAGCACTTCAAAAGAGAAAATGGATTGTGTGATCACATGGGGCTAATGTATCGTATAAATAATCCTGACTATAATAAAAGGGATACAGTTACTCAGTATCTCATTTCTTGAACAACAAAATTAGCTTCAGTATATCATTATTTTAAAGATGAGTGAATGAAGGGAAAGGCACTTACAGGTACTCCAGGTGTGGAAGGCCAGAAAATGCATCGTCCCTTATTGTCATCACTGAATTTGAATTAAGAAGTCTATGATAAAAATATATAAACAGTTAGTTACTTTGAACACAAGTGCAAATATAGAAATACATTGTTTAAAAAGTAAATGTATAATTATGATTTATTATAATTCATTATATCATAACATTTGTCACACGTCATTGACAAACATTCACATGTAGAATCACTGATATTTTAAACATGATATATACTATATAACTAAAAGGTTAAGTTCATTTCTAAGAATAGCAATCAAAAAATAAGTCAAAATTGTATCCTCAAATTATGGTCATCTCACTATAGTGATATCATAGTGTTACTCAGCGTGGGGATGTTTAGGTTTGAGGATAAATCTACCTCTGTCCTCCAGTATATCACTGACAATACATTATCTCCATGTTCCCTTTTTGTGACCTTGTAATCTGAGATGAGCTCAAAAGTACAGTTTTGCTATGATAAGCCTTTTTATAAACATGAGGGTCACAATCAATGTCATGCTCGCACTAAAATGTAAATTGCTGATGGACAACTGTACCTTACACTGGAACAAGGCATCTGTCCTTAAATTGCCTACTGATTACAGACTAGTAGTGTGTCCATATTATGTATTCCTCACTTTCATAATAAGGATATACCCTGCTAACAATAATGAGCCGTTAGTATGTCCCCGGGACGTCATAAAATGGTCACCCGAAGTCAGCAGGACATTCTGTCATTGTACCCTAGAGGTTTTATCTAGTTCCCTGGGACATCCCCAAGGACATTCTTGGGATGTTATGGTCCCCTGGAGGTTTTGTATTTAACACAATTCGACATACATTGTATATGTTCATTCATACAGCAATTATTATTGAACACATCCTCACCTGGGATTTGAACTCACAACCTCTAGGTTCACAACATTTCAATTTTTCTGCTACGCCACAATGTCTGTATCAATGACTGATTACACCTGTAGGTAATGTTCCCTCTGAGTGCCGCACAGAATAAATATCAGCCCGCGCAGAGAAGCATGAGATTGAACTTCACTCAACTCTTTAGTTTTCCCCTTTAGTTAACACTATCAGTTAACACTATCAATGTCAATAGCTCTACTGTGTGAATTGTGGCTCGAATCAACGCAATATAAAATTTAATTAAATTGTATTAGTCACATGCTCCGCATACAACAACCTTACAGTGAAATGCTTACTTACTAGTCCCAAACCAACAGTGCTGTTAAAAAAAAATAGAGATAGGAATAAGAGATAAAAGTAATAAGTAATTAAAGAGCAGCAGTAAAAAATAACAATATATACAAGGGGGTGCCAAGACTGAGTCAATGTGTGGGGGCACCGGTTAGTTGACATGTACATACAACGGTATATAGGTAGAGTTATGCATAGATGACAACAGAGAGTGGCAGTGGTGTGGAAAGGGGGAGGGTCAATGCAAATAGTCTGGGTAGCCATTTGACTAGATGTTCAGGAGCCGTATGGCTTGGGGGTAGAGGCTGTTTAGAAGCCTCTTGGACCTAGACTTGGTGGTCCGGTACCGCTTGCCATGTGGTAGCAGAGAGAAGTCTATGACTAGGGTGGCTGGAGTCTATGACTAGGGTGGCTGAATTTTTAGGGCCTTCCTCTGACACCACCTGGTATAGAGGTCCTGGATGGCAGGAAGCTTGGCCCCAGTGATGTACTGGGCCATTCACACTACCCTCTGTTGTGCCTTGCGGTCAGAGGCCAAGCATTTGCCATACCAGGCAGTGATACCAGGCAGTGATGCAACCAGTCAGCTCTAGATGGTGCAGCTGGAGAACCTTTTGAGGATCTGAGGACCCATGCCTAATCTTTTCAGGCTCCTGAGGGGGAATAGGTTTTGTCGTGCCCGCTTCATGTCTGCTTTGGTGTGCTTGGACCATGTTAGTTTGTTGGTGATGTGGACACCAAGGATCGTGAAGCTCTCAACCTTCTCCACTGCAGCCCTGTCGATGAGAATGGGGGCATGCTCTGTCCTCTTTTTCCTGTAGTCCTGTAGTCCACAACAGTCCACAATCATGTTCTTTGTCTTGATCACATTGAGGGAGAGGTTGTTGTCCTGGCACCACACGGCCAGGTCTCTGACCTCCTCCCTATATAGGCTGTCTCGTTGGGGCAAACTTAATGATGGTGTTTGAGTTGTGCCTGGCCGTGCAGTCATGAGTGAACAGAGAGTACAGGAGGGAGCTGAGCATACACACCTGAGGGGCTCCTGTGTTGAGGATCAGCGTGGCGGATGTGTTGTTACCTGCCCTTACCACCTGGGGGTGGCCCGTCAGGAAGTCCAGGATCCAGTTGCAGAGGGATGTGTTTAGTCCCAGTGTCCATAACTTATTGATGAGCTTTGAGGGCACTATGGTGTTGAACCCTGAGCTGTAGTCAATGAATAGCATTCTCACATAAGTGTTCCTTTTGTCCAGGTGGGAAAGGGCAGTGTGGAGTGCAATAGAGATTGCATCATCTGTGGATCTGTTGGGGCGGTATGCAAATTGGGGTGGGTCTAGGGTTTTTGGGATGATGGTGTTGATGTGAGCCATGACCAGCCTTTCAAAGCACTTCATGGCTACAGATGTGAGTGCTACAGGTCAGTAGTCATTTAGGTAGGTTACCTTAGTGTTCTTGGGCACAGGCACTATGGTAGTCTGCTTAAAACATGTTGGTATTACAGACTCGGACAGGGAAAGGTTGAACATTTCAGTGAAGACACTTACTACTTGGTTAGCGCATGCTCGCAGTACACGTCCTGGTAATCCGTTTGGCCCTACGGCCTTGTGAATGTTAACCTGTCTAAAGGTCTTACTCACATCGGCTGCGGAGAGCGTGATCACACAGTCCTCAGGTACAGTTGGTGCTCTCATGCATGTTTCAGTATTATGTGCCTCGAAGCGAGCATAGAAGTAGCTTGTCTGGTAGGCTCGTGTCACTGGGTAGGTCTCGGCTGTGCTTCCCTTTGTAGTCTGTAATGGTTTGCAAGCCCTGCCACATCCGTCAAGTGTCAGAGCTGGTGTAGTTTGACTCGATCTTAGTCCTGTATTGACGCTTTGCCTGTTTGATGGTTCGTATTCGGCTAAGGTGTATGTAAACTTCCGACTTCCATTTGACCATTTGCTATGAGACTTGAAATTGAGCTCACATCAATACTTGATGTTTCTACAACTTTATTGGAGTCCACCTGTGGTAAATTCAATTGATTGGACATTATTTGGAAAGGCACACTCCTGTCTATTATAAGGTCCCACAGTTGACAGTGCATGTCAGAGCAAAAACCAAGCCATGAGGTTGAAGGAATTGTCCGTAGAGCTCTGAGACAGGATTGTGTCATGGTACATATCTGGGGAAGGGTAACAAAACATTTCTGCAGCATTGAAGGTCCCCAAGAACACAGTGGCCTCCATCATTATTAAATGGAAGAAGTTTGGAACCACCAAGACTCTTCCTAGAACTGGCCGACCCAGCCAAAATGAGCAATCGGTGGAGAAGGGCTTTGGTCCGGGAGAAAACTAAGAACCTGATGGTCACTCTTACAGAGTTCCTCTGTGGAGATGGGGGGAATCTTCCAGAAGGACAACCATCTCTGCAGCACCAAATAGGCCCTTACGGTAGAGTGGCTAGATGGAAGCCACTCCTCAGTAAAGGGCACATTAAAGCCCTTTTAGAGTTGGCCAAAAGGCACCTTTAGGACTCTCAGACCATGAGAAACAAGATTCTCTGGTCTGATGAAACCAAGATTGATCTCTTTGGCCTGAATGCTAAGCGTCACGTCTGAAGGAAACCAGGCATCATTCATCACCTGGCCAATACCATCCCTATGGTGAAGCATGATGGTGGCAGCATCATGCTGTGGGGATGTTTTTCAACGGCAGGGACTGGGACAATAGTCAGGATCAAGGGAAAGATGAACTGAGCAAAGTACAGAGAAATCCTTTATGAAAACCTGCTCCAGAGCTCTCAGAACCTCAGAATGGGGGCGAAGGTTCACCTTGCAACAAGACAATGATCCTAAGCACACAGCCAAGACAACGCAGGTTTTGGCTTCGGGACAAGTCTCTGAACGTCCTTGAGTGGCCCAGCCAGAGCCCGGACTTAAACCTGATCAACATCTCTGGAGAGACCTGAAAATAGCTGTGCAGCTCCGCCCCCCCCCATCCCACTTCAAAACAAATCAAATGTTATTTGTCACATACACACGGTTAGCAGATGTTAATGCGAGTGCAGCAAAATGCAGCGAAATACAATTTTACATCAACTACCTTATACACACCAGTGTAAAGGAATTAATAAGAATATGTACATAAAATATATTTGGATGAGCGATGGCATAGGCAAGATGCAGTAGATGGTATAGAGTACAGTATATACATATGAGATGAGCAGTGTAGGGTATGTAAGCATTATATAAAGTGACATAGTTTAAAGTGACTAGTGATACATGTATTGCATCCCATTTTTTATTATTAAAGTGACTGGAAACAGAGTCAGTATGTTGGCAGCAGCCACTCAATGTAGGTGATGGCTGTTTAACAGTGTGATGGCCTTGATATAGAAGCTGTTTTTCAGTCTCTTGGTCCCAGCTTTGATGCACCTGTACTGACCTTGCCTTCTGGATGCTAACGGGGTGAACAAGCAGTGGCTCGGGTGGTTGTTGTCCTTGATGATCTTTTTGCCCTTCCTGTGATATCGGGTGGTGTAGGTGTCCTGGAGAGCAGGTAGTTTGCCCCCGGTGATGCGTTGTGCAGACCTCACTACCCTCTGGAGAGCCTTATGGTTGTGGGCATAGCAGTTGCCGTACCAGGCGGTGATACAGCCTACTTCACCACGCTGTCTGTGTGGGTGGACCATTCCAGTTTGTCCGTGATGTGTACGCGGAGGAAGTTAAAAGTTTCCACTTTATCCACTACTGTCCCGTCGATGTGGATAGGGGGTGCTCCCTCTGCTGAGCTTGAGAGGATCTGCAGAGAAGAGTGGGAGAAATTCCCCAAATACAGGTGTGCCAAGTGTATCGTCAAACCCAAGAAAAGTCAAAGCTGTAATTGCTGCCAAAGGTGCTTTGACAAAGTACTGAGTAAAGGGTCTGAATACTTATGTAAATGCATTATTTTTTTATTTATAAACTTCAAAAAAATCTGTTTTTGCTTTGTCATTATAGTGTATATTATAGTATTATAGTGTGTGTTGATTGATGAAGAAAAAAAGTGTTTTAATCTATTTTAGAATAACAAAATGTGGAAAAGGTGAAGCGGTCTGAATACTTTCCGAATGCACTGTATATGCAAATAGCCATTGCCATATATGGATCTGTGCCATTCACTTTGAACAGGACTGTGTTTACAGCATGAACGGTCACTTGTAGATGCGCTTGTTTTGAGATCAAAACAATTGTCACTTGTGCACATTTGTTAATATTCTTTGCTAGGTAGTGATTCATTAGCACAGTTATAGCTCATTTCTAGTAGTGGTTGCTTCCTACAAGAGCACAAAATGTGTGCATTTCTAGATATCTTTGAGAAGCGAGTAAGGTAAAGAGCTTTTCTTTATGTCTTAAAGGGGCAATGTTGTATTTTGAGACAGCCTTGAATAATCTAAGTAGCCAGTAGGCAGAGGGTAGCATAATTTGTCTGATTCTCTGTAATAATGGTATGGGAATAATAATGAACTGTATTTTGTAAAGTGGTTTCTTGCATCAAACACAACCTTTTCAGTCATCTTCTTGTCTGAAAGATAAGTGGATAAACAGGTTTTTCTAAAGTTTCATGGAATGTAGACTTACATTGAACACCACACATTTGCTGCTACTGTAGGTTGAATGATCTAACAGCTATATTTTCATGTTAAAATGTAATGGGATGCATTTTTCTCCATTGTTTTTGACGGTAGGCCACTCTGGCAGGCCTACATTATGATCAAATGGCCACAGTAGCCTCCTTGGCCACTGTTGAAATTGTAACTTAAAGCGGGTACAGTGCTCACAGTGAACTGGAAGTTGCACAGAATTTCCACAATGTTCAAGTATTGCGCTCAGCAGAACTGGCATTTTCTCAGTGCCCCAAAAATGCACATTGCCTGTAGGCCTATTCCTACACTTTTCACTTCAAATTAAATCTCAGCTCAGTTACAAATACACTCAACAGCCTCCCGAGTGGCACAGCAGTCTAAGGCACACGATGTCATTACAACCTGGGGTTCGATCCCAAAACAGGCCGAGACCGGGAGTTCAACAAGGCGGTGATTTGCCCAGCGTTGTCCGGGTTAAGGCAGGGTTTTGCCGGGGGGGCATTACTTGGCTCATCTCGCTCTAGCGACTCCTTGTGGCAGGACGGGCACCTAGCAGGCTGACTTCGGTAGTCAGTTGAACAGTGTTTCAGCCGACAAATTGTTGCAGCTGGCTTCTTGGTTAAGCGAGCACATGTTTCGGAGGATTCATGACTTGACCTTCGCCTCTTACGAGCCCATTGGGGAGTTGCAGTGATGAGAGAACATGGCAATTGCGGAGAACAAGGGGGTAAAAAAACAATAAATAACACTCAACAAAATCCATTATATTTATCATAGTGATTCATGAGTAACATTAAAACAGAATAATATGCCCCACCAACATTAGACAACTATACTAAAAAACCAACCTCAAATAAATGAAATTAATGAAAGAATAGTCAGATTAACTGATAACTAAAATAGCAGTGTAGATGGCACTATAAGTAATACATGTGTAGGGGACTTCTGAAATTCTACAAACTGTGGCACAGCAGAAAGAAAAAGCATACTCCAAATCCAGAGGTTGTGAATTCAAAGCACAGGTAGGGTCATATTGGAAAGTCAGTCGTAAATGATCATGTCAAATGCAATAACATTGTCATTGTTTAAATAATTTACACTATTTTAGCTGAATAGCATACCACTTACCTTAAAACCCTGATACATTTTTCATTACTTCATTTACACTACATGACCAAAGTATGTGGACAACTGCTTGTCGAACACCTCATACCAAAATCATGGGCGTTAATATGGAGTTGGTCTGTCCCCTCGCCCATACCCGGGCACGAACCAGGGACCCTCTGCACACATCAACAACAGTCACCCTCAAAGCATTGTTACCCATCGCTCCACAAAAGCCACGGACCTTGAAGAGCAAGGTGAACCACTACTTCAGGGTCTCAGAGCAAGTGATGTCACCAATTGAAACGCTATTTATAGTGCGCACCACCGCTAACTAGCTAGCCGTTTCACATCCGTTACACTGGCTCGCAGTCTGCATCCCAATTCATCCCAAAGGTGTTCGATAGAGTTGAGTTCAGGGCTCTGTGAAGGCCACACTGATCTCGAAAAACCAATTCTGTATGGACCTCATTTTGTTCAGCATTGTCATGCTGAAACAGGAAAGGGCCTTCCCAAAACTTTTGCCACAAAGTTGGAAGCACAGAATCGTCTAGAATGTCATTGTATGCTGTAGCGTTAAGATTTCCCTTCACTGGAATTAAGGGGCCTAGCCTGAACCATGAAAAACAGCCCCAGACCATTATTCCTCCTCCACCAAACTTTACATTTGACACTATGCATTTGGGCAGGTAGCGTTCTTCTGGCATCCGCCAAACCCAGATTTGTCCGTCAGACTTCCAGATGGTGAAGTGTGATTCATCACTACAAAGAACACATTTCACTGCTCCAGAATCCAATGGCGGAAAGCTTTACACCACTCCAGCTGATGCTTGACATTGTGCATGGTGATCTAAGGCTTGTGTGTGTGTGGCTGCTCGGCCGAAGCTCCCGACGACCAGTTCTTCCAGGGACAGTTTGGAACTCTGTAGAGCGTATTGCAAAGGGTGTGGCTGAAATAGCCGAATCCACTAATTTCAAGGTGTGTCCACATATCAAATCAAATCAAATCAAATGTATTTATATAGCCCTTCGTACATCAGCTGATATCTCAAAGTGCTGTACAGAAACCCAGCCTAAAACCCCAAACAGCAAGCAATGCAGGTGTAGAAGCACATACTTCAGTATATATAGTGTATCATGGTTTGGGACACCTAGGACAATCAGGGGAGCTTCAGGGGACCATGACACAATGTACCAAGAACATCTTAAAAAAAGGCTTCAGGGGTGTCCCTGAGACAAACCGGGAATTAAACAAAATGACACAACTTCCCAAGAAAGATCAAAAAAAATTCTCGGGGACATCCCCGGGACAAACCAGGAACTAGACAAAACCTACAGGGAACAAAGACACGTCTCAAGAAAAGTCCTAGAGAACGTTCCCTTGGAACCATCACGCAATGTCTAAGGACTAGTAAAATGAACATCCTGAGAATGTCCTAAAAACGTCCTGATATGGTCCTCAGTGACATCCTAGGAACTTATAGGGGACTAGACAAAGGTCCCCCAGAGAACATTGCCTTTGGACCATCACACAATGTTCGAAACTCTTAAGGGACCTAATGGGAATGTCACCGAATGTGCTCAGGACATCCCCTGTTTGCTAGGTATGCTCATCATCAAATTCAGTACTGAGCACTCCACTAAGTCTACATGCTCAAATAGACAAGTCAAATGTTAAGGTAATTAAAAAACACACAAAAACTATATGAATATCAAGTCATATAGGAATAGAATAGGAATAGAATAGGGTAAGAACAACAGTCATGTCTTGGCTTTGGCTAAATAGATATGCGTCGTTCCATAAATAGAGTGCTTTTTGGGTAGCGTAATTCTGTCAAAAATAACTATTTTATGGTTAAAATAACTTCTTTTTTTTACTAAATGTTTATATTCTGTCATAATGTTCAACTTTAGAAAAATCATGTTTTACCATCTCAAGAGATCAAGTTAAGAAAAATGCCAATTAAAGTAACAGGGTTGACAATTTCATCTTAAAATCAGCTATAACTCCCCTTGTGACAGGGGGAATGGAAGCATGTTGTGTGCAATTAAATGCAAACTTAACAAAACATTTGAACTTGTTAAAACATGTGTAGCCCATCAATCTTTGAGTAACATCTATTATGTTTTCTACCACAAAACACCATAAAATAGCTAAAAAGAGTATCACCTGCTTTTACACTATGATTTGACGACTAGATGTTACATGTTTTATTTTGATTAAAAAAAGGTATAGTTTTACCATATTAAAAAAAGAGTTCAGTTCACGTTACAGGGTTGAGCTTAAAATGAGGGACAAACTTAAATGAATCACTAAATCGGATGAAATAAATAGTTATCTTCAGAAATGTCAAAGCAACAAAGATTCTCCTGCTCCCGCAAAACACATACACACACACAACCAGACATTCATTTATTAAGCTTGTGTCTGGTTCAGAACATTTCCTAGGATTTTATACCTGCAGCAACACTAGCAGGTGCTTAACTATGATGTGAATACACGTAACTACAGTCGCAAACTTAAATATAATAATAATATATGCCATTTAGCAGATGCTTTTATCCAAAGTGACTTACTGTCATCAATTTTCAAACATCATTTTTTTTAAAGAATGACACTTTTTATGACCATCTGTTGTTGAGTTCAACTTAATTTCCCAACTGGTTAAACCCCTACCCATTCCCATGGACACACATACTGGTAGTCATGTCTCGTTTGCATATTCATGTATAGTACAAGTGTCATTGACTCACAGAAGTTGGAGAGATGGCATGTGAGCAAACATGGTCTCCTTGATCTCGGAGAAGGACCCGTTGACAATGCTCCTGAAAGATAGTAAGATTATGGAGTAAGCACAGAGCAAATTAAAAGTAGAAAAGATTACATTTAGGGGACCGAGTGGCACAGCGATCTAAGGCATTGCAGTGCTAGAGGCATCACTACTAAACCGGGTTCGATCCCGGGCTGTATCACAACCGGCCGTAATCAAGGAGTCCCATTGGGCGGCACACAATTGGCCCAGCGTGGTCCGGGTTAAGGGAGGGTTTGGCTGGGGTAGGCCGTCATTGAAAGTAAGAATTTTTTCTTAACTTAAATAAAAGTTTAAAAAATATATATATATATAAATATATATATATATAGAAAAAAGGTACAGTTTCAAAGGAGGAGGCAGGCCAGAGGAGGCAGACCAGTTGTAGCAGTCCAATGATCAGTGGACAGTCTTGTTTTTCTGTTTTTACAGTGCAGGAAAGTAGTGGCAAACTGTACACTATGTACATGCAATTGAAGTCGGAAGTTTACATACACCTTATCCAAATGCATTTAAACTCAGTTTTTCACAATTCCTGACATTTAATCCTAAAAATATCCTGTTTTATGTCAGTTAGGATCACCACTTTATTTTAAGAATGTGAAATGTCAGAACAATAGTAGAGAGAGATTAATTTCAGCTTTTATTTCTTTCACCACATTCCCAGTGGGTCGGATGTTTACATACACTCAATTAGTATTTGATAGCATTGCCCTTAAATTGTTTAACTTGGGTCAAACGTTTTGGGTAGACTTCCACAAGCTTCCCACTATAAATTGGGTGAATCCCATTCCTCCTGACAGAGCTGGTGTAACTGAGTCAATTTTGTAGGCCTCTTTGCTCACACACGCATTTTATGTTCTGTCCACACATTTTCTATAGGATTGAGGTCAATGCTTTGTGATGGCCACTCCAATACCTTGACTTTGTTGTCCTTAAGCCATTTTTTCACAACTTTGGAAGTATGCTTGGTGGTCATTGTCCATTTGGAAAACCCATTTGCGACCAATCTTTAACTTCCTGACTGATGTCTTGAGATGTTGCTTCAAATATATCCACATAATTTTCCCTCATGATGCCATCTATTTTGTGAAGTGCACCAGTCCCTCCTGCAGCAAAGCACCCCCACAACATGATGCTGCCAGCCCCGTTGGTTGGGATGGTGTTCTTCGGCTTGCAAGCCTCCCTTTTTTCCTCCAAACATAACGATGGTCATTATGGCCAAACAGTTCTATTTTTGTTTCATCAGACCAGAGGACATTTCTCCAAAAAGTACAATCTTTGTCCCCATGTGCAGTTGCAAACCGTAGTCTGGCTTTTTTATGGCGGTTTTGGGGCAGTGGCTTCTACCTTGCTGAGCGGTCTTTCAGGTTATGTCAATATAGGACTCGTTTTATTTGTACCTATTTTTGGAGGGAGTTGAAAGTCCGTTTTGACCAGCTACAGCCCCAAAACATCACTGCTTTAGAGGAGATCTGCATGGAGGAATGGGCCAAAATACCAGCAACAGTGTGTGAAAACCTTGTGAAGACTTACAGAAAACGTTTGACGTCTGTCATTGCCAACAAAGGGTATATAACAAAGTATTGAGATAAACTTTTGTTATTGACCAAATACTTATTATCCACCATAATTTGCAAATAAATTCATTAAAAATCCTACAATGTGATTTTCTGGATTTTTTTCCCTCATTTTGTCTGTCATAGTTGAAGTGTACCTATGATGAAAATTACAGGCCTCTCTCATCTTTTTAAGTGGGAGAACTTGCACAATTAGTGGCTGACTAAATACTTTTTTGCCCCACTGTACATATGAGATGAGTAAAGCAGAAATATGTAACCATTATTAAAGTGGCCAGTGATTTCAAGTCTATGTATATAGGGCAGCAGCCTCTAAGGTTCAGGGTTACGTAACTGGGTGGAAGCCGCCTAGGTGGTGGCTATTTAACAGTGGCCTTGAGATAGAAGCTGTTTTTCAGTCTCTCTGTCCCAGCTTTATGCACCTGTACTGACCTCACCTTCTGGATGATAGCAGGGTGAACAGGCAGTGGCTTGGGTGGTTGTTGACCTTGATTATCTTTTTTGCCTTCCTGTGACATCGGGTGCTGTAGGTGTCCTGGCGGGTGGGTAGTTTGCCCCCGGTGATGTGTTGGGAAGACCACACCACCCTCTGGTGATACAGCCCGACAAAATGCTCTCAATTGTGCATCTGTAAAAGTTTGTGAGGGTTTTAGGTGCCAAATTTCTTCTGCCTCCTGAGGCTGAAGAGGCGCTGTTGCGCCTTCACCGCTCTGTCTGTGTGGGTGGATCATTTCAGATCGTCAGTGATGTGTACGCCGAGGAACTTGAAGTTTTCCACCTGCTCCATCCCGTTGATGTGGATAGGAGCGTGTTCCCTCTGCTGTTTCCTGAAATCCATGATAATCTCCTTTTGTTTTGTTGACGTTGAGTATGAGGTTATTTTCCTGACACCACACTCTGAGTGCAATCACCTCCTCTCTGTAGGCTGTCTCGTCATTGTTGGTAATCAGGCCTACTACTGTTGTATCGTCTGCAAACTTGATGATTGAGTTGGAGGTGTAATTGGCTATGCAGTCATGGGTGAACAGGGAGTACAGGAGGGGGCTGAGCATGTACCCTTGTGGGGCCCCAGTGTTGAGGATCGCAAAGGGGAGATGTATCCTACCTTCACCACCTGGAGGTAGCCCGTCAGGAAGTCCAGGACCCAATTGCACAGGGTGGGGTTGAGACCCAGGGCCTCAAGCTTAATGATGAGCTTGGAGGGTACTATGATCTTGAATGCCGCACTGTAGTCAATGAACAGCATTCTTACATAGGTATTCCTCTGGTCCAGATGGGATAGGGCAGTGTGCAGTGTGATGGTGATCGCATCATCTGTGGACATATTGGGGCAGTATGCAAATTGAAGTGGGTGTAGGGTGGCAGGTACAGGAACAATGGTGGACATCAGACTTTTAAATAGCCATCACTAGGCGGCTTCCACCCAGTTTCGTAACCCTGAACCTTAGAGGCCACTGCCCCATATACATAGACTTGAAATCACTGGCCACTTTAATAATGGAACACTAGTCACTTTAATAATGGTTACATATTTTTGCTTTACTCATCTTATATACTGTATTCTATTCTACTGTATTTTAGTGTATGCCACTCTGACAATGCTCATCCTAATATTTATATATTCCTTAATTCCATTTTTTTACTATTAGGTTGTGTGCCTTGTCTGTATTGTTGTGAATTTTAAGATATTACTGCACTGTTGTATCTAGAAACACAAGCATTTCGCTACACCTGCAATAACATCTGCTACACGTGTATGTGACAAATAAATCAAATTTGATTTGAGCTGTAATCATTGCCAAAGGTAATTCTAAGATGTATTGAGTCTGGGGTGTGAATACATATGTAATTTAGATATTTCGATATTTCACTTTCAATAAATGTGCTAACATTTCTAAAAACATGTTTTCACGTTGTCCACAAAATGTGGAACAAGTCAAGGGGTGTTACTACTTTCTGAAGGCACTGTTTATTTAAATCCATTTAAATCCGTTTCCTTTTTGTATTGACAAAAAAAAAATGGAGCCCTAAAATTTATATTCTTGCCTGCCTCTCTTTTTTGATTATTGACCTGTAGAACATTCCCCATTACTTAAATAGGCAAGTCAGTTAATTAAGAGCAAATTATTATTTACAATGAAGGCCTACTCCTGACGACAGTGACCCAATTGTGCGCTTCCCTATGTGATTTCCAATCACAGCCGATTGTGATACAGCCTAGAATCGAACCAGGGTCTGTAGTGACCCCTCTAGCACCGCTGCGCCACTCGGGAACCCTCGGGAGTGGTTACTGATACAGAGTTTTGCCGCAAAATACGGATATTGCTGTACATGTGCAGGATATTTTTTGTGCTCACTCCGGTGATTACTTAGCTGCTGTGCTGAGTGTCCTGGCGCCACTCACCCCTCATTGATCGTCTTTGTCTGGTCACTGGGGTAGTTTACACATTTCATGTTGTACACAACACTGTTCAAACTATTGTATTCCATTCCTCAGTAGGCATAAACGCGATTTCATGTTTTTTTTCAGGAGGGGATTAGGCTACATGCAGCTATTTAAATGTGTTCCACAAAATACAATATCGACATGTTGGTCCAAAATGTGTTGTTAGTATTGCAAGGATACTGTACATACGACACAAACAGGCCGTCTAGCGGTTCCATGGTCTTCTTAGCTGCTGACATGCATTCAGCTATTTATTATCGACACGATATCAGTATATATGGCATACCTATGGCACCGGGCGATGCAAAACGAACTCGCCCAATGTCCGATAATTTTTTTACCGGTCCTTATACACTTTTTTCAGGAACCATGATATGGCAGCAACTATAAAGATTAGTCTACATAATCATACAAAATGTGTCCAAAGTGTAAGGACTGCGTCCTGCTTGTGCATCTGCAATATCCGTTACAACAGACACAGAAGGTTGATAATATATATGTTTTGGAATGTTCGTTCAAATCGCTGCAGGGTTTTTATTTCAGATATTCAGAAAAATATGAGGCAAAAACAAAGGCAACATCATGGCTCAGAAGAGCGAAACGTGAAGGGAGGGGGAGTATGAGCAGGAGCTAAATCAGAAAAAAACGTAAAATAACACATGCGCAGAACGTGATTCGGATCCTCAGATTTAAAAAATAGCTTTCCGGACGCAAAAACACATATCCGTAGCCATGGCCTAATTTTGATCCGTATGAAGAGGTATTTTGATTAGTATAGTTAATTCATTATTGTTGTATTTCCCAACAAACCTCAGATTAGACTCAGATTAGTAAATGGGGGCTAGTTGTAACAGGGTTAGTTGTAAACGCAGGTTACCAAAAATTATATAATATATTATGGGATTTAGACATATTTACATAATTGTATAAAATGTCACGTCTTTACATCAACTAGAAATAGGATAAAAATATATATATTAAGTCTAATTCATACATTTGAATGCTAATAAATTCTGGCTACACCGTTACTGGTCAATATGGCATTCTTAAACTGTAAAAAACATTTGTTCATTTAAGTGTATTTTTTATCTTAATATCAGTTTCAAATAATAACATTTTTCTATAACCCCTAATTTCTACAATTGAAGACAGTGTTACATTTAACCCAGTCTGTGGGGTTAAATGTAATATTTCACCTCCACCACCTTCGGTTTAAATTGTATATGACTGGTATGTCCTAGAAACGTAGTGACAGTGGGCAATGGTAGCTGAGACATGTAGCCTATGTTTGTATAAAAATATTATTAATCTCACTCAGTTTTTTCAGAAATAAGCCAAAGTGTTAGCCCCGGTCTCCCCTATGTCATTGCATGTATATATATATTATTTTTTAAATATTTTTTATAACGAGCTTGTGCGAGTGTCACCACAAACATCTCTTAGCCTATACAATATGAGATATGTAGGCCTACTATAACTCGTTCGTTCATATGTCATAACTTGCATTAGCGATAAAGACAATTATTAGTAGCCTAGACTAAATCAGGTATGACTGAAGTTACTTACAGTGAATTAATGTCGTTCGGGATGATCCTTGGGACATAGGAAGATCCAAAACAAATGATGGACTCCTTGGAACAGCTGCATGCTGAAGGACATCTGGAAACCCTTTTTAAAGAAATCGGCGTAGCTATGTACAAGCACACAACTGAAAATAATACGCAGTTTTTAACTATTGACAGCATGTTTTTTTGTCGGACTTGCATGTGTGAGATAGCAATAAACGCCGGGCAGATTGCAAAGCTTCCTTCCACCCTGCGACATGAAATGCTGCACTGAACCCCTTACATCAGCAATTCAGCTGCAGCTCCCTTCGCGCAATTTAATTATTTATTATACCCAGTACTCTGTTGATAGTTTGGTTAAAGAGCGGTTATCTCCACAGCGGACTTTCGAGTGTAGCCGCATAGGTTTAGGGTGCGCTTGTTTATAAACTTCAATGAATACCGGTATGATTTTTGTAGGATAATTGCAATTATGTGAAAATACTTATTTTCTGGACATTGAATTACAATTTAAAAGAGAAAATGGAGCCAACTGAAGATTGCTGTGTGGAATGTGTATTATTGTTCCCATCTGTCACATGCACTTATGTTTGCTTTTTCAAAAGCTGACCAAGAGAAAAAAAACAATGGAACACTTCAACATTCTCAGTAAAGGTTACAGAAACGTTTTTGTCTTGCTATGACTGTGATATGTATTTGTTTATATACCTTAATTGAATGCACTGACTGTAGATCTCTAAATGATCAAAATGTAAATGTAAAAATTGCCTGGTTCTAATGAGCCCCGCTCCAAACATGACCACGTTTGGTTGTTCTGGACCGGACCAAATCTGAACCGATCATCTACATTTCACAAGTTGTCTCAGGATGGTAAATTGGTGGTTGAAGATATCCCTCTAGGTGTGGGGGCTGTGCTTTGGCAAAATGGGTGGGGTTATATCCTTCCTGTTTGTCCCTGTCTGGGGGTGTCCTCAGATGGGGCCACAGTGTCTCCTGACCCCTCCTGTCTCAGCCTCCAGTATTTATGCTGCAGTAGTTTATGTATCGGGGGGCTGGGGTCAGTTTGTTATCTGGAGTACTTCTCCTGTCCTATTCGGTGCCCTGTGTGAATATATGTGTGCGTTCTCTAATTCTCTCGTTCTCTCGTTCTTTCTCTCTCTCGGAGGACCTGAGCCCTAGGACCATGCCCCAGGACTACCTGACATGATGACTCCTTGCTGTCCCCAGTCCACCTGGCCGTGCTGCTGCTCCAGTTTCAACTGACCTGAGCCCTAGGGCCATGCCCCAGGACTACCTGACATGATGACTCCTTGCTGTCCCCAGTCCACCTGACCGTGCTGCTGCTCCAGTTTCAACTGTTCTGCCCTATTATTACTCGACCATGCTGGTCATTTATGAACATTTGAACATCTTGGCCATGTTCTGTTATAATCTCCACCCGGGACAGCCAGAAGAGGACTGGCCACCCCACATAGCCTGGTTCCTCTCTAGGTTTCTTCCTAGGTTTTGGCCTTTCTAGGGAGTTTTTCCTAGCCACCGTGTTTCTACACCTGCATTGCTTGCTGTTTGGGGTTTTAGGCTGGGTTTCTGTACAGCACTTTGAGATATCAGCTGATGTACGAAGGGCTATATAAATACATTTGATTTGATTTGATTTGATTTGATGTACGAAGGGCTATATGAATACATTTGATTTGATTTGACAGTACAGCACAGTAGTGATTAGAGTGCAGTGCAGCACAGCAGTGTTTAGTTCAATAGAGTGGAGTACAGTAGACTACAGTTAAGTACAGTATAGGATAGCAGAGTACAGTACATTATGCTTCACTCTACTGGAACTCTCAGGTGTGCCGCGAAATATTACCTAATCTTGATAATTTTTTGGAACACACTTATAAAAGTGACCTGTGGAATGCACATGGAATTTTGATTTGGGAGCACCAGTGCCACTCAGATAATACTGCACACATGGTTTCATCTGTATTGTTGTTTCAAGTTCTGTGTGCTCAGGCTGTTGTTACATTTGTATCATTTGAGGGGCGTGCATCAAAAAAGTAATTTGTATCATTTTACTTTGCCTGGAGGCCCATTAGCACAGGCAAGTCTGATTAGGCGTAGCTGTACCACAGCCTCTGCAATAGAAACAATCAGAGCATGGCTCTGTCCATCGACAGGAAATATGCAGGTGTTAAAAATCTCGGTGTTGAGGTAAAAAGTGTTGTAAGTTTTATATCTGAATGTTGATTCTAGAGGGGTTAACACCAGTGGGATTGAAATTGATGCCACCTACAGTGAATAAATGAAGGGTTATTTGAATCACAGTGGAATCAACACCACATGGTGTTGTTGTTACTCAACTGCATTGAATTTATTTCTGTTAACTCTGATTGAAAAAGACATGGGAGAGGCCTCATTACCATATTTCCCAGCAGGCTTTGTTGCAAGTTTTTTTTAGAATAGTTTGTTTTAATATCTATGTTTCTGCATGCACATTGATTGATTAATGTATCTTTTACTACAGAAAGATAAATTGACAGTCATTCTAACTGCAGATTGCAGGTGATTAAAAGTTACAGTTGTTGGATATCTGTCACGATCATCGTAAGAAGCGGACCAAAGCGCAGCGTGGTGTGAATGCATAATTTAATAGATGACAAAAAACACGAAATAAACTGTACAAAAACAATAAACAAATAACGACCGTGAAGCTATCATAAGAACTCAGGACTGAAGGGTGGCTCAGGCTGGTTGACGGCTCTGGCAGCTTCTGGCTGACGGACGGCTCTGGCAGCTCCTGGTGGCTTTGGCGGCTCCATGCTGACTGGCGGCTCTGGCTGCTCCATGCTGACTGGCGGCTCTGGCGGCTCTGGACAGACTGGCGGCTCTGGAAAGACTTGCGGCTCTGGCGGCTCTGGACAGACTGGCGGCTCTGGACAGACGGGAGACTCTAGCAGCTCTGGACAGACGGGAGACTCTAGCAGCTCTGGACAGACGGGAGACTCTAGCAGCTCTGGACAGACGGGAGACTCTAGCAGCTCTGGACAGACGGCCAGCTCAGACGGCGCTGGGCAGACGGCCAGTTCAGACGGTGCTGGGAAGATGGCCAGCTCAGACGGAGCTGGAGAGGAGGAAGGCTCTGGCAGCGCTGGATGGAGGAGCTCTGTCGTCTCTGAACTGAGGGGCTCTGGCGCCTCTGGACTGAGGGGCGGAATCTCTGGCAGCGCCGGACAGGCAGGAGACTCCGGCAGCGCTGGAGAGGAGGAAGGCTCAGGCAGCGTTGGACAGGCGGGAGCACCTGTAGGGATGAGACGGAGAGACAGCCTGGTGCGGGGGGCTGCCACCGGAGGGCTGGTGCGTGGAGATGGTACTGGATAGACCGGACCGTGCAGGCGCACTGGAGCTCTTGAGCACCGAGCCTTCCCAACCTTACCTGGTTGAATGCTCCCGGTCGCCCTGCCAGTGCTGCGAGGTGGAATAGCCCGCACTGGGCTGTGCAGGCGAACCGGGGACACCATGCGTAAGGCTGGTGCCATGTACGCCTGCCCAAGGAGATGCACTGGAGACCAGATGCGTTGAGCCGGCTTCATGGCACCTGGCTCGATGCCCACTCTAGCCCGGCCGATACGAGGAGCTGGTATGTACCGCACCGGGCTATGCACCCGCACTGGGGACACCGTGCGCTCCACAGCATAACACGGTGCCTGCCTGGTCTCTCTCGTCCTCCGGTAAGCACAGGAAGTTGGCGCAGGTCTCCTACCCGGCTTCGCCACACGTCCTGTGTGCCCACCCCCAATAATTTTTTGGGGCTGACTCTCGGGGTTCCATCCGCACCGCCGTGCTGCCTCCTCATACCATCGCCTCTCCGCCTTCGCTGCCTCCAGCTCTTCTTTGGGGCGGCGATATTCTCCTGGCTGTGCCCAGGGTCCTTTACCGTCCAACTCGTCCTCCCATGTCCATTCCTCCTTGCACTGCTCCTGCTGCCGCTGCCTGTCACCACGCTGCTTGGTCCTGTTGCGGTGGGTGATTCTGTCACAATCGTCGTAAGAAGTGGGCCAAAGCGCAGCGTGGTGTGAATGCATCATTTAATAGATTACGAAAAGCACAAAATAAACTGTACAAAAACAATAAACAAATAACGACCGTGAAGCTATCATAACAACTGTGCTGACACAAGCAACTAACATAGACAATCACCCACAACCCACAATGACAAAACACGCTACCTAAATATGGTTCCCAATCAGGGACAATGACTAACACCTGCCTCTGATTGAGAACCATATCAGGCCAAACACAGAAACAGACAAACTAGACATCCAACATAGAATGCCCACCCAGCTCACGTCCTGACCAACACTAAAACAAGGAAAACACAAAAGAGCTATGGTCAGAACGTGACAATATCCTAACTCTGGCTAGATTCCAATAGGAATTATATAACACTATGTATGCCAGCATAATGTGACTTGACGATGCCTGCAAACCAGGAATTTCAGACCAGTGTGTTAGGGTAAAATGAGTAGTGATGGGTCGTTCGCAAACGAGTCGTAGGTGAACGTTGGGAGCCGGCACGCATACCAGAAGAGCCGAATCTATTTTAAAAAATATTTAAAAATTAAGATATGAATAATCAAAAGATTGAAATTAATAGAATTTACTAATTCTAAGAGCGAAAAAATTAATAAAATATAGGCCTCGTTCTGACTGTTTGCTCAGATGAACAGCCTCACCTGTTGTTCCTGTCAATCAGACACGCAGTGTCAACCAATGAACCAAAGATGCGTGAGGGAGGGCCGAACCAACTCACTCACAGTCACACACTTAACAGCCGAGGAGAGAGAGGAAGGACAGCTGTGAAATCAACAGCTGGAAAATGAGTCGGAAGCACAGTAGCATTTGGATGCATTTTAACAATGTAGACAATGTTGGAGCACAGTGTCGATCGAATTTGCCAAAACAAAACCGGTCCTACGCACAACCTACTGTAAACGGAGCATTGAGAAACTAGCGGGCCTTCTGTGGCTAGTGGTGGAGCCAGTACCCGTGGAGACACGTGGAGATGTATCCACTCAGTCAAGTAGGCCTACTCCACGACTCACAGCAAAGCTGTCTTCTTATGGACCAGTTTATGCCAAAGTCTATGCAAAACAAGGCCAAAAACAAGGCCAAATTGATATTGCATTGGCTAAAATGATTGCCACCTATTTCCAGCCTTTTTCGATCGTGTAGGATAGAGGTTTTAGAAATTATAGCAATAGTCTAAATCCAATGTACACAATTCCAAGCAGGAAAACCCTTTCAAAATCACATATTCCACAACTGTACAATAGCACACATACTTCAGTCTGAGAAAGAGTCCAAAAAGCTGCAGCAGTTTACCTTACCACTGACTGCTGGACATCAAGGGTAACCAATTCTTACATGTCGGTTACATGTCACTTCATTGAAGATTTGTCGATGTCTAGCTGTCCTCTGGACTGCTTTGAGTTCAGCGACAGACACAGCTCAGAGAACTTGGCAGAGGAACTGTTGAGAGTGGCCAGAGAATGGCAAGTAGATGGAAAAGTGGTCTGTTGTGTTAGCGACAATGCAGCTAACATAACCAAAGCCATGAAAATGTTCAAATGGACCCATCATCCATGTCTTGCCCACACAATCAACCTGATTTTAAGAGATGCTCTGAAGGTGATGAAGCCCACTGTGGACAAAGTGAAAGCAGCTGTGGAATACTTCCACAGGAGCACAGTAGGTGCTGAAAAACGAAAGTCTACACAATGCCAGATGGGGATGCCTGAGCTGATGCCTAAAAAAGACTGCACTGCAAGGTGGAATTCAACCTTTTATATCTTGAAGTGGTTTCTTGAGTCAAAGGATGCCATCATCTCTACCCTGGCCACTGTCAATGCACCTGTTGATGCTCTGACCCAAGAGGAATGGGAGGTGGTGGAGGAGGTGTGCAGAGTCCTGGAACCCTTTGAGCAGGTCACTTTGGAGATCAGTGGAGAGAGGTACAGTAAGCAGTTATTACTACATAATTATTTAATCCAGTATTATATATGTATATGAGCAGTAGATGAGAATGTAGCATCAGTAGATAAAACATGAACCTGAACAAATAAGTTACTGTTCTCTCTTTTCAGCTATGTGACAGCCTCAAAAATGATACACCTGTTTAAGGGTCTGCAGCAAATCACAGCCAGCCGCCAGAGAGAAGCAAATGTAACCACAGGACATGTGACAGTGTTGATGGACACCCTATGTGCATCAATGGACAGAAAGTTCCTCAGAATGGAATATAATCACGTGCTGTCAGAAACCGTTGCACTTGACCCCATGTTTAAGAAGTTAGCCTTCAGTGATGTCAGAGCGATTGATGAGGCTCTTCTAAGAATAACCTCAGCAGCAGGGAGGGACAGCCCCAGTAGTCAGCTGGCTTAGGCACCAGGGCAACAGGAAGAATAGGGATCAGATGGAGCAGAAGCAGCAGCAGTAGTGCCACAAACGTCTGCTGTTTGGATGCTGTTTGACGAGAGAGCAACTGGGGATGCAGCACAAAGGAATCCCTCAACAGATGCTATAATGGAGGTCCGATCCTATTTGGAGGAGCCCCTCCAAAGATCTGCAGATCTTTTGAACTGGTGGAAGAACACGGCTTAATAAAGTCATGACAGGGAGACTGCATAGTGGCAACATCCATTCCCTCTGAGACGGTCTTCTCAGAAACGGGACAAATAATTACTGAGAGAAGAAACCGCATCAACCCTCGAAAGTGAGGCAGCTTGCATTTCTGAATGCAAATCTCCCATAAAAGCTAAATATGGTCAGCATTGCTGTGTGCTGCTGGATTAAATTATCAACGGGACATTCAAAAACGTAATATGAGGGGTGGCCAGTCCTCTTCTGGCTGTGCCGGGTGGAGATTATAACAAAACATGGCCAAGATATTCAAATGTTCATAAATGACCAGCATGTAACGGGATTCTTCTGTTGGAGGAGAGGCGGACCAAAACGAAGCGTGGTTATTGTGATACATCTTTAATAAAGATGAAAATAGAATAATATACAAAAAAACAAGAAACCGTGAAAAAAACGAAAACAGCCCTATCTGGTGTAACAAACACAAAGACAGGAACAATCACCCACAAACCCCAACACCAAACAGGCTACCTAAACATGGTTCCCAATCAGAGACAATGACTAACACCTGCCTCTGATTGAGAACCATATCAGGCCAAACACAGAAACAGACAAACTAGACACACAACATAGAATGCCCACTCAGATCACACCCTGACCAAACAAAACATAGAAACATACAAAGCAAACTATGGTCAGGGTGTGACACAGCATGCTCAAATAATAATAATCACAGGCAGAACAGTTGAAACTGGAGCAGCAGCACGGCCAGGTGGACCGGGGACAGCAAGGAGTCATCATGTCAGGTAGTCCTGAGGCATGGTCCTAGGGCTCAGGTCCTCCGAGAGAGAGAAAGAAAGAGAGTATTAGAGAGAGCATACTTAAATTCACACAGGACACCGGATAGGACAGGAGAAGTACTCTAGATATAACAAACTGACCCTAGCCCCCCGACACATAAACTACTGTAGCATAAATACTGGAGGCTGAGACAGGAGGGGTCAGGAGACACTGTGGCCCCATCAGAGGACACCCCGAAACAGGGCCAAACAGGAAGGATATAACCCCACCCACTTTGCCAAAGCACCGCCCCCACACGACTAGAGGGATATCTTCAACCACCAACTTACCATCCTGAGACAAGGCCGAGTATAGCCCACAAAGATCTCCGCCACGGCACAACCCAAGGGGGGGGGGGGGGGGTGACTCAACCCACTCAAGTGACGCACCCCTCCTAGGGACGGTATGAAAGAGCCCTAGTAAGCCAGTGACTCAGCCCCTGTAATAGGGCTAGAGGCAGAGAATCCCAGTGGAAAGAGGGTAACCGGCCAGGCAGAGACAGCAAGGACGGTTCGTTGCTCCAGAGCCTTTCCGTTCACCTTCACACTCCTGGGCCAGACTACACTCATTCATATGACCCTGAAGAGATGAGTCTTCAGTAAAGACTTAAAGGTCGAGACAGAGTTTGCCGAGCACTATAGGAGAAAGCCCTGCCTCCAGCTGTTTGCTTAGAAATTCTAGGGACAATTAGGAGGCCTGCGTCTTGTGACCGTAGCGTACGTGTAGGCATGTACGGCAGGACCAAATCAGAGAGATAGGAGCAAGCCCATGTAATGCTTTGTAGGTTAGCAGTAAAACCTTGAAATCAGCCCTTACCTTGACAGGAAGCCAGTGTAGGGAGTCTACAGTGCCTTGCGAAAGTATTCGGCCCCCTTGAACTTTGCGACCTTTTGCCACATTTCAGGCTTCAAACATAAAGATATAAAACTGAAGAATCAACAACAAGTGGGACACAATCATGAAGTGGAACGACATTTATTGGATATTTCAAACTTTTTTAACATACAAAAACTGAAAAATTGGGCGTGCAAAATTATTCAGCCCCTTTACTTTCAGTGCAGCAAACTCTCTCCAGAAGTTCAGTGAGGATCTCTGAATGATCCAATGTTGACCTAAATGACTAATGATGATAAATACAATCCACCTGTGTGTAATCAAGTCTCCATATAAATGCACCTGCACTGTGATAGTCTCAGAGGTCCGTTAAAAGCGCAGAGAGCATCATGAAGAACAAGGAACACACCAGGCAGGTCCGAGATACTGTTGTGAAGAAGTTTAAAGCCGGATTTGGATACAAAAAGATTTCTCAAGCTTTAAACATCCCAAGGAGCACTGTGCAAGCGATAATATTGAAATGGAAGGAGTATCAGACCACTGCAAATCTACCAAGACCTGGCCGTCCCTCTAAACTTTCAGCTCATACAAGGAGAAGACTGATCAGAGATGCAGCCAAGAGGCCCATGATCACTCTGGATGAACTGCAGAGATCTACAGCTGAGGTGGGAGACTCTGTCCATAGGACAACAATCAGTCGTATATTGCACAAATCTGGCCTTTATGGAAGAGTGGCAAGAAGAAAGCCATTTCTTAAAGATATCCATAAAAAGTGTCGTTTAAAGTTTGCCACAAGCCACCTGGGAGACACACCAAACATGTGGAAGAAGGTGCTCTGGTCAGATGAAACCAAAATTGAACTTTTTGGCAACAATGCAAAACGTTATGTTTGGCGTAAAAGCAACACAGCTCATCACCCTGAACACACCAACCCCACTGTCAAACATGGTGGTGGCAGCATCATGGTTTGGGCCTGCTTTTCATCAGCAGGGACAGGGAAGATGGTTAAAATTGATGGGAAGATGGATGGAGCCAAATACAGGACCATTCTGGAAGAAAACCTGATGGAGTCTGCAAAAGACCTGAGACTGGGACGGAGATTTGTCTTCCAACAAGACAATGATCCAAAACATAAAGCAAAATCTACAATGGAATGGTTAAAAAATAAACATATCCAGGTGTTAGAATGGCCAAGTCAAAGTCCAGACCTGAATCCAATCGAGAATCTGTGGAAAGAACTGAAAACTGCTGTTCACAAATGCTCTCCATCCAACCTCACTGAGCTCGAGCTGTTTTGCAAGGAGGAATGGGAAAACATTTCAGTCTCTCGATGTGCAAAACTGATAGAGACATACCCCAAGCGACTTACAGCTGTAATCGCAGCAAAAGGTGGCACTACAAAGTATTAACTTAAGGGGGCTGAATAATTTTGCACGCCCAATTTTTCAGTTTTTGATTTGTTAAAAAAGTTTGAAATATCCAATAAATGTCGTTCCACTTCATGATTGTGTCCCACTTGTTGTTGATTCTTCACAAACAAATACAGTTTTATATATTTATGTTTGAATCCTGAAATGTGGCAAAAGGTTGCAAAGTTCAAGGGGGCCGAATACTTTCGCAAGGCACTGTAGCACTGGATTAATATGATCAATTTATTTTAGTTCTAGTCAGGATTCTAGCAGCCGTATTTAGCACTAACTGAAGTTTATTTAGTGCTTTATCTGGGTAGCCGGAAAGTAGAGAATTGCAGTAGTCTAACCTAAAAGTGACAAAAGCATGGATACATTTTTCTGCATCATTTTTGGAGAGAAATCTGGAAGGACATCAAGGAATCTTTGTGTTGTCTGGGAATGTATAGCACGACTTTTGATGTTCCTTGGTTGGGGTCTGAGCAGATTATTTGTTGCAATTGGAAACGTAATAAAATGGTGGTCCGATAGTCCAGGATTATGAGGAAAAACATGGGACAAAACTAGGTCCAGAGTATGACTGTGACAGTGAGTGGAGTTGTGGCTGAACAACGACACTATCAACTTACCGCTGGCTGGTTAGACTAGGGGCAGCGGACTATGTGTTTTTTGTAAATAACATCTGGTGCATGATATCTAAGGAAGTCTCGAGCTACTTCTCGCCTGAGGTAGAGTATCTCATGATAAGCTGTAGACCACACTATCTACCTAGAGAGTTTATTGTATTTTTCATAGCTGTTACCATACCACCACGGTCAGAGGCTGGCACTAAGATAGCATTGAATGAGCTGTATTCCGCCATAAGCAACAAGAAAACGCTCCTCCAGAGGCAGCGCTCCTGGTAGCCGGAGACTAATGTAGGGAAACTTAAATCCATTTGACAAAATTTCTATCAGCCTGTTAAATGTGCTACCAGAGGGAAAAAACTCTGTGCTACCTTTACACCACACACAGACATACAAAGCTCTCCCTCGCCCTCCATCTGTCAAATCTGACTATAATTTTATCCTGCTTACAAGCTAAATTTAAAGCAGGAAGCACCATTGTCTAGATCAATAAAAAAGTGGTCAGATGAAGCAGATGCTAAGATACACTATTGTTTTGATACCACAGACTGGAATATGTTCCGGGATTCCTCTGATGGCATTGAGGAGTACACCACATCAGTCATTGGCTTCATCAATAAGTGCATAGATGACTTCGTCCCCACAGTGACCGTACGTACATACCCAAACCAGAAGCCATGGATTACAGGCAACAGCCACACTGAGCTAAACCTGGACGCTTATAAGAAATCCCGCTATGCCCTCCGACGAACCATCAAACAGGCAAAGCGTCAATACAGGACTAAGATCAAATCGTACTACACCGGCTCTGACGCTCGTCAGACGTCACAAGGCTTACAAACCATTACAGACTACAAAGGGAAGCACAGCCGAGAGCTACCCAATTACACAAGCCTACCAGATGAGCTAAACTACTTCTATGCTCATGCTCAGCCCGCTCCTGTACTCCCTGTTAATTCATAACTGCATGGCCAGGCACGACTCCAACGCCATCATTAAGTTTTCTGATAACACAACAGTGGTAGGCCTGATCACCGACAACGACTAGACAGCCTATAGGGAGGAGGTCAGAGACCTGGCAGTATGGTGCCAGGACAACAACCTCTCCCTCAACGTGATCAAAACAAAGTAGATGATTGTGGACTACAGGAAAAGAGGACAGAGCACCCCCCCATTCTCATCGACGGGGCTGCAGTGGAGCAGGTTGAAAGCTTCAAGTTCCTTGGTGTCCACATCACCAACAAATTAGAATGGTCCAAACACTCCAAGACAGTGGTGAAGCGGGCACGACAAAACCTATTCCCCCTCAGGAGACTGAAAAGACTTGGCATGGGTCCGCAGATCCTCAAAAGGTTCTATAGCTGCACTCCGAGCATCCTGACTGCATCCTGACTGGTTGCATCACTGCTTGGTATGGCAACTGCTCGGCCTTCGACCGCAAGGCACAACAGAGGGTTGTGCGAACAACCCAGTACATCACTGGGGCCAAGATTCTTGCCATCCAGGACCTCTATACCAGGCGGTGTCAGAGGAAGGCCCTAAAAATTGTCAAAGACTCCAGCCTCCCTAGTCATAGACTGTTCTCTCTGCTACCGCCTAGCAAGCGGTACCCGATCACCAAGTCTAGGTCCAAAGAGGCTTCTAAACAGCTTCTAACCCCAAGCCATAAGACTCCTGAACACCTAATCAAATGGCTACCCAGACTATTTGCATTGCCCCCTTTTACACCGCTGCTACTCTCTGTTGTTATCATCTATGCATATTCACTTTAATAACTCTTCCTCATGATGCAATCTATTTTGTGAAGTGCACCAGTCTCTCCTACAACAAAGCACACCCACAACATGATGCTGCCACCCCCGTGCTTCATGGTTGGGATGGTGTTCTTTGGCTTGCAAGCATCCTTTTTTCCCCTCTAAACATAATGGTAATTATGAATAAACAGTTCTATTTTTCTTTGAGGACATTTCCTCAAAAAGTACAATCTTTGTCCCCATGTGCAGTTGCACACCGTAGTCTGGCTTTTTTGGGGTGGTTTTGGAGCAGTGGCTTCTACCTTGCTGAGTGGCCTTTCAGGTTATGTCGATATAGGTTTAGTTTTACTGTGGATATAGATACTTTTGTACCCGTTTCCTTAGCATCTTCACAAGGTCCTTTGCTGTTGTTCTGGGATTGAATTGCACTTTGTGCACCAAAACACATTCACCTCTAGGAGACAGAATGCGTCTCATTCCTGAGTGGTATGACAGCTGCGTGGCCCCATGCTGTTTATACTTGCGTACTATTGTCTGTACAGATGAACGTGGTACCTTCTCTTGAGGTTTCTTGTCGCTCGTAGTGTTCACAGCTCTTTACTTACACTGAGGCATACCTACCCCCCCGGAAATTACTGTTTCATATACAAGATCACTAAACAGCAGAGACATAAGCTCACTACAAAAAAACGAATTCACAACTCTTTCAAATGTTCAAACACATTCCACAGTTCAACAAGGTCACTACACAACATTCACCAGGACAGCTTTAGTGCAAACACAGGCTTTACCCAAAACAGCTGCACTATCACGTTACATAAGCACTCACTTGATAACGTGAGAACATCCGGAACAGATGTTCATAAATGGGCATAACCACGTGACACATAAAATAGGTCATCAATCACTTTCGAACACAAACCGTCTACTATAATTCTTCTTCCTACACATTTCCTGATAAACTCAGTCACAGTATCAGTGTATTTGTCTATGTTATTTGTCAGAGGCTACCCGGAATATATCCCAGTCCACGTAATCAAAACAATCTTGAAGCGCGGATTCCGATTGGTCAGACCAGCGTTGAATAGTCCTTACCATGGGTACTTCCTGTTTGAGTTTCTGCCTATAGGAAAGGAGGAGCTAATATGGAGTCGTGGTAGATTTGCCGAAGGGAGGGCCTTGTAGGCATCCCGGAAGTTGGAGTATCAGTGGTCGAGTGTTTTAGCAGCACGAGTACTGCAGTCTGGGTTGTTAGAACTTCGGTAGCATTTTCTTCAAATTTGCTTTGTTAAAATCCCCAGCTACAATAAATGCAGCCTCAGGATATGTGGTTTCCAGTTTGCATAAAGTCCACTCAAGCAATACATGATTTGATGATCGTGTTCTCCAGCTCAGACGTTGCATGCATCAACCAATGGTTGATGGCGTGCCATGTCATCGACTGTGTCACTGACGGACACATTGCTATAATATATGATATGGTTAGCTGATTCGCACAATACCTATCCAGGCGTTGTAAGATCTGGCAGGCATAAGGAACACCTGGACAGAAGCGTGCGCCTAACGCCTTCACACAGTACACAAGCTTGTCTATTTCTCATCAGAAGGAACCATTAGACCAACTCCTTGAATGGCCTACTCCGTTAAGTTTTTGAAAATATTGCTCAAAACATATTAGTTTACCCTTAAGCATGTGTACATTACTGTATTTACATGTGGGATATTGCTTCTTTAAGTGCTTCTTTAAATGAAACTATAGTGGCAGATAGACTTCCTAAGATTTACATATTGCAGTAAACTTGATCAGTACAAAAGCTTTAAAGGGGCAGACTGAGATTGGTAAATATTTTTTTAACTTGCAATCTGAAGAAACCGCATATATGCACGTACATGCACGTGAACGTTTACATTAGAGGCATGTGATCTGAATGGGAATATGTTTGGATGTGCACTGTATCTCATTCCAAAGTATTTATGTCCAGCAGAAAACATTTCGAATTAAAAAAGTTGTTTTTTACATTATCCAATCTGTTTGATTATTTGAACTCCAGTGGCAACAAAAAGTTATTGAATTGATTGGACAAAAGTAGAAGGAATCTCACAATTGTGGCAGATAAAGGAAATTCCTCCATGTTAAACCACTGAGTAAACCATTTTTGCATATCACTATGGTTTTCTGACATGTCTATGGCATAATGTTCCCATTGAAAGGTTTGGCAAGGATTGTAATTGCAAATATTGAACACAGAAATTACATATGCAAAAGCTTTCAATGTCTTCCACATTACTAAAGTAAAAAAGTGTTCACATGCTTCTTTACAGACTGGTTAAAAGACTAGCCAAGGTAATTGATTTACTATTTCCTGTATTTACCAAGTCATGAGAGCAAACCACACACAAGTCAGAGTTATCATAAAGTCCATCTTTAATTATATGAGCTCCATCACAACCCGGTGACTCTCAGATCAATTCAGTGTCTATAAATGAATTCTCTGAGAGTCCTTACACATTGCAACTGAGATCCTTTATAGCAAAGACACACATAGCCAGACAGCATTGGCCATAAATTATCGTTCAGCTTTGTCTCCTATGTTCTTTTCTCGCTCTCAGGACCATAAAACAAAACCTATCAACAGGCATATATCAAATACCCCCTCCTTGACAAGATCACAGAGACACAGTGACTGGCACACAGACATTGTGGAGCCAAGAGATAATTGATTTAAAATATATGTTTACATATGATGACATGCTTGACCTCTCCCCTCTCTGCGGCCCAAGTAACTTAGTCCTGACAGAGAACAGATGACTGCAACCCGGCCACAGTATTATACAAAAATAGACATTCTGATGAGAAGTAACTCACAAACATATAATGAATATAAAACATCTTACCTATGTTACCAACTAATTCTGATTATTCCCCAACACCACCTGGTATTATTAGGATGTATCCATTGAGCATGATAGAGGCCATTTTAGCATAGACCATAGAGCCCCACATTGGAGGTGTGTCATAATACCCATAAAACCTAGCAGTCAAACAGAAATGGTTCCAATAGTTTTTCCACCATTCATTATTTTACTTGGGGATTTTAGAAACACTTCAAATAAGGTCTGTTTCGTGTAGGCTTACCTTGGCGTAAGGCTGTGTTAAAAAGAAAAATGCTATTGCAACCTCTTTGTAATAAGGAATTAAGACCAAAAGCTCAAGAGAAGTTTCAAGTGTTTAATACCAAGGATACAGTCAACTGTGTGCATACATTTAGAAAGTTCACAAAACATCCTATACTCTTCCCTCCTTTTGGTCCGCACCCTCTTGGAGGTGTCACCTCCCCAGCTATACATTTTATGAAACAAATGAGTTTCCCTCTTTTAGCATCAAAGTAGACCGTGCAAAATTACAAATCCCTGCAAACTCCTCCACGTCATCTCTAGCTGACACCTTTGTTTACAGGTATTGTGTCAATTTAAAGAAATGTTGCCAATTTATTCACTACATTTAGATAACATTAGATAGTTAATACACATATTCTTACCTTTGCTTCGTTTCAGCAGTCTTGCCCAGATCATCATGGAATTTGTAGTTATTTATGATAACCACATTAGCAGCTAATTATCATTTTATTTTTAGGGGGTAAATACAGGCAAATATATTGATAAGTCATCTTGTCGTAGAGAGATTTACACGTAGTGGAAAAAGTACCCAACTGTCATATTTGAGAAAAGGTAAAGATACCTTAATAGTAAATGTAAAAGTCACCCAGTAAAATTCTACTTGAGCAAAAGTCTACAAAGTATTTGGTTTCAAATATACTTAATTAAGTATCAAAAGTAAAAGTATAAATCATTCCAAATTCCTTATATTAAGCAAACCAGATGGCACCATTTTCCAGTTTTTTTATTTACGGAAAGCCAGGGGCACACTCCAACACTCAGACATAATTTACAAACAAATCATTTGTTTTTAGTGAGTCCGCCAGAACAGAGGCAGTAGGGATGACCAGGGATGTTCAGTTGATATGTGTGTGAATTTGACTATTTTCCTGTGCTGCTAAGCATTCAAAATGTAACAAGTACTTTTGGGTGTCAAGGAAAATGTATGGAGTAAAAAGTACAATATTTTCTGAAGTAAAAGTAGTCAAAAATATAAATAGTTAAGTACAGATACCCCCCCAAAACAACTTAAGTAGCACTTTAAAGTATTTTTACTTAAGTACTTTAAACCACAGTTTACACAGTTATCAAAACATCATGCCAATGTAACACAGCCCTTATTTTAAGTGTTTCTCTTGTCCCCTATGGGAAAAATCAATGGTGGGAAAATGATTGGAACCAGTTCCCTGTTTGACCGCTAGGTTTTATGAGTATAGAGTACCACAGTATGGGTCATAATACCCATAAAACCTAGAGGTCATGCTGATGTGACGTTTTGATAACTGTGTAAATCTCTCTAGGATAAGGTGACTTATCAATATATTTGCCTGTATTTACCCCCAAAATGGATTATTTCAAAATGGAGATATCCTCAACGGCGCTGCCCATGCTGTCACAGATGCTATAATGGCACAGATTTAAAATGAACTTTTCTGTGTGAAAAGATCCCATAGTACTACCTGAAATGCTGCCCCTCACAAAAAAATGTATGTTATTGTTTTCATTCTTGTTCAGAGAAAGCAGCATACCATCCTGCATCCCACTGCTGGCTTGCCTCTGAAGCTAAGCAAGGTGTTTCCTGGTCAGTCCCTGGATGGGAGACCAGATGCTGCTATAAGTTGTGTTGGAGGGCCAGTAGAAAGCACTCTTTCCTTTGGTAAAAATAAAATAAAATGTCCCATGGCAATGATTGCCCTGTGTAGGGTGCCGCTTTTTGGATGGGTTGTTAAACGGGTGCCTTGACTCTCTGTGATCACTAAAGATCCCATGGCACTTATCGTAAGAGTAAGGGTGTTAACCCCTGTGTCCCGGCTAAATTCTCAATCTGACTATCATGGCCGCCTAATCATCCCCAGCTTCCAATTGGCTCTACAGATTGCCCACCAGCTGCATTAAGCACTGCAGTGCATCTCCTCCTCATGGACGACACCAGATTTGCCAGTTCTTGCTGCAAGTTCCCGGACATTTCTGGGGGGATTGGCCCTAGCCCTCACACTCCAATCCAACAGGTCCCAGACGTGTTCAATGGGATTGAGATCTGGGCTCTTCGTTGGCCATGGCAGAACACTGACATTCCTGTCTTGCACGAAATCACGCACAGAACAAGCAGTATGGCTGGTGGCATTGTCATGCTGGAGGGTCATGTCAGGATTAGCCTGCAGAAAGGGCACCACATGAGGAAGAAGGATGTCAGTAGATAGGCCTCTTGAGTGTCCTAAGTTTTCATAACTGTGACCTTAATTGCCTACCGTCTGTAAGCTGTTTGTCTTAACGACCGTTCCACAGGTGCATGTTAGTTAATTGTTTATGATTCATCGAACAAGCATGGGAAACAGTGTTTAAACCCTTTACAATGAAGATCTGTGAAGTAATTTTGATTTTTACGAATTTTCTTTGAAAGACATGGTCCTAAAAAAGGGACGTTTCTTTTTTTGCTGAGTTTATATATACAAAAGTGAAGTGGTAGGCCACACAAGTTCACAGAACGGGACCGCCGAGTGCTGAAGTGTGTAGTGCATAAAAAACGTCTGTCCTCAGTTGCAACACTCACTACCGAGTTCCAAACTGCCTCTGGAAGCAACATCAGCACAATAACTGTTTGTCTGGTTTTCAAAGCCGAGCAGCCGTACACAAGCCTAAAATCACCATACGCAATGCCAAGCGTCAGCTGGAATGGTGTAAAGCTCTGGAGCAGTGGAAACGCCTTCTCTGGAGTGATGAATCGCGCTTCTCCGTCTGGCAGTCCGACTGATGAATCTGGGTTTGGCCAGGAGAACGCTACCTGCCCCAATGCAAGTGCCAAATGTAAAGTTTGGTGGAGGAGGAATAATTGTCTGGGGCTGTTTTTCATGGTTCGGGCTAGGTCTCTTAGTTCCAGTGAAGGGAAATCTTAATGCTACACCATACAATGACATTCTAGATGATTCTGTGCTTCCAACTTTGTGGCAATAGTTTGGGGAAGGCCTGTTTCAGCATGACAATGCTCCCATGTACAAAGCAAAGTCCATACATTAATGGTTTGTCGAGATCAGTTTGGAAGAACTTGACTGGCCTGCACAAAGCCTTGACCTCAACCCCATGGAACACCTATGGGATGAATTGGAATGCCGACTGCGAGCCAGGCCTAATCACTCAACATCAGTGCCCGACCTCACTAATGCTCTTGTGGCTGAATGGAAGCATGTCCCTTCAGCAATGTCCCAACATATAGTGGAAAGTCTTCCCAGAAAAGTGGAGGCTGTTATAGCAGAAAAGGGGGACCAACTCCATATGAATGCCCATGATTTTGGAATGAGTCTTTCTGGGTAAGTATTTAGGCTTGTCCTAACAAAGGGGTTAAACTTATTGGCTCAACCCTTTCATTTTTTATTACATTTGTAAACATGTCTAAAAACATAATTCCACTTTGACATTATGGGGTATTGTGTGTAGACTAGTGACGAAAAAATGTACATCCATTTGAAATTCATGCTGTAACAAAAACATGTGGGAAAGTCAAGGGGCGTGAATACTTTCACATGGTACTTTATATAGACCACACCATTGCCTCAATGTCATTATGATCAGTGGAGTCTTCAATGAATGCAACCAATTCATACAGACATTGGATAACATATCAGTGTAAATCTGTACAAGCAAATAGCATTAGTCACACAGAACTTGTTTTCCAGGTGTCACATTTATTTGCTCCTGAACTTACTTAGATATGCCACAGCAAGAGGTGTGAAGACCTATGCAATTTTTTATTATTATTATTTTTTTTTTTAACCTTTATTTAACCAGGCAAGTCAGTTAAGAACAAATTCTTATTTTCAATGACGGCCTAGGAACAGTGGGTTAACTGCCTGTTCAGGGGCAGAACGACATATTTGTACCTTGCTACCCTGCTGCCCCGCCACAATTAATAATACAATTAATAATATAATATTAATAATACAATTAATAATACATCTTTGTTTTTTTTAAATAATTTGAGAAGATTTCTGTAATTGTAATCCTTTTTAAGATTCACATTTCAGGCAGCAAAATATGACAAATGTGAAAGCAAGGGGTTTGAAGATTTTCACTAGGCATAAAATGTTACTATCTGAAAAAGTACATGAGCACTTTTTCCCTACATATTTTTATTCACTCTCCAGCATGGTCCTCCTGGCCTGTGAGAGGTATTGGTGAACCACTTCTTGCACTGCTTTCCTTCCTGAGGCTCTTCAGGCACTTGTCCAGTCTTTTGATGCAGAGTGTCACGTCATCCCGTGTGATGCCAACAGCCGAGGCGGCATTGAGATAGGGGTGTGGGTACGCCTCTGAGTGGGACATGAAGCCAGAGAACATGTGACCGCTCACCATCTGTTTGTTACCAAGGGCAACCACCCTGAAAACAGACATTACCATTACCACACCTTCTGCATGCAGAAATTGTCTTGAAACAAGCAAGTTTAAAAATATGCTTGGAAGAAACGCCCACAAAAGAGAAAGGGATAGCAAATTCATCCCATACTACAAAATTGCTTCCTATTTGAACGAACAGGCAAAGCTAATTAATATCTGAAAAGGGGAAAATGTTATTTCAGCTGTACTAGGCTATACAATTATTGTATGACAGATTCATTTCTTTGAAACATTGAAAATGAATGTGTTCACCTCCAGGAAAATAGGGGGTAGCCCTGTGGTTATAGGAGAAGGTGCTTTGACACTTGGAAGAAAAAAAATATCACTGCTTGAAAGACCAAATTAATAATTTATGAGGATGTTTAAAAATATGTCAACCTTTCTTTTGTCTTCCTTGCTTCATCACAAACTATTAGGTGGGACCAGAAGAAAAAAGAAAATGCATAAAATGTGCTCAATTGAATGTACTCTTCATAAACTCAACTTCATTCCTCCTTCTCCAGGATCCAGTATTCTGAACACATACAGTTGAAGTCAGAAGTACATACACTTACATTGGAGTCATTTAAACGAGTTTTTCAACCACTCCACAAATTTTTTGTTAAGTCGGTTAAAACATCTACTTTGTGCATGACACAAGTAATTTTTCCAACAATTGTTTAGACAGACAGATTATTTCATTCTATCACAATTCCAGTGGGTCAGAAGTTTACATACACTAAGTTGACTGTGCCTTTAAAATTATGTCATGGCTTTAGAAGCTTCTGATATTCTAATTGACATAATTTGAGTCAATTGGAGGTGTACCTGTGGATGTATTTCAAGGCCTACCTTCAAACTCATTGCCTCTTTGCTTGACATCATGGGAAAATCAAAAGAAATCAGCCAAGACCTCAGAAAAATAATTGTAGACCTCCACAAGTCTGGTTCATCCTTGGGAGCAATTTACAAACGCTTGAAGGTACCACGTTCATATGAACAAACAATAGTACGCAAGTATAAACACCACACATACGTCATACCACTCAGGAAAGAGACGCGTTCTGTCTCCTAGAGATGAACGTACTTTGGTGTAAAAAGTGCAAATCAATCCCAGAACAACAGCAAAGGACCTTGTGAAGATGCTGGAGGAAACGGGTACAACAGTATCTATATCCACAGTCAAACGAGTTCAAAATCGACATAACCTAAAAGGCCACTCAGCAAGGAAGAAACCACTGCTCCAAAACCGCCATTAAAAAAAGCCAGACTATGGTTTGCCACTGCACATGGGGAAAAAGATTGTACTTTTTGGAGAAATGTCCTCTGGTCTGATGAAACAAAAATAAAACTGTTTTGCCATAATGACCATTGTTATGTTTGGAGGAAAAAGGGGGAGGCTTGCAAGCCGAAGAACACCATCCCAACCGTGAAGCACGATGGTGGCAGCATCATGTTGTGGGGGTGCTTTGCTGCAGGAGGGTCTGGTGCACTTCACAAAATAGATGGGTCATGAGGAAGGAAGATTATGTGGATATATTGAAGCAACATCTCAAGACATCAGTCAGGAAGTTAAAGCTTGGTCGCAAATGGGTCTTTCAAGCATACTTCCAAAGTTGTGGAAGGGAATTTTTACTCGGATTAAATGTATTTGGCTACGGTGTATGTAAACTTCCGACATCAACTGTATCAATCAGGATTTAGACAGGGAAATAATACCATCTCAGCTGCTTTCTTTGTTGATAATGTTATTGAATACTCTTTAGATAAACATTTAAAAAAAGAAAATTGTACTGTGGATTTTACTGCCTAGATTGTCCTCTAGTGGACTTGATCGAAATGGATATATCTTAATGTATAGTTGCTGCCATTTACTTTATGTTTGTATTCTTATATTTCATGATATCTTATTGTTGTTGCATTGTCGAGAAGGAACTTGCATGTATACCATGCACATTCCAAATGACTAATAACATTTGAAACTTCACTATTCCTAGAGGACACAAAAGGTGTTCCTCAGGGGTCCATTTTAGGGACAGTTCTGTTCACGTTTTATATTACCGATATTGGTTCCTTAATGAAGAACTGTAAGCAACACTTTTATGCCGATGACACGGTGCTTCACTCTTCTGCCCCCACTGTAAACCAGGATATATTTTAAAAAGCTCTCCTGCAGAAACTACCATACTAACTCACATCGCTCATGACATACAGAAGAAATACCTCACTCGCGCACATGAATGGCAAATTGTTTTGTTTTTTAAACCTTTTGTCCCTACTGACCTAGGTAAAACGGCTTTTAGTTTTTACATGCCCATAACTGGAATGTATTCAAAAATACCCTAAAATCAGACTCCCAAGTGTTTTTTGGTCACTTCAAGACATTATTAAGAGACATGTTGAGGATTGTATTTTCTTTATTCATTTACAAATATGGCTGTTGTCTTGGTTTATTTGGACTGTTCTATCTACCAGTACTAGTTATTTTTATTTATATGCATTTTGTATGTTGTATTTTAAACTTGACAAAGGCTGGAAAGTCCTCCCCCTACACAAAGATCCTTCTGACTTGGATAACTACCGTCCAATTTCCCTCGCTATCTTGCCTTGCCAACTCTCAGCTTATAACTTTTTTACCTTCTCATTCTATTCTTAATGAGCACCAATCTGGTTTTAGCACTGTTTCAGCAGCTACACTTATCTTAAATTATGTGCTATATTACTTCAACCATAAAAATCATTGTGTAGCCTTATTTATTGACCTGTCAAATGAGTTTGATACAGTTGACCATTTCATACTTGTTCAAAGGTTGCCTGAAATAGGCCTAGATCAGGCATCTTGCAATTGGTTCAAAAACAATTTAATGGACAGGGCACAATGTGTGCTTACTGACGGTATCAAATGCAGTTTCCTCAATAATACAAAAGGTGTGCCGCAGGGGTCAATTTTGGGCCCTGTTCTCTTCGCTATTTATATAAATAATATTAGTCTATCTGTTAAAACCTGTAACATTGATCTCTACGCGGATGATAGTTATTTACTCCTGTGCCCACTCAATACAGCAGGCCATTTTTTAAATTGCATACTAATCTTAAACTAGTTCTAAATCCTAATAAAACCACATTTATGTTATGTCTCTACGTCTTGTAATATTGACCCTGAGGACGTGTATTTGCACATTAAAGGGAGCCCAAATTGAGTAAGTTCTCCATTATACAGTGGAGCAAAAAAGTATTTAGTCAGCCACTAATTGTGCAAGATCTCCCACTTAAAAAGATGAGAGGCCTGTAATTTTCATCATAGGCACACTTCAACTATGACAGACAAAATGAGAAAAAGAATCCAGAAAATCACATTGTAGGATTTTTTTATGAATTTATTTGCAAATTATGGTGGAAAATAAGTATTTAGTCACCTACAAATAAGCAAGATTTCTGGCTCTCACAGACCTGTAACTTTTTCTTTAAGAGGCTCCTCTGTCTCCCACTCGTTACTTGTATTAATGGAACCTGTTTGAACTTGTTATCAGTATAAAAGACACCTGTCCACAACCTCAAACAGTCACACTCCACTATGGCCAAGACCAAAGAGCTGTCAAAGGACACCAGAAACAAAATTGTAGACCTGCACCAGGCTGGGAAGACTGAATCTGCAATAGGTAAGCAGCTTGGTTTGAAGAAATCAACTGTGGGAGCAATTATTAGGAAATGGAAGACATACAAGACCACTGATAATCTCCCTCGATCTGGGGCTCCACGCAAGATCTCACCCCGTGGGGTCAAAATGATCACAAGAACGGTGAGCAAAAATCCCAGAACCACACGGGGGGACCTAGTGAATGACCTGCAGAGAGCTGGGACCAAAGTAACAAAGCCTACCATCAGTAACACACTACACCGCCAGGGACTCAAATCCTGCAGTGCCAGACGTGTCCCCCTGCTTAAGCCAGTACATGTCCAGGCCCATCTGAAGTTTGCTAGAGAGCATTTGGATGATCCAGAAGAAGATTGGGAGAATGTCATATGGTCAGATGAAACCAAAATATAACTTTTTGGTAAAAACTCAACTCGTTGTGTTTGGAGGACAAAGTTGCATCCAAAGAACACCATACCTACTGTGAAGCATGGGGGTGGAAACATCATGCTTTGGGGCTGTTTTTCTGCAAAGGGACCAGGACGACTGATCCGTGTAAAGGAAAGAATGAATGGGGCCATGTATCGTGAGATTTTGAGTGAAAACCTCCTTCCATCAGCAAGGGCATTGATGATGAAATGTGGCTGGGTCTTTCAGCATGACAATGATCCCAAACACACCGCCCGGGCAACGAAGGAGTGGCTTCGTAAGAAGCATGTCAAGGTCCTGGAGTGGCCTAGCCAGTCTCCAGATCTCAACCCCATAGAAAATCTTTGGAGGGAGTTGAAAGTCTGTGTTGCCCAGAAACAGCCCCCAAACATCACTGCTCTAGAGGAGATCTGCATGGAGGAATGGGCCAAAATACCAGCAACAGTGTGTGAAAACCTTGTGAAGACTTACAGAAAACGTTTGACCTGTCATTGCCAACAAAGGGTATATAACAAAGTATTGAGATAAACTTTTGTTATTGACCAAATACTTATTTTCCACCATAATTTGCAAATAAATTCATAAAAAATCCTATAATGTGATTTTCTGGATTTTTTTTCTCATTTTGTCTGTCATAGTTTAAGTGTACCTATGATGAAAATTACAGGCCTCTCTCATCTTTTTAAGTGGGAGAACTTGCACAATTGGTGGCTGACTAAATACTTTTTTGCCCCACTGTAAGTACTTCGGTATTTGAATTTACGATAAACTCGATAAACGCTAAAAAAGCTGAGAATTAAGATTGGTTTCTGTTATAGAAATAAATCCTACCTCACTTTGGAAAGTATAAGGAAGATTGTTCAAGCAATGCTTCTCCTAGTACTTGATATAATCTACATGCATGCGGCAGCCTCTGTTTAAAATACTTTAGACTATCACTCAGCACTGCGTTTTATCACTCGGGACAATTTTCTTACATATCACTGCATTTTGTTGGCTGGTAGTCTCTGACTACCAGAAGGGCCCAGTACTGGCTACTTTTTGTATACAATGAGGTTCTTCAGAGACTCCCCCCACTACCTCAACTCACATATTAAATTGTCCCGCTGGTCTCCACTGAGCTGGGAAAAAAATATTTTTGTTTTGCGCAGCGGTCTAAGGCACTGCATGTCAGTGCTAGAGGCGTCACTACAGACCCTAGTTCGATTCCAGGCTGTATCACAACCGGCCGTGATTGGGAGTCCCATAGGACGGCACACAATTGGCCCAGCGTCACCCCGGTTAGGGTATGGCCGGGGTAGGACATCATTGTAAATAAGAATTTGCCTAGTTAAATAATTACCTGGCCCCAGACACCTGCCTGGTGAACAGCATGGAGCCCAGTTGAGTCACAGACTTGCCGCTCTGTGTCTGGAGGTCATCCAGAGACATGGCTACATGAAAACATGCACAGACAAAAGGTCAACACAACATTGGAATTCACATCTTTTACTTTATCATAAGTCACAATTTTACAGACATAGAAGCAATATTCACCCAGCATGTGACGAGCAGAAAAGTGCTGTGACATGCATACGCTAGCTTGTTTGAACTTTACTGGGGTTAAAGCTTTAGATTAGTTGCAAGTTTACAAGGACTGACTATGGAGAGAAAATAGCTACTAATACACATTTTGAAATATATTACCTTCCACTCTACACACTAATTTGTAATGTAGAATGAAATTTGCATTGGGGTCAATCAAGCATGTTTAGATTTCGGACGTAGACAGCATTCGTAGAAACTTTCACAACACACAAATTTTGCTCCAACATTCTCATAGGATGCCCCAAACTAAGAATATCGCACGAACATGAAATTTCAGGCGAATATTGTGTAATGTGAAAGCAACTTTTCTCCGATTTAAGAATTGCAATACTTCAGATCCAGTAATTTAGGGCTAATCTAGAGATCTCTGGATGAATCTCTGGGCTAATTTCTTATCTCTGGATTATCCCTAAATTACTGGATCTGAGGTATTGCAATTCTTAAGTGTGACAAGGGTTGTGTAAGAGGCATCTATCTTAACCACTGCTATGGAGTTGTGTGCGCTGTATCTTCGCTAGTTATAGTGTTGTGTGAGGGTGCATCTTACCCAGTGATATGGTGCGCCGTATCTTACCCAGTGATATGGGGATGTGTGAGGGTGCATCTTACCCAGTGATATGGGGTTGTGTATATCGCTGTATCTTACCCAGTGATATGGGGTTGTGTGGGGTGTGCAGCAGTCTCTCCCCATGAGCCGCAGCAAGCCTTTTCAGCTCCTGTGCCAGGTAGGTGTACATCTCCTTCAGGCCATGCAAACAGAGATAGATATAAATAGCATTACGCTCCCACTCTCTCCCTCAGCCTTATAAACAGAGGGCTGTTTATGACTTATCTACCAGTTTTCCTCCACGTAGACCAGTGTTTCTCAACCTCTGGTCTGTGACCAGCACCGGTCCCTGAGATGATGCTGACCAGTCCCTCAGATGGTTACCAGACTGATTTAGTCAGTTCTCAAGTGCTAGTTTTCACTCCTTTTAACTCCCGTTCCCAAACTGTACTAGCATTATAACAATACATTTATTTTATATAGTGCTTTTCATTACAAACAGAATCTAAGACACTTAAAAATAAATACACTAATATAATTTTGGGGATCTATGTACCCTGATTAAGACAGTTTAGCTGTCAAACATTGTTGAATAGATTAATGCATCGGATCTACTAGTGTGCAGCTTTTCCTTTCTTTATATTATAATGCACGTTCAGTCTTGCCTGGTCTGACATTAAAGACAAAATCCAGCTATTTCTTTTTACTTTTCCCGTTGAAAAACAATATCCCAAGTATACAGTGCCTTCGGAAACTATTCCGACCCCTTGACTTATTCCACATTTGTTACATTATTTTGTCCCTACTGCCTCTGATCTGGCGGACTCACTAAACACATATGCTTCGTTTGCAAATTATGTCTTTGTGCCCTAGCTATCCGTAAATTAACAAAAACAAACAAATTGTGCAGTTCGGTTAATATAAGCAAGTTGAAATAATTTATAATTTTACATTTAAAAGTATATTTCCCAATTGTATTTACTTTTGATACTAAAGTATATTTAAAAGCAAATACTTCTAGACTTTTACTCAAGTAGTATTTTACTGGGTGAGTTTCTTTTCTATTAAGGTATCATTTCCTCAAGTATGATAATTGGGTACTTTTTCCACCACTGGTAGTGGCCAGACGGAAGCCACTCCACAGTAAAAGGCACATGACAGCCCGCTTAGAGTTTGTCAAAAGGACTCTCAGACAATGAGAAACAAAATTGAACTCTTTGGACTGAATAGTGGTGGCAGAATCATGCTGTGGGGATGTTTTTCAGCAGCAGGGACTGAGAGACTAGTCAGGATCGAGGGAAAGATGAACGGAGAGATCCTTGATGAAAACCTGCTCCAGAGCGCTCAGGACCTCACAACAGAACTGCGACCCTAAGCACACAGCCTAGACAACGCAGGAGTGGATTTGGGACAAGTGGGTGAATGTCCTTGAGTGGCCCAGCCAAAGCCCAGACGCTAACCCGATCTCTGGGGAGACCTGAAAAATTGCTGTGCAGTGACGCTCCCCATCCAATCTGACAGAGATTGAGAGAATCTGCAGAGAAGAATGGGAGAAACTTCCCAAATACAGGTGTGCCAGGCTTGTAGCGTCATACCCAAGAAGACACAAGACTGTAAACGCTACCAAAGGTGCTTCAACAAATGACTGAGTAAAGGGTCTGAATACTTATGTAAATGTAATATATCAGTTTATTTTTAATACATTTGCAAAAATGTGTCATTATGTGGTAATTGTGTATAGATTGATGAGAGAAAAAACAATTTAATCTATTTGAGAAAAAGGCTGTAACATAACAAAATGTGGAAAAAGTCAAGCGTTCTGAATACCTTCCGAATGCACTGTATAAGGTCCCACAGTTGACTATGTATGTCAGAGCAAAAAAACAAGCCATGAGGTTGAAAGAATTGTCTGTAGAGCTCAGAGACAAAATTAAGAACACCATCAATCTTATACTTTTGAACTATTTGGTCTTTAACCTTGCAACATCATTGGAACATCATTCCACCTGCCAATCAACATGGTCTCAAAGTTTGGTTGTGGCTTGCTAATCCCTTGTTGTAGGCTAGTATGGCAAGCAAGAGATTGTGAGAATGCATTTCATATAATGGAAAAGTTAATGCCTACATACATGTTTGCATCAATTGCCCGATTCCTTGAAAGTAGTGTAATGAATATATATTGCATTTGCATACGTGATGAATGATGATCGCTGGCAATTAACTGCAGTGCTGGATTTTTAACACATATCATGGAATACCTGTGTGTACGTCTATAAGGACAAATTGCATGGAATTATATGATATTGATGGTTGAAACAACAGAAAGGTAGGGTGATGTATTTTCATCTGAAAAGTGGGTGAAATTTGGAAGTATACATTTCTCTAGCACATCAAAGTTATGTTTGTTGAGATTCACGCCCGGTAAAAACCCTAGTCTATTGCGCAATCTATTCACAAATTCTAACTAAATACACCAGCGACACCATTTAGGAGATACAGATTGTGAGCATAGTGTTTCTGATCAGTTTGACAATTGTCTTCTAATGTATGTGCCTGGCTAAAATGCAATTTCTTGCACACATTTTGTGCTTGGTTTTCAGATCAATTTAGCCTATTGAAAGAGTGAAATTAAAAAACAACAAGGTCAAATAGATCTCACTTATGATGCGTGGATTTGATAGATTTATTCAATGTATTTTCGCTGTTATGAAAATAACTCATGTTAATCCCATGTAGTCAGGCAATCCCACTCGCTTCAGATCACATGCCTCACTAGGCTACATGAAATGAACGAGAGCGTGTCTCATGCACTAAATGATGCCAGGTAAAAATGTAAGGATTCTGTGCCTTTCACCGCTGGGAGAGAACTGCAGATGTTTTATTATGTATGTATGAACCATACATTGACACTTGAGTCCAAAATAGGGTGTAAATAACAAGGTTGTTTGCAATCCTCTGGAACGCCTCTAAAAGGTTAAGAGCTGGTAAAAAAAAAACTCATTTAAACAAGGCAGAGAATAGCAGATATCCAAGATTTGAACTTGACAGTAGTAAACGTGGTGGTCATCCAGTATGTCGAATTTCTATTTTCTTGATAAAAAAAATAGAGATGTAGCAAATAGTATGAAATTCATTTGTGAGAATGTTTTATCCCTGTTTGAGTTGAAAGTCTACTCTTTTGCTTAGGATTATGTGTTCGCCATGCATCAATGAGGTTGTAATCAGAGAGTATATGCTGGAGAGCCTTGGTTGCGGGTGGAATGCAGTTGGTCTTATTAGATTTGTCTCGCATGTCCAAAATGACATTCAAATCTTTCCCAATAACCAGATGAAATTCAGTTAATTCTAACAATATGCTGTTCAGACAATCAAAATTATATGAATTCGGAGTGTACACACTAATAAAAGGTCATTTTCTTTACATTATGGATACATTTAAGGAATGTGACTCTGCCTTCTTGGTCTTCGCCTTAACCCTAGATGGTGATTGAGTTTCTTAAGTATAATTATGATTACACCTTTAGTTTGGTTTGGGGCTGATGAAAAAGCAGCCAGTTTCTACAAGTTTCTATGTGCGTCCTTATGGAGCAGGTGTGTTTCTTGGTACTATATCAATAATGGTTTCTTGTTAGGATATGAAGACAGCTGGAGCGTTTATTAGGAACATTTTGGCCTTTCAAATTCAAAGAGAATAGCATTAGCATTGTTTTTCATAAAGGACCGTTATATTAATTATATAATTGTTATCTTTAGCATTGATAAGCCCATGGATGTGTAACAAAAAGCAGGGCCCACAGGGAAACATACCCATTTTTTAAAAACCTTTATTTAACTAGGCAAGTCAGTTAAGAACAAATTCTTAAATTTAAGTTAAATTAAAATTATTCCATTGGTTGTTCCCCACCCAGAAGACCCCCTCCCTGTAATGGAGTCTCTTAGCAGGTATTACAAAATGAACTAAAACAAAACAACAGCAAGAAATGTCAGACCTTTACAGTTTATTTAGCAGACCTGGATAAGTCGGGGTGGGTAATGTAAATACCCACCCCGACTTATCGAAAAAGTAAATATAACAACAGTTATGTAAGCCCAACCAGTCAAATAGGATACTGTAGATGTAGGCGCACAATAGGCCCAGCATCGTCCGGGTTAGGGGAGGGTTTGGTTGTGGTAGGCCGTCATTGTAAAATAAGAATTTGTTCTTAACTGAATTACCTAGTTAAATAAAGGTCAAATAAATATAAAAAGGACAGTATTGAGTAACTTGGATGAATAAGGTGCCCAGAGTAAACTGCCTGCTACTCAGGCCCAGAAGATAGAATATGCATATTATTAGTATATTTGGATAGAAAACACTCTGAAGTTTCTAAAACTGTTTGAATGATGTCTGCGAGTATAATAGAACTCATATGGAAGGCAAAATCCAGAGAAAAAAAATCAACCAGCAAGTGAGAAATCTGAGGGTTGTTGTTTTTCAAGTCATTGCCTATCGAATATACAGTGTCTATGGGGTCATATTGCACTTCCTAAGGCTTCCACTAGATGTCAACAGTCTTTAGAACCTTGTTTGAGGCTTCTACTGTGAAGGAGGGGGGAATGAGAGCTGAATGAGTCAGGGGTCTGCCAGAGTGGCATGAGCTGATCACGCGTGCTCACGTGAGAGTTAGCTGCGTCCCATTGCATTTCTACAGACAAAGGAATTCTCCGGTTGAAACATTATTGAAGATTTATGATAAAAACATCCTAAAGATGGATTCTATACTTCGTTTGACATGTTTCTACGGACTGAACTTTCGCCTGGACTTGCCCGCACCTCGTGAGTTTGGATTGTGTTATTTGGACATAAATGATGGACTTTATCGAACAAAACAAACATTTATTGTGGAACTGGGATTCCTGGGATGTATTCTGATGAAGATCATCAAAGGTAAGTGAATATTTATAATGCTATTTCTGACTTCTGTTGACTTCACAACATGGTGGGTATCTGCATGGCTTGTTTTTGTGTTGAGCGCCGTACTCAGATTATTGGATAGTTTGCTTTTTCCGTAAAGTTTTTAAAAAATCTGATACGGCGGTTGCATTAAGGAGAAGTGGCTCTAAAATTCCATGCATAACACTTGTATCTTTTAGCAATGTTTATTATGAGTATTTCTGTAAATTGATGTGGCTCTCTGCAAAATCACCGGATGTTTTGGAACTACTAAACATAATCTGCCAATGTAAACTGAGATTTTTGGATTTAAATATGAACTTTATCGTACAAAACATACATGTATTGTGTAACATGAAGTCCTATGAGTGTCATCTGATGAAGATCATCAAAGGTTAGTGATTCATTTTCTCTATTTCTCTCTTTGGCTGGAAAAATGGCTGTGTTTTTCTGTGACTAGGTACTGACCTAACATAATCGTTTGGTGTGCTTTCGCCGTAAAGCCTTTTTGAAATCGGACACTATGGCTGGATTTACAACAAGTTTATCTTTAAAATTATGTAAAATACTTGTATGTTTGAGGAATGTTAATTATGGGATTTCTGTTTTGAATTTGGTGCCCTGCAATTTATCCCAGAGAGGTCAACATTCACAAGGCCGCTGGGCCAGACGGATTACCAGGATGTGTGCTCCAGGCATGTGATGACCAACTGGCAGATGTCTTCACTGACATTTTCAATCTGTCCCTGATTGAGTCTGTAATACCAACATGCTTCAAGAAGACCACCATAGTCCCTGTGCCCAAGAACACTAAGGTAACCTGCCTAAATGACTACAGACCCGTAGCACTCAAGTCCGTAGCCATCGAGTGCTTTGAATGGCTCACATTAACACCATTATCCCAGAAACCCTAGACCTACTCCAATTTGCATACCGCTCAAACAGATCCACAGATGATGCAATCTCTATTGCACTCCACACTGCCCTTTCCCACTTGGACAAAAGGAACACCTACATGAGGAAAGCTATTTGTTGACTACAGCTCGGCGTTCATGCCGAGTCATGCCTGGATGGCCAGGCGCCGACTCCAACACCATCATTAAGTTTGCAGACCACACAACAGTGGTAGGCCTGATCACTGACAATGATGAGACAGCCTATAGGGAGGAGGTCAGAGACCTGGCCGGGTGGTGCCAGAATAACAACCTATCCCTCAACGTAATCAAGACAAAAGGAGATGATTGTGGACTACAGGAAAAAGAGGACTCAGCACGCCCCCATTCTCATCAACGGGGCTGTAGTGGAGCAGGTTGAGAGCTTTAAGTTCCTTGGTGTCCAAACACACCAAGACAGTCGTGAAGAGGGCACAACAAAACCTATTCCCCCTCTGGAGACTGAAAAGATTTGGCATGGGTCCTCAGATCCTCAAAAGGTTCTGCAGCTGCAACAGAAATCATCCTGACTGGTTGAATAACTGCCTGGCATGGCAACTGCACGGCCTCCGACCGCAAGGCACAACAGAGGGTAGTGCGTGTACGGCCCAGTACATTACTGGGGCTAAGCTGCCTGCCATCCAGGACCTCTATACCAGGTGGTCAGAGGCAGGCCCTAAAAATGGTCAAAGACCCCAGCCACTCCAGTCATAGACTTTTCTCTCTGCTACCACATGGCAATCAGTACCGGAGCACCAAGTCTAGGACCAAAAGGCTTCTCAACAGCTTTTACCCCCAAGCCATAAGACACCAGAACAGGTAATAAAATTGCTACCCGGACTATTTGCACTGTGTCCCGCCAACCCCCTCTTTTACGCTGCTGCTACTCTGTTTATCATCTATTCATAGTCACTTTAACTATACCTACATGTACATATTACCTCAATTAGCCCGACTAACCGGTGCCCCTGCATACTGTTATTTTCACTGTCATTTTACTGTCTTTATTTATTAACTTATTTATCTATTGTTTACCTAATACCTATTTTTTCCTTAGAAATTGCACTGTTGGTTGGGGTTTGTAAGTACGCATAGACCTGTGAGGTCTACACCTGTTGTATTCGGAGCATGTGACACATACACTTTGATTTGATGATGTTGTTTGGCAAAACAGGTTCATTAGAAACCTTGGAATCTGCTCTTTTTTATAGGGTATAGCAATCAAAACGTCTCTCCTGCATGGACCTCTGTAGGATGATATGGAAGAAGAGCTTACTTGGAAAGCTCCATTCTTTTCTTTGTCAATGCACACAGTGCTGGTCATCAGTCTCTTCATTCTCAATTTTACAATTGATAATATTGACACCCATCACACGGTTATTAATTTAATCTCGTCTTTAGGCCACATCTATTAAAATACAGTTCCAGTCCAAAGTTTGGACACACCTACTCATTCAAGTGTTTCTCTTTATTTTTTCCTATTTTCTACATTGTAGAATAGTGAAGAAATCAAAACTATGAAATAACACATATGGAATCATGAAGTAACCAAAAAAGTGTTAAACAAAGATTCTTCAAAGTAGCCACCCTTTTGCCTTGACAGTTTTGCACACTCTTGGCATTCTCTCAACCATTGTCAACTGGAATACTTTTCTAACAGTCTTGGAGGAGTTCCCACATATGCTGAGAACTTATTGGCTACTTTTCCTTCACTCTGCAGTCCAACTCATCCCAAACCATCTCAATTGGGTTCAGGTCGAGTGATTGTGGAGGCCAGGTCATCTGATGCAGCATTCCATCACTCTCCTTCTAGGTCAAATAGCCCTTACACAGCCTGGAGGTGTGTTGGGTCATTGTCCAGTTGAAAAACAAATGATAGTCCCACTAAGATGGGATGGTGTATCGCTGCAGAATGCTGTGGTAGCCATGCTGGTTAAGTGTGCCTTGAATTCTAAATAAATCACAGACAGTGTCACCAGCAAAGCACACCCACACCATCACACCTCCTCCTCCATGCTTCACGGTGGAAACCACACATGCCGAGATCATCCGTTCACCTACTCTGCATCTCACAAAGACACAGCAGTTGGAACCAAAAACCTCTTATTTGGATTCATCAGACCAAAAGTACAGATTTTCACTGGTCTAATGTCCATTGCTCGTGTTTCTTGGCCCAAGCAAGTCTCTTCTTCTTATTGGTGTCATTTAGTAGTGGTTTCATTGCATCAATTCGACCATGAAGGCCTGATTCACTCAGTCTCCTGTGAACAGTTGATTTTGCCATATGCCTTGACCACAGGAGGCTGGTGGCACCTTAATTGGGGAGACCGGGCTCGTGGTAATGACTGAAGCGGAATAAGTGGCATGGTATTAAATACATAAAACACATGGTTTCCAGGTGATTCATGCCATTCCATTTGCACTGTTCCGGCCATTATTATGAGCCGTTCTCCCTTCAGCAGCCTCCTGTGGCCTTGACCTATTTCTCCCCTCTCCCTCCAGATGAAATCCTGCGACTAGTGATGTCTGGCTGCCCGACAACCTGCCCACTTGACTACATCCCCTCCTCAACTCATCCCTTGATCACTGGCTGTGTCCCTTCTGACTTCAAGTTGGCCCCTCCTCAAGAAACCAACTCGACCCCTGACGTCAAAAACTACAGACCGGTATACCTTCTTTCTTTTCTTTCCAAAACAATTTAATGTGCTGTCTCTGACCAACTCTCTAGTTATCTCTCTCAGAACGATCTTCTTGACCCTAACTAGTCCCACTTCAAGGCAGATCACTCAACTGAGACTCCTCTCCTCTGTGTCACAGAGGCTCTCCGCACTGCCAAAGCTGACACTCTCTCCTCTGTTCTTATCCTCCTAGCTCTATCAACTGCCTTCGACACCGTGAACCATCAGATCCTCCTCTCCACCCTCTCAGGTTTGGGTGTCTCAGGCTCTGCACACTCCTGGATTGCATTCTACCTGGCAGGTCGTTCCTACCAGGTGGAATGTAGAGGATTTGTGTCTGCACCACTTGCTCTCTCTACTGGTGTCCCCCAGGGCTCGGTTATAGGCGCTCTCCTCTTTTCTCTTCACACAAAGTCACTCGGCCCTTCATATCCTCACATGGTCTCTCCTATTATTGCTATGCGGATGACACTTAACTATTTTTCTCCTTCCCCCTTCTGACACTCAGGTGGCGACACGCATCTCTGTGTGCCTGGCAGACATCTCAGCTTGCCCAGGACCTAACCATCACAGTTGACGACTCCATGGTGTCCCCCTCTGAGAGTGCAAAGAAACTTGGCTTGCCCTGAACAATACCCTGTCGTTCTCTGCAAACATCAAAGCAGTGACTTGTTCCTTCAGGTTCATGCTCTACAACATCCGTAGAGTATGACCTTTCCTCACACAGGAAGCAGCATAGGTCCCAATCCAGGCACTTGTCATTGCCCATCTAAACTACTGCAACGTAGTTGGCTGGGCTCCCCGCTTGTGCCATCAAACCCCTGCAATTTATCTAGAATGCTGCATCCTGCTTGTTGTTCAATCTTCCTAAGTTCTTCCATGTCAACCTACTCCTCTCTGCACACTCCACTGGCTTCCAGTCAAAGCTTGCATCATCTTCAAGACCCTGATGCTTGCCGACAGAGCAGCAAGGGGAACTGCACACCCTTACCTTCTGGCTATGCTCAAACCCTACATCCCAGCCCAAGCACTCCATTCTGCTACCTCTGGTCTCTTGGCCCTCACACCCCTATTGGAGGGTAGCTCCCGCTCAGCCCAGTCAAAGCTCTTCTCTGTCCTGTTACCCCAATGGTGGAAGAAGCTTCCCCCTAAAGTCAGGACAGCGGAGTCCCTGCCCATCTTTCGAAAACATCTGAAACCCTACCTCATTGAAGAGTATCTTAAATAACTCTCACAGTGCATCCAACGCACAGCTCATCACCGTCTAACGCCATCCCTACCGTGAAGCATAGTGGTGTCAGCAAACTGCCATGGGAATGGTTTTCAGTGGCAGGGACTGGGAGACTGGTAAGGATAGAGGGTACAATGAATGAAGTACAATGAATGGAGCCAAGTACCGGCAAATTCTTGATGAGAACCTGCTTCAGAGTGCAAACGACCTTAGACTGGGGGCGAAGATGTGTGTTCCAACACGACAATGACCAAGCATACAGCCAAAGCAATGCTGGAATGGCTTCAGAACAAGAATGTGAAAGTCATTGAGTGGCCCAGACAAAAGCCCAGACTTGAAATCCATTGAAAATCTGTGGAAAGTCTTGAAGATTGCTGTTCACTGCTGATCCTCACCTAAACTTAACAGTGCTTGAGAAAATATGCAATGAAGAATGGGAGAAAATCCCCAAATCCAGATGTGGAAAGCTGATACAGACATAACAGCTTTGAGTAGTCTTGGGTATCACCGCTAAAAGGTGCTTCTCCAAAGTATTGACTCAGGGGTGTGAATACTTATGTAAATAAGATATGGCTGTATTTAATTTTCAATACATTTGCAGAAATATAAAAAAACATGTTTTCACTTCGTCATTATGGGGTATATGTGTGTAGATGGGTGAGAAAAAAGTAATGTATTTAATCAATTTTGAATTCAGTCAAGGGTTATGAATACTTTCTGAAGGCACTGTACTTCCTCCAAATTAGCTAACCACTGCAGCTAGCATTGACATAATTAAGTCACTATAGATTAGTTCCTATGAAACAGCTGCCTGTGTTAGCCAATAATGTCAATCTGCAGACTGCTGTTACTACATGCCGCACCCACTGCCATTGAGGCTACTAGCGCCGTCTCTGGCTCACACTCCAAGCACAGTAGGTGGTGGTAATGCACCAACGTTGAATGCCAACTGCCGAAAAACCCCACAGAAGAAGGAGGCTGCTAGCTAGCTACACCGGTGTAGTGCCCTTTGCCTCCGCCAGCTGAGCACTGCTTTCCCACAGTTCTGTTAATGTTACGTCGAGGGAAGTAGCTAGCTATGCGTGGAATTGCGCATGGTGATCTTAGGCTTGTGTGCGTCTCCGCGGCCATAGAAACCCATTTCATTAAGCTCCCGACGAACAGTTCTTGTGCTGACGTTGCTTCCAAAGGCAGTTTTGAACTTGGTAGTGAGTGTTGCAGCCATGGACAGACATTTCTTACGCTCTACAGGGATCAGCAATCCCATTCTATGAGCTTGTGTGGCCTACCACTTTGTGGCTGCACTTACCACTTCACAATAACAGCACTTACAGTTGACCGGGGCAGTTCTACCAGGGCAGAAAGCTCTTCGGTACGGGCCATTCTACTGCCAATGTTTGTCTATGGAGAAGGCATGGCTGTGTGCTCTATTTTATACACCTGTCAGAAACGGGTGTGTCTGAAATAGCCGACTCCACAAATTTGTAGGAGTGTCCACATACTTTTGTAGTATCGCTAGCAGCCTCAATGGCAGTGGGCTCGGCATGTAGTAAGTGACACACGCGCGTACTGGGCGCAGCACGTTGTGGGCATGGCATGTAGTAAACAAGGTCTGCAGATTGACCCTTCTCGTGTCCACTGCTGAGGTAGTGCAGTGTCCTTAGCCAACTATGTTGTGCTCACTAGCGAACATGTTAACATTAGCTAGCTAAACATTTGGCTATGGACTGGCGCTGGCAGTATGGGACTATGGCGAGTGAATTAAATTGTTTCTTCATCATCTTGCTAGGCAGTTATCTAGCAGTGGCCATCTGGCTAGTATGAACAAAAGTGTTCTACAAAATAGCAACATTAGCATAGTTAGCTAGTTAACGTTGGAATATAGACCATTAACTAAGCCAGTAATCTGTATATAATGACAAGATGCTCATGTCTCTGCCCTAACAATGGGAGTCGTTGTCCCAAAGGCAGGAAGGCAGACAACAAGCTTAGGTCCAAAATTAGCCCACAGAAACGCATTTTGTACAGATTTTGGCGAGACTGAAACCTCTCACTTTGCCTCTTCCTCTCTGACTAAGAAACTCACGCAGATATGCATTGCCAAACGACGCTACTGACTCCTTCTGGTTTGGAGAATATTAACAATGACTTCAAGGTCTTTGCTGTATGAACACAAAAAAGAGATTGACTGCTGTGACACTCAGGGGGTGCTAAGTATTGTTGGCAGGCAAACGTTTGATAATCTTACTGGTGTGTCTGATCTTTTATGGTAACGCCTACAGTCTCTGTACTGCCCAATCATATTCATTTAAGACCATCATAAAAAGTATTCCAATTACAGCTATTTAGTTGCAAATACACTACCCTATTCTCGGTCATGGCAATAATGCTCCAAAAGACTGGTAATAAAGACATGGTGATAAAAGGGCCTCCAGAGTGGCGCAGCGGCCTAAAGCACTGCATTGCAGTGTTGTGGCTTCACTACAACCTGGGGTTCGATCACAACCGGCCGTGACCAGGAGTCCCATAGGGCGGTGCACAATTGGCCCAGCGTCGTCCGGGTTAGGGGAGGGTTTGGCCGGGAGGGCTTTACTTGGCTCATCACGCTCTAGCGACTCCTTGTGGTGCGCTTGCAGGCTGACTTTGGTCGTCAGTTGAACAGTGTTTCCTCCGACACATTTGTGCGGCTGGCTTCCGGGTTAAGCGAGCAGTGTGTCAAGAAACAGTGCAGCTTGGCAGGGTTCTGTTTCGGAGGCGCATGTCTCTCGACCTTCGCCTCTCCCGAGTTCGCACGGGAGTTGCAGCGATGGGACAAGACTAACTACCAATTGGATATCACGAAACTGGGGAGAAAAGGGGGTAAATAATATATTTTGTCATTAAGTGAGTCTTATCCAAAACTGAGTTTTGCGAGACTTGTGGTCATGACTGTGTCACAATGTAAATGAAGGTTGGGTTGGTTTCAATTCTGCCCACATGCTGACAGCTGGCAGCACACAAGTAACCATCAATTCAGAGTGCAGCTACACACGACCCAACCATAATACTTCTGGTAAATACGGGTATACTTTGGATATCCCTATGGTGCAAGTTTGGGACAAATCGGTAAATCGGACAATATGTTAAAATTCAATAGCTTCAAATCTCAATGAGTTAACCTGAAACCAAATATACATTTTATAAATTGATATAGAAATATTGAAACATTTAAACTAAAAGGTGTGCAACATGAAAATTGTCTCATTTACATTTTGTAACTTATTGATGGTCCCCAACTAGCCCAGGAGATCCAAAGTCAAACCAACTTTGCCACGGTTGCTCACTAGCAGGCTGAAGGTAATTGCAACAAAAGTACACCTTGACTTGAGGTTTACAAAATCCCTCTGGTGGCTGAGTTGACCCAATTTTAAGAAATGCCATTGACTTGTGGAGAAAACGTTTAACGTCTTTGATAAGCTGATGAGGACGTTTTTACAGGAACTGCCACCTGGTGATGTTAGCATAGGGCTAACATGTGCCAGGTTTTATGATGGGGTCAGCTACAACGTAGCGTTCTATCCCGTGACACTATGCAGACTAATTGGCTAATACTTAAAGTTAACCTTACTCTTTTTCTAATGTTGGCAAGATGTTTTTGGGGATTTTTTTTCACTCCGAATGCTAACCAAGATTGTTGAATCAGCAAAGTCAGCCAACCACTGGGAATGGTGCGGAACACAAACCCTGGGACTGTGGGCGATGGTCTGTAGGGGACATTAGTCCTGTGTGTCCCCTACTTTACAGTGCTCACTTCCTAAGCTAAAGGTATACCAGCTCTTAATAATGAGAAAGAGTCCTTTTATGACAAATTATTCAAAGCTGTTGAATCGCAAGGGTATGCTATGAAATCAGTAAGCTGCAGATGGTATTAACGGGCGTGTTCAACATTGCAGCCGACTTTGAAGGAGAGTCAAGACTGACTGATCTACAAAACATCTTCTCATTATTATTATTTGTAGATCAGTCAGTCAGTCACAATTGATCCATGATACGGCTTTGATTCGTTCTAACACGGCCATAATCTGGTTCAGACATTAAAAAAAAATGTATGATCAGGATCAATTGAAATCAATCAACTCTGGCAGTGTCGGGTCATGTGGTGGCAAGAGGTATTTCCTGGGAGGATTTGAGCAAACATTCATCTGATAGCATTTTGGTCATTGTATGGCATACCATAGGAATCAACATTTCATGGTGACACAGAAGAACCATGTTAGAAGTAACCAAATGCTGTCTGGGGAGACCAGCGCACCAATGCTCATTCCTTCAGGGATAAATGCAAATTCGACCATCACCCCTGGTGAGACAAAACCGTGACGTGAAAACCGTCAGTGAAGAACACTTTTGCCAGTCCTGTCTGGTCCAGTGACGGTGGGTTTGTGCCCATAGGCAACGTTGTTGCCGGTGATGTCTGGTGAGGACTTGCCTTATGGAGGGATTGTGCGTATGTTCCTGGTGTGTTCCTGGTGTAACTCAGGCAGCTGTTGTTGCCATCCTGTACCTGTCCTGCAGTTGTGATGCAGTTGCAGTTGTTCCACATTTGTCTGCCATTGCGAGGACGATCAGCTGTCCATCCTCTCTCCCTGTAGCGCTGTATTAGGCGTCTCACAGTACAGACATTGCAATTTATTTCCCTGGCCACATAAGCAGTCCTCATGCCTCCTTGTAGCATGCCTAAGGCACGTTCACGCAGATGAGCAGGGACCCTGTGCATCTTTCTTTAGGTGTTTTTCAGAGTACGTAGAAAGGCCTCTTTAGTGTCTTAAGTTTTCATAACTGTGACCTTAATTGCCTACCGTCTGTAATCTGTTAGTGTCTTAACGACCATTCCACAGGTGCATGTTCATTAATTGTTTATGATTCATTGAACAAGCATGGGAAACAGTGTTTAACCCCTTTACAATGAAGATCTGGGAAGTTATTTGGATTTTTACGAATTATCTTTGAAAGATAAAGAAAAAGGGACATTTGAGTTTATTTTATTTATTTTTATCCCTTTTGCAGGTCTGATTTTCCACATATATTGCCTAGGAGTGTCTGGGAATGGTGTAGTACATAACGCATTTTAGTATACTGTATTGTTAGCTCTATTTCAATAAATGGAGCCAACAGGGACTATTTTGGAAACTCCTTTCCTTCACTTGAATGGATTTCCCCTTGCTGTTGCCCTCCCCCTCTACTTAAATTGTATTTTTATCTCTGGAGTTTACATGTAGAGAACACACAGTGCTAACAACTGAAGAAAAAACGGATAGCGGCTGACTTACACCCTTGTTGTACTAAGATGTTTCACTAAATTAAAATACATGCTAATCAGTTTCACTTTATTTCCTAAACTGAATGAATATTAAATTAGGCCCCAACCTTCTGCTCTGCCAGGAGTTTCCTGTAGCCGCTGGCTCCCAGGGTGAGCAGGGTGATGAGCACATCTAGGGAGGGTGAGGCTGATGCGCGACCTGGAAACGGAGGGAAGTCAGTGTCATACTAAAGGGGACAGGCAAACACTTTCGAATCTGAACCCTTCCTAGGATCCTATCGATTTCGGTATCAATATCAATTCCTCTCAACGATTTGGTTCCTTAATGGTTACAATTCATACAATAATTGAAAATATAAGCTCATTATTATGGCTTTGAATGCTTAAAATCTAACTCCAATTCAGGGAGAACTTTATTATAGCTAAATGGAAGGAATGTGCTCAAGTCTATATTCTTGCATAAACAGAAAAAGGGTGCTTGAAGTCAACAGTCGATCACAAAGAAAAAGAGGATAAACACTCACTTGATATAGTTGGAAATGGAAGTCTGTTTCTTCTTCTATTCTTTATTCTACTCATCTTTTAGGCAACATATCCAACTACTACACATACTAGCCACATGCAGGTCTTTATTATGGCCTAGCACAAGCATACCTGATTTTATGACATGTTGATTATTTTAAACTGGTGAGTTACGTCTGGGCTGGAAAACAATACTGCACAACAAGTAGCTCCCCAGGATTGGAGTTGGATCGAGACCGTGAGCTCCCAAAATGAATTAACTTTCAATATTCCAGAGGGGAAACAGAATTTGTCACCGACATCAGACAGACGTACAGTGGGGCAAAAAAAGTATTTAGTCAGCCACCAATTGTGCAATTCTCCCACTTAAAAAGATGAGAGGCCTGTAATTTTCATCATAGGTACACTTCAACTATGACAGACAAAATGAGAGGATTTTTTATTAATTTATTTGCAAATTATGGTGGAAAATATGTATTTGGTCACCTACAAACAAGCAAGATTTCTGTCTCTCACAGACCTGTAACTTCTTCTTTAAGAGGCTCCTCTGTCCTCCACTCATTACCTGTATTAATGGCACCTGTTTGAACTTATCAGTATAAAAGACACCGGTCCACAACCTCAAACAGTCACACTCCAAACTCCACTATGGCCAAGACCAAAGAAATGTCAAAGGACACCAGAAACAAAATTGTAGACCTGCACCAGGCTGGGAAGACTGAATCTGCAATAGGTAAGCAGCTTGGTTTGAAGAAATCAACTGTGGGAGAAATTATTAGGAAATGGAAGACATACAAGACCACTGATAATCTCCCTCAATCTGGGGCTCCACGCAAGATCTCACCCCGTGGGGTCAAAATGATCACAAGAACGGTGAGCAAAAATCCCAGGACCACACGGGGGGACCTAGTGAATGACCTGCAGAGAGCTGGGACCAAAGTAACAAAGCCTACCATCAGTAACACACTACGCCGCCAGGGACTCAAATCCTGCAGTGCCAGACGTGTCCCCGTGCTTAAGCCAGTACATGTCCAGGCCCGTCTGAAGTTTGCTAGAGAGCATTTGGATGATCCAGAAGAAGATTGGGAGAATGTCATATGGTCAGATGAAACCAAAATATAACTTTTTGGTAAAAACTCAACTCGTCGTGTTTGGAAGACAATGAATGCTGAGTTGCATCCAAAGAACACCATACCTACTGTGAAGCATGGGGGTGGAAACATAATGCTTTGGGGCTGTTTTTCTGCAAAGGGACCAGGACGACTGATCCGTGTAAAGGAAAGAATGAATGGGGCCATGTATCGTGAGATTTTGAGTGAAAACCTCCTTCCATCCGCAAGGGCATTGAAGATGAAACGTGGCTGGGTCTTTCAACATGACAATGATCCCAAACACACCGCCCGGGCAACGAAGGAGTGGCTTCGTAAGAAGCATTTCAAGGTCCTGGAGTGGCCTAGCCAGTCTCCAGATCTCAACCCCATAGAAAATCTTTGGAGGGAGTTGAAAGTCTGTGTTGCCCAGCAACAGCCCCAACACATCACTGCTCTAGAGGATATCTGCATGGAGGAATGGGCCAAAATACCAGCAACAGTGTGTGAAAATCTTGTGAAGACTTACAGAAAACGCTTGACCTCTGTCATTGCCAACAAAGGGTATATAACAAAAGTATTGAGATAAACTTTTGTTATTGACCAAATACTTATTTTCCACCATCATTTGCAAATAAATTCATTAAAAATCCTACAATGTGATTGTCTGGATTTTTAATTCTCATTTTGTCTGTCATAGTTGAAGTGTACCTATGATGAAAATTACAGGCCTCTCTCATCATTTTAAGTGGGAGAACTTGCACAATTGGTGGCTGACTAAATACTTTTTTGCCCCACTGTATATAATACACACACCGAAATACAACCACTGATGGCTGGTAGAACAATTACACTACATGAGCCTCACATGATAACAGACTAGTAACTAATCCAGATAATGGCAACTTTACACAAAAAGGTTGCAGCCCTGGTTCAAACGCATATGGCACTTACGAATTTTAAACAGCACTAACCTGGATACATTCTGCTGATCTCCTGAATGAAAGACTCATTGAAACCTGCAATTATGGCACCACCTACTGGAACCATGAAGTTTTTGTCCAGGCTTTGTACAAAGGCATCGATTCTTCCAACACGAGCTCCCTAATGAGATTATAGAAAAAAACGAACTTTGCTATGTATAAAAATAATATACAGTGCATTTGGAAAGTATTCAAACCCCATCCTTTTATCCACATTTTGTTACATTACAGCCTTATTCTAAAATGTATTACATAATTTGATTCCCTCAGTAATCTACACACAATACCCCATCATGACAAAGCAAAAACTGTTTTTTATTTAATGCAAATGTATTAAAAATAAAAACTGAAAAAACGAATTTACATAAGTATTCAGACCCTTTGTCATGAGACTCGAAATTGAGCTCAGGTGCATCCTGTTTCCATTGATCATCCTTGAGATGTTCTACAACTTGGAGTCCACCTGTGGTAAATTCAATTGATTGGACATTATTTGGAAAGGCACACACCTGTCTATATAAGGTCCCACAGTTGACAGTTCATGTCAGAGAAAAAACCAAGCCATGAGGTCAAAGGAATTGTCTGTAGAGCTCCGAGACAGGATTGTGTGGAGGCACCGATCTGGGGAAGGGTACCCAAAAAATTCTGCAGCATTGAAGGTCCCTAAGCACACAGTCAAGACAACGCAGCAGTGGCTTCGGGACAATGTCTCTGATGCTCCAGATAATCAACTAGTCTAAAGGAAAGTTTTATTGCTTCTTTAAATCAGAACAACATTTTCCAGCTGTGCTAACATAATTGCAAAATGGTTTTCTAATAATCAATTAGCCTTTTAAAATGATCAACTTGGATTAGCTAACACAACGTGCCATTGGAACACAGGAGTGACGATTGCTGATTAATGGGCCTCCGTACGCCTATTCCGTAAAAAAAGTTTCCAGCTACAATAGTCATTTAAAACATTAATGTCTACGCTGTATTTCAGAAAAATGTGGTGTTATTTTAATGGACAAAATGTTTTACTTTTCTTTCAAAAACAAGGACATTTCTAAGTGACCCCAAACTTTTGGGGTGGGGTGGCAGGTAGCCTAGTGGTTAGAGCGTTGGGCCAGTAACCGAAAGGTTGCTAGATCGAAACCCCGAGCTGACAAAATCTGTCATTCTGCCCCTGAACAAGGCAGTTTACCCACTGTTCCTAGGCCGTCATTGTAAACAAGAATTGGTTCTTAACTGACTTTAACTGCCTAGTTAAATAAAGGTTACATTTTTTTTAAACGGCAGTGTATGTAATGTGATTTTTTTTCTCTCACATTTATGAAGAATAAAAAAAACTATCTTTAAAAAATGTAAAATATGAAAAAAAATCTAAAAATGTCCATTTAGGATATTGTGTAGACTGATGAGGGGGAAAACATATTTAATACATTTTAGAATAAGGCTGTAGAATAAAATGTAACACATTTAGAAAAAAATCCGGGGGGGGGGGGGGGTTATAAGTTGGTACCTGCTGAATAAGGTGCATACACTTGGATGACTGCACTCCATAAGCATTGTTGACAACATGGGGGATATCATATTTGGCAGACATAGTGGCTAGCTCCTCCAATCTGCAAGAGTAGAGAAAAGTCATCAATAATGCCCTCGTACTCTTGACCTAACTGCATTACTCCAGTGTATGTTTGTCAATAATTTCATGAATTAGATATAATAAACAACATGCAGATTACACAAATAACATTTGTTTAAAGTCATACCATTTATTATAGCACATGATAATTGGACATGCACATCTACCTTTCACAGCTCTACTGAACCATGATTGGATGGCTTGAGGACAAGTCATACCTGTCGGGAACACGTGGGGCAAAGCAAGAAGTAGTGGAGTGGATGCAAAGGATGTTCTCTGCTCCCAGCTCTTGCACCTTACGTTCCACAGCTTCCATATCTGTTCTCAGCTCATCACCCTCCAAAATGTTCTCAACCACCACTGGTTCAAACCCTGTCCATGGTTAGAAGGAGCAAGAGAGTTGTCAATGTTGGGGTTGCCTCATGGTGAACTACACTGGGGCAGCGCAAAAACAGTAGGTTTTTAGCTGCCACAGTGGATGCATAAATTGAGCAAGAGAGCAAAATACTTGATCAAGCATTCACAGGCGTGAGCTGTGAGTAGGGTTGCAAAAGGTCGGAAACTTTCCGGAAATTTTCCATGGGGAGTTAAGCCCGGGAATTTTGCTTAAATTCATCAAAACAGTTTGCTTATAATAGTGAACCTTTTTTGTGGGATATACATAAGGCTTGCAGCATATTTTGGTTAAACTATCACCAAGTCAATGAAATTGCAACCCTCTGCATGCACAGTGCATTCTTCCATCACATGTGCACTCTTCCATCACATGTACAGCTGATTCTCAAGACCTTGCAATACTAATGAGATTCTATTGAGCTCACACTACTATACCGTCTGAGCCAAGAACTACATACTTTCTGGTAAATTTTGATTAAAATACTGGGTGGGGTGAATATATTGTATATGACATACATTATTTTTTGTTAACTAGTAAATAGTAGCCTACAGTAATGTGTGTTTAAATAATTTCTAACAATTTATGCTAGTTCGTTTTTGCTACCATGTGGGTTTTTAGCTTGCTTGAGCCTGCAAACTGAGGAGTGTTAATTCACCCGTTTCCATACATGTTTCATTTTAAAACATTTATCAAACAAAGGAAATGTTTAATCTAACTGCTTAACTGTTAATCTGTACATGGAATTGTATTCGTTGTTTTTTTACTAATTTTTGTTCTATTCTTTACAGGAAAATGTCACGGGCACTATCTGATGTGTGGAGACATTTCACTGCAGCTAATGTAGAAGGAAAAGCTGTGTACATTTGCAAATACTGTGCCAAATCATATGTGAAGAATGCAACAAAGATGCAAAATCATCTGGCCAAGTGCATAAAGTTCCCTCAGTGCTCACAACAAGCAACCTCTGACAAAAGTCCCTCTACTTCTACTCGAGATGAAAATGATGAATCAGACACCTTATCGATAACAACAGCTCATGGTCCTCCTGGAATCATACGTTTTTTTGACTCAATGGAAGAACATGGTCAGAGAAATGCTGATGAATGACTTGCTCGGGCTGTGTATGCAACTGGTTCACCTCTGATGCTCACAGGCAATGTGCATTGGAAGAGATTTCTGAATGTTCTTCGCCCAGCTTACACCCCTCCAACCAGACATGCTTTATCTACTCATTTGCTGGATGCAGAGTTCAAGTGAAGGTCAAGCAAATCATAGAGAAAGCAGACTATATTGCAATCATCTCTGATGAGTGGTCAGATGTTTGTGGGCCAGGAATAATTAACTACAACATCTCCACATTGCAGATGAGCTGAAGGCAGTCATCAATGACCTTGAACCACATAAGGTATTTGCACTGGTGAATCTGCTCCTCAAGGACATCATGGCACTGAAAACAATGGATACACTTCAAGAGAGCCAAGGAAATGGTTAGGTATGTGTAGGGTCATCAAGTTACAGCAGCAATCTACCAAGCAAAGTGAGAAGAATAAGAATAAGCACCACATTGAAGCTTCCCAGCAACACCCGCTGGGGTGGTGTTGTAATCATGTTTGACAGTCTCCTGGAAGGGAAGGAGTCTCTCCAAGAAATGACCCTATCACAGTCGGTCGATATGTACAGCCCCATTAAGAGGATCCTCCTGGATGATGTATTTCGGGAGAGAGTGGTAAGCAGCCTGAAACCTATAGCAGTAGCCATTGCACGGATTGAGGGAGACAATGCCATCCTGTCTGATGTTCAGACTCCACTTCTGAATGTAAGAGAAGAAATCCATACTGCCCTGCCCACTTCACTGTTGCTCCAAGCAGAGGAAACTGCAGTTCTGAAATACATCAGAAAGCGTGAAGACTTCTGCCTGAAGCCCATACACACCGCAGCGTACATGTTGGACCCCAAGTATGCTGGCAAGAGCATCCTGTCTGGTGCAGAGATCAACAAGGTCTATGGTGTCATCACTACCGTGTCTCGCCACCTTGGCCTGGATGGTCCTTGGCAGTCTGGCGAAGTACACTTCCAAACAAGGGCTTTGGGATGGAGATGCAATGTGGCAGTCATGCCAACATCTCATCAGCCACCTGGTGGAAGGGACTTTCCCATGTTGCCTCCATCATCCTCCAAATCCCACCAACATCAGTTACCTCAGAGCGCACTAGTCCATGTTTGGAAACACACACACCAAAGCACACAACAGGCTGACCAATACAAGGGTTGAAAAATTGGTGGGAACCAGGGCAAATTTGAGGATTTTTGAGCCTGACAATGAGCCATCTTCAACAAGGTTAGAAAATGACAGTGAAGATGAGGCCTCAGAGTCTGATGTTCAAGAAGTGGACATTGAGGTGGTCCAGGGAGAAGACATGGAAGCCTGAGAGGAAGACAACCAAAGCTTTAGTTTCTAGACTATCATTTTGCAGCTTTATGTTGAAAATGTTTTTGGGAGATGAGATGGATCATTGAGGATCACTCAATATTCCCTTTCTTTTGATGTTCTGTGAAATTATCCCATGTGAAGAGTCAACTTTTATTTCTATTGGAAGGATTTAATCATTTGCAATAATGTCTACTTATAATAAGATAAAAGGTTTATGTTTCTGTCTCCATATGATATGGGAAATATATCCAATGAAAAATACATCTAAATTGAAATAGTATTAATATTAATTTGAATATATTTCCATTAATAACCCATATATTCCCGTTAATTCCCATATATTCCCACGGAAAGTTTCCACCAAAATGTGCAACCCTAGCCGTGATACTTATTCTTGAAATTAGAAACCAAGAGTAATTTTGTGCTGAGCATGCTGCTCATGCCCAGGTTTCATTGTAATTAATAGGAGCATGTCACACTCTGCAAAAGTTAGACCCAGGCGTCGAGTATATGCATGTTAAGCAGCTCTTAGAAAAAGAGAAGTAATTCTTTCAAACCCAACTGAACTGATAGGTAAATCTATTGCAAGAATAACAAATCAGAGCATGAATGTAGAGTACAATAAACTGTTGATGGATAGTTTTAAGAGCAGAACATACTTTCATGTTAATGTTAGTGCCTAACCTGCAGTGATCATGGCTTTGAAACAGGACTTCTGGTCAATGCGGGGCCAGATGATGTAGCGCCCCTTTGGTCTCTTGTGGCGAAGTGTTAGGAAGCACAGTGTCAGGCTCATCCCTGTTGCCATTGGAACTACGAAACAACTGGTCACACTTCGCACACCTGCAAACACACACAATTAAGTGATAATGCCCGAGAAGCCGGTGTTGAGGATATATTGGCATGGTTTGTTTTTGTTGGCCGGAAAACCGTGCCAATATATCCTCCAAACACTGGCTTTGAGGGCATTATTACTTTAATACAACAGGTCTCCAACATATTCAAACAATTATTTACATAACATTATTTTGATGAATTTATTGATACTATTTCATACTTCCACAAGATATAGTCCTGGCACAAATCTAGGGTTGCTACCCATGCCGGCTGGTCGTTTGTTCTAATAGGTTACCAGAGACGAGACCGTTGTTAAGCAACCAAGTCATTCGTTCTAAATTTTCCGTTGCCATGATGGCTGACAACGTTCTAATACCTTGCTTGCTAGCTAGCCAACTTTGGCTATGACAGTCACGTCAAACAAAAAAGCCAGAACAACAGCAAAGGTGCTGCATTCACGTTTAAGTGGTTTTCTATAGATTTTTTGGGGATACCTCCATAACAATGAGCTAATGTGAGATTTTGCCTGGCATAGAATATTGGCTCTCTTAGATCGAGAGAAAAGCAAAGTACAGGGAGATCCTTGATGAAAACCTGGCCCAGAGCGCTCAGGACATCAGAATGGGGCGAAGTTCACCTTCCAACAGGACAATGACCCTAAGCACACAGCCACAATAACGCATGAGTGGCTTCGGGACAAGTCTCTGAATTTCCTTCAGTGGCCCAGCCAGAGCCCGGACATCTCTGGAGACCTGAAAATAGCTGTGCAGTGACGCTCCCCATCCAACCTGACAGAGCTTGAGAGGATCTGTATTTTATTTATTTTTTATTTAACTGAGAGGATTTGCAGAGAATGGGAAAAACTCCCCAAATATAGCTGTGCCAAGCTTGTAGCGTCATATCCAAGAAGACTTGAGGCTGTAATCGCTGCCAAAGTTGCTTCCACAAAGTAATGAGTAAAGGGTCTGAATACTGTTTTTGCTTTGTCATTATGGGTGGTATGGTGTCTAAATTGATGAGGGGGAAAAAACAATATCATCCATTTTAGAATAAGGCTGTAACGTAACAAAATGTGGAAAAAGTCAAGGGGTCTGAACACTTTCCGAATGAACTAGGTGCAGATAAAAGAAAATAAATTATTCTATAGATATTTAAAATCGATACTGCAATTTTATGACGATTTGATGTTCCAAACATATTGATCTCTATATGTCTACTGCAGCATGTCATGGAAATAAACGTGCTGAAAACATGTTTGCTCACTACTTAAAAAGAAGATGGAGAACAAGCTATAGGACACTAAAGAGGCCTTTCTACTGACTCTAAAAAACACCAAAAGAAAGATGCCCAGGGTCCCTGCTCATCTGTGTGAACGTGCCTTAGGCATGCTGCAAGGAGGCATGAGGACAACAGATGTGGCCAGGGCAATACATTTCGATGTCCGTACTGAGAGACGCCTAAGACAGTGCAGCAGGGAGACAGGACGGACATCTGATCGTCCTCGCAGTGGCAGACCATGTGTAACAACACCTGCACAGGATTGGTACATCCGATCATGACACCTGCAGGACAGGTACAGGATGGCAACAACTGCCCGAGTTACACCAGGAATGCACAATCCCTCCATCAGTGCTCAGACTATCCGCAATAGGCTGAGAGAGGCTGGACTGAGGGCTTGTAGGCCTGTTGTAAGGCAAGTCCTCACCGGACATCACTGGCAACAACATCGCCTACGGGCACAAACCCACCATCGCTGGACCAAATAGGAATGGTCACGGTTTTGTCTCACCAGGGGTAATGGTCGGATTTGCATTTCTCGTCAAAGGAATGAGCGTAACACCAAGGCCTGTACTCTGGAGCGGGATCGATTTGGAGGTGGAGGGTCTGTCATGGTCTGGGGCAGTGTGTCACAGCATCATCGGACTGAGCTTGTTGTCATTGCAGGCAATCTCAGTCCAGTGCGTTACAGGGAAGACATCCTCCTCCCTCAAGTGGTACCCTTACCGCAGGCATGACCGTCCAGCATGACAATGCCACCAGCCATACTGCTCGTTCTGTGCATGATTTCCTGCAAGACAGGAATGTCAGTGTTCTGCCATGGCCAGCAAAGAGCCTGGATCTCAATCCCATTGAGCACATCTGGGACTTGTTGGATCGGAGGGTGAGGGCTAGGGCCATTTCCCCCAGAAATGTCCGGGAACTTGCAGGTGCCTTGGTGGAAGAGTGGGGTAACATCTCACAGCAAGAACTGGCAAATCTGGTGCAGTCCATGAGGAGGAGATGCACTGCAGTACTTAATGCAGCTGGTGGCCACACCAGATACGGACTGTTACTGTTACTTTTGACCCCACCTTTGTTCAGGGACACATTCCATTTCTGTTAGTCACATGTCTGTGGAACTTGTTCAGTTTTTGTCTCAGTTGCTGAATCTTATGTTCATACAAATGTTTACACATGTTAAGAGTTTATAATAATCATACTATTAAAAAATAAATAAACAAATAGATATTTGGGAGTGAAAGTATCGATATAATATTGTCCAAAATAATATTATGATATGTTGGCATACTATCGATTTTTTCCACCATCAATTTATCAGTAGGCTGAATGGAAACTTAGTTACACACCTGAAAGTTTTAAAATGTCCAGCACAACTGAATTAGTCAGCTTGTTCAGCAGACTGGAACCTGTAGCCTTGGGTTGAATTGCAGCAATGTCCCCAGATCGTCCTATCCCATGGATTAACCTGTGTAAAGCAATAAACACAGATCTCATGATCATAACATGTGTGACAAAACTGAAGGCTACTTGGAATTTAGCAAAGCTAAAGTAAATTTGTCTATTTTGAAAATGCTCCAAGTAACAGCTGATAACCTGTAATGTCGTCGGGCCACCAGACTAGAGGCCACTCTGCCCTCTCTCTCGCCAACGCCACAATTTCCCAAGAAGTTGTTGCTGTCCATCACAGCCAGTTCATTCAGGAAAAGTTCTATTGTGCTCTCGCTCCATCCTTCCTCAGGACATTTGCCCTATAAGGTACAGTGAGTATACGCAACAAGGTACATGCTTCAGCCACAACACCTGAATTATGTAGGCTAAATAGAACTGTAAACAAATGTATGTGTAGTATCCATCTAAGTTATGGTTGTTGTGCACTCCATCTCCATTCCCATCATGGATGTAATCATTAGCCCATCATGGATGTAATCATTATGCAATAAAAATGAGTTTCTATTGGATACATTTAGATAGGTCCCTCCTCATTTGTTTCTGCTTGGTTCCATTACGTCTTGCAACGGAAATCGTTTAAGAACCAAAAGTTGGTAAGTAAACAGAAAGAAACGGGGAGGGACCTACCTGAATTTGTCCAATACTAGTAGTGCCATCGAACATTCAAGCTGCTGTACAGACTATGGAGCTCTAGTCTAGAGGAGCCAGTTAAATCGTGTTTGAGAGCATTTTTAAACACTCTATATTTTTTGACAAATAGGTGTAATTGTTGCAATAGCTTGTGAGTGGACAACATATACTATCATCCTAAATTGACATGTTAGATTTTTTTGTCTTAATATCTTTATTTAGGATGATAGTAAATTAAGCAAATTCACACATTTGTTCAATAATCACATACGTCTTAGTATTAACCATTTAAATCGTTTATTTTTTAAATGCTCTTAAACAGAATTTAACCAGGCGCTCTAGACTAGGTCGTCAATAGGGTCTGTGCAGCAGGCTGAACGTTTGACGTCCCTATTCAGATAATTCTAAGGTCTGTAAATCGGATAATACCTGTTCCAAAAGCAGTCTAATCAGTTGCTCATGACTGCGACGTGCCTGTGACCCCTGGCGAATGTATGATGGCGACACAATCTTCTCACTTATGGAAAAGTTTTCACTATTCATCTCAACAATTGCTGTCAAATAGATGTGTAGATTAACATACGCAATTCGTCAGTATAAACGTGTACTTTAGGGAACGTGTTCCTCACGAAACTCAAGTACAACCTGCGTCTAACGTTATGCGACGACTAGCTTCGTCGCGCAACTAGCCATTTAAATGACCATTTACATTAACAATTTAGAATTGTATTTTATGTTACAGATGGCTATCTGTAAATCAAACGTGTTAATATAAATGGTGACTTAAATGGCTAGTAGCGGGACGAAGCTATGCGACGACTAATCCAGAATCTGAGTGTAGTGTATAGGCTAGAACGAGTGGTTTATTCAGTTCAAACGACGAATCCAAGTGACGCTCAGCACCGTTTCTGAAAATCTTGATTTGGCTACTGGTTATTGTAGCGTTTATCTTTTTAATCTGCTTTACCTTTCTTTCTGTTTTCACAGTCACGAACCAGTCGCTAGAGATCTCCTTCTCTGTCAGCGACACAAAAAAAAAGTACTTCCGGGTCACATATTTTCGGAAACATCCTAAATAAAGTCCCATGTAATAGTAGAACACATTTATTGTCGAAACATTAACAATGATTCATATTTGTTTATATTTAAGTGACATTTGCCTTACATGTGATATTTAAACATGTTCCAATGTCAAATAAATGGCCACAATGCAAATCACTGTATATGGAATATATTGGTTTATAGAGCAAAAAGTATTATTGGTGCTGCAGTAAAAGTTGTGAATACTCAGTAGGGTCTGTGGAATTTATAAATGGTGTTATGTCATGGCGGACTGAGGTCTAAATACCCAGAAACACTTTCTTCTCCATCCACTTCATTCGTGCAATACACTTGGACCTCCTGAGTGGCGCAGTGGTCTAACATGCTGACCAGACCAGACACATCGCGTGTGCGAACATCGCAAAATAAATTTAGAAATCCACGTTATTCAATTATTGCGTGCCAACGAGAGTCTGGTTGCCAAGGGCTAAAATAGAACTCCTTTCTATTTCTGACGCAGATCGTGCTGCAAGTCCTGCCTCTCCCATCTCCTCATTGGTTTATAGAAGCAGGTACCCACGTGCCATCTCCTCATTGGTTATACCCACATGGGTGATTGAAAGACGAAATGTTTTGCCGGTAGTCATGGTAATACTATGAAAGTTTAGATGCCAATCACCATATAAATCCAAAGATGAAAAAGCCTGGAAGGAGGAGAGATGACTAGAAACGTTTCGGTTGGCCGTTTATGTGTGTATTAATTGGCGGAGTAGAGGAGCTTGTGCATTTCAGGTAAAATAACAACTCAATGTTTATATCCCAGGACAAATTAGCTAGCAACAGCAAGCTAGCTAAATAGGACAAATTAGCTAGCAAGTGCAAGCTAACTAGCTAAATTGCCATACATGTTTAATGCTTTTCTACCTGTCCCCAAATTTATGTAATTGGTTCAGAGTTTGTTTTGCTATTTTAACCAGCGTATCGTGATCGCGTTTGTGCTCTGTCGCAGCTGGTGGCGACCCATGGGGTGGTACACAATTGGTCCAGCATTGTCCAGGTTAGGGGAGGGTTCGGCCGGCAGGCATGTGCTTGTCCCATTGCGCACTAGTTGACAACGTCTGACACATTGGTGCTTCTGTGTTAAGTGGGCATTGTGTCAAGAAGCAGTTGGGTTGTATTTCGGAGGACGCAAGGCTCTCGACCTTTGCATCTCCCCATTCCGTACGGGAGTTGCAGTGATGAGACAATACAACACACTGTAGGCCTATACATATTGGGTTATGTAAAAAAAATAAAATGAATGTCAACCAGGCTATGGGTACAGTCACCAATTTTGTAAAATGTGTCGGTTAAAGTTCATGGTCATACACACTCTAGGATACATTCATTTGTTTCAATGAAATATTTTATCAAATTTGTCAGTAAAAAATGTATGGTCTGACATTGTCATTTCAATCTCTCATCAAATAAATCCATTAAATTAGTGATGGGCACCGATATGGAAAATCTATGTCGATATCAGTAGCATTTTTCGATTCGATATTGATATTTAAATATGATTTCATTATTAAGCATATAGCGTAATGTCATCAGTCTGCTGTATCGGTCAAGCTTAAAACCTTAACTTCTTTCAACTAAGTAATTTACTCTCCGATAACGCATGTGAAACAGTCTTGCATGCCATTGTGAAAAAGCTAATTTACATTGCCCTCTCATAAGACTACTTTAGAGAACAAGCACACATAAACACAACTGCTACTGTTTTCTAAAAGGTTGAAGCAGAGGATTCAACTTTTCTTGACCATGCTTCTCGGGGGTGCAAATAGGCATACCAATGAGAATTTAAAAAAATATCTACCACTTCTTTCTGAGTGGGTGGAGTAGAAAGTGTTGCTGAGCATATTAACCACAGTCCACCATGAAATTACACTATATAGATTCTACAGATCCTACTGAGTACTCCCTACCGCACTTGTACATCGGCACAAATAATAGTTTTTTCTCCATAAGCCAATGTGTTATGCAAATACAGTCATTTGTATTGTGTCCAAAGTAATGGGCGAAGTAAAAGGTCAGCAACACTCAGCATTATTCAGAGCCCCCGTGAAATGACACCATAATATAGATTCCACAGACCCTACGGAGTACTCCCTACCCCACTTTTACATTGGCACAGATAATTGTTTTTCCTATAGTGTCCCGGCACCCAATTTTAAGCTGTTTGACCACAGTAAAAGGCCAGCAACACTTTGTATTATTCAGAGCCCCATGAAATGACACCATATACTGAGTATTCCCAACCAAACCTTTACATCAACACATAATAGTTTTTTCTCTATAAGACAATATGTCATTTATTGCTCTACACTGTCTTGGATTGGGACAAATGGAATGGATGGAGTAGAAAGAGCTGCTGGGTATTTAGACCATAGTCCCTCAGGAAATAACACCATATATCAATAGGGTCTGTAGAATATTATGTTCTTTACATTCATTACCTGAATCTCCAACCATTTTTCAATGTGCTCCACCTTATATAAAGTAGTAACTCTTTAGTTTCGATTTTCCACTGATGTAGTTACGTAAATTTGGTAACATTATGTACTATGTAAAGCTCCAAAATTATTGATTCCGTATCATACACATACCGTTCTACCGCATAATTTTATTTTGAAGGCAAAATCGGAAAAACGAAAAGTCTTAATGTTGCTGCCGTGATGTTAATATTGCTGCTGTAATGCTAATTTCTTCTCTCACATTTTTATTACTTCTTCGGCATTGTCTTCTGAGTTTATCAGCAGGTGGGGACTGGGAGCCCAGAAATACAAATAGCGCTCCCGGCTGCATAAAGTTATACTACAGGGTACAATCGAGTAATAAGGCCACACCAAGCGTTTGTACAGTGGTTTCTCCTTTAAAGGTTGAGGTTATTTTTTATTTTTTTTATTAAAAAATATATAATAAAGTTGAGTTTACACCGCGGGACTCAAAGGTACACAGCGTCACGGCTTCATTGCTCCAGACCACCACAAGGGGAAGTTAGAGCACTTATTATGCATTTGTGGGTCCAAAGGTTTTTATATGACCAATCCATATCGAGTGGTTCCAATGACGAATTTTACGCGGGCCACCCATCCCTGGTGACTTCAGCAAATATGGCTGACAAAACATTACGGGGAAGCTAATTTAAGTAATTATATCGTCATAACGAGTCAATCAAAAAAATATACAATTGAGAGGAATATGTCAGTTAGTGTAGAGACAAACGATGGTGCATATTTGTCATAAAGTAAATGTATGAAATTCGCTATTTAGTAACTGTTTTTTCAGCCATATCCAATACCAGGTGTATCAAACTCATTCGTTATAGCAAGCAGGGAGCAGGTTTCGAACACTCAACATTCTAGCCCAGCACGCTATCGACTGTGCCCAAATTTATTAATTGGGGTTGGGGCCGATTGTGGCTAAGAAAAATTTGGATCAATTGGAAAGAGGAAGAAGTATTAGTTTTTCACAAGCATAGCAGGACGGGCTATTAGCTGAACAATAGACTATTCAACCTTTACTTAAGAATTGTCTAATAGCCGAGCTAGGTGTGAAAAAGTGGAAAAAGCAGCGGAGATGCGCAATAGGTTTCTAAGAAGTGGCTATTCTCCACAATGTGTGGATGAAGCCAGTGTTGTCAACTAATTTTCAGGGTAAGTTGCTAGAGGCAGGTTGATTTGTTGCTAAAAGTTGCTAAATGACGTTGTGATGTAATAACGCAGTTTTACGTTATCACGCAATGATATAATTACTTAACGTTACTCAAATTGACTGGCCATCTGGCAAAAAAATATGATTTGACTGGCCATCTCGCAAAAAATATGATTTGACATTTGTTCAGGTACAGACTCTTTTCTGTACATTTGTGATTGAGATATGTTGATGCTGTAAGTTCTTTTCAAGATCAAACATTCGTGACCAAATATATTCATTGGGTTTGGCTCTTCGAATCCATACTACTTCTGCTGCAGTCAGCTAACAATGATTTGCAATTTGCTGCTGGCCTGCTGCTGCCTGTGCACCAGCTGCTGGCGTCACTCACAGTGCACTATTGCAGCTAGGCACCTGTGTTGTGAATGAGTGTGTGACAGAGAAAATCGTTTTTGTGTCATTTAGAGGGAAAATGTGTGCATTTTAGCATTTGAGTCACTTTTTTTTTTTTAAAGTAGCTAAATTTGGTGCTGTTTGAAAAAAAAGTTGCCAGGGTAGTCTGAAAAGTTGCTAAATATAGCAACAAAATTACTAATTTGGCATCACTGGATGAAGCTCTTAATTTGGCATTGAGGAAAACAAGATGTACTGCTACAAAAAAAAGACCTGCTAAAGCTAAAGAACATCCTGTAATGTTCACAACTACGTATACTTTGAACTCGCGAAAAGTGGGAGATGCGGTCAAGAAACACTAGCATATTTCATTTACGCGATAAATTGGTCCGTGCCAACTGCCAGCCACAAAATAAAATCATACAGAATGTTTTGGTTTTTTCACCCTCCAGACATTATTTCCTAAAGTTCTTAATGATGCAATGCATATGTATGTTATGTTGTAAATTTGAAAATGAATGATGAAATATGCCCCTATTTCAGATTACTCTGACGTTATATTCTTACACTGTACCCAATGTTTTATGAAAATTTGCTTGGTAGGTCGATGTCCTCATTGCTTTTTTACAGACGTGTTTAATATGTTTTATGTACACACTTTATTTGAATATTTATAAAATGCATCTTGTTATATTTGGTAGCACTTATTTGTTTTTCCTTCGCCTCCAACCCCTTTCGATGCGTGGAACGGATGTGGGTGTGGCTAGGTCTACATAAGGGTGATAATTTTAAAAACTCATAAAAACTGATGAAGGTCATGAGGGCGATACATAAAGCTTATTAAGATCAGTGATACGATCAAGAGCAGTGTGCGGGTTCCTTCTTATTTTTCCTCATCTCACCCGGTTGTTGCCATGCACCTGCAAAAAAAGATAGCTCAGATGTGCGAGTGCCTTTTGAATTTTACAAAACAAGAGGGCTTAGTCTTTCTTCAGAGCCTAGACCTATATGAAATAACTTAACTGGCTGAGGTAGGTTATGATGCTTCACAGTCTAATAGAAGTAGTATTTGTTATTAGGTCTACTTACAATTGCAACTGGTCAAAAATGTTGCATCCTACATAAAACAATAGTTTAAAGAAAAAAAGTATGCACATTCGAACCTAAACAATGCAACTAAAAAGGCACACATTTGTAATTCCCAAACTCTAAAAGTAATTGTTTTGTTTTTATTTTACCTCTTTTTCTCCCCAATTTTGTGGTATCCAATTGTTTAGTAGCTACTATCTTGTCTCATCGCTACAACTCCCATACGGACTCGGGAGAGACGAAGGTTAAAGGTCATGCGTCCTCCCGATACACAACCCAACCGCACTGCTTCTTAACACAGCGCGCATCTAACCCGGAAGCCAGCTGCACCAATGTGTCGGAGGAAACACAGTGCACCTGGCAACCTTGGTTAGCGTGCACTGCGCCCGGCCCGCCACAGGAGTCGCTGGTGTGCGATGAGACAAGGACATCCCTACCAAGCCCTCCCTAACCCGGACGACACTGTGCATTGTCCCACGGACCTCCCGGTCGCGATAGAACCTGCGCGCGAACCCAGAGTCTCTGGTGGCACAGCTTGTGCTGCAGTACAGTGCCCTTAACCACTGCGCCACCCGGGAGGTGGACAATATACTTTTTATATCCCGGCTACTGTTGTGAAAATCCATCAACATGCAATATATTCGATGCTTAAGGACTGTGTTACATTTGTAACTCAAAACAGCATTTCTTCATCAACATCTCTATGCTTTCGTTAATCTTTCTGTAGCAATTTTGAGCAAATTGCTCAAAGGCCACGGTTGAGTTGTCTGAAGATCACGTTATATGTCTCGCCAGCTTTGATCAATGCCTGGGCCTGCAAGAAGCAAATCATTGGGTCAAAACTACAGAACAGTACAAAACAAGCGAACACACGGTTAATGTTCTGAGAGTTACATTTTTTTTAATATATAAAACATTTACCGATCCGTGATGCCCGCAGCTAACAGATCGTCTTTGCCGACCGCTTATCATTGGCTTGAATAGTCATTGACTCACTCGTTGAAAAGGAACGAGATGGAGTCACAATCCATGCCAGGCACACCCGTGAGCTCTGGAACTTCACCTCAAACAGGCCGAGTCAACATACAGTACGTGGTGGGTTGGTCAGGTTTTCGCTTCACCCTGACATTTCCATTCCATTCTTCTAACAGAACATGGCCAACTTGACCACCAGGCACGCGCTGCTCTGAGACAAGCATGGCTAAACGAAAAGGTTCAAATATTCCATTATATTCTTTAAATAAGTGTTGGCTGAATAAAAGCAAGTGATGTCTGCTAAATAATCAAGTTACATTTCTCCAGAAATAATAAATAAACTGGCTTTATTTACAAATTAGTGAGAATGTCCTATCCTATGTTCAAGAATTGCTTTTTAAATGTAAAAAAAATTATATATTTTTTTAATCGCTCACACTAGGTTAAATTAAAAATCTCAAATAGTGTAACTTTTTAAACAAAGTGATTATTATTAAATAAAAGCTCCTTAGATATTCTCACAGAGCCTAACGGAAAATGCCCCTTAGATATTAATATATAGTCCTCCAATCCTCTAAATGTAATTATTGGCGGAAAGTCAAATTGTGTAGGTCTTATTTAAATAGCATATTTAAGTTAGAAGCAAAAGCCTACAACTCGTTTAGGACTGTTTCACGCTGCTGTTCTGAGACCAGCACGACACAGGGATTCTTTAGCTAAATAGCCCAGTACTGCACTGCCGGACATCACGTTGTACAGCACCTTATTTTCCGTTCCATCCTAACAGAAGCCGAGGGTTTTTCATGGAATAGAAACACCATAATATTAATCAAATTAATGAATCAAGTACCAGTAAAAAGTTTGGAACACAGTTGTTTAATGAAGGCAAACAAGAATCATCCGATCCTGTAGCCTACTCCCGACATCGCGCTGTACAGCGCCATAGAAACAGAGGGTTTTGTTTCTCTGAATACAAAACACCATAATATTAATCAAAATAATTAAGCCATATTTCTTTAAATCAATCCCACATTATTTATTTTACCGTTATTTTGCCAGGTAAGTTGACTGAAAACACATTCACAGCAACGACCTGGGGAATAGTTAGTGGAGAGGGGGATGAATGAGCTAGTGTTTACTTGATAGACAAATAGCTAGTGTTAAATGTTTTAAAAAGATTTAAAAGCAATACAAATAAAACTGGGAAGGATTAGGTAACCGTATACTATGTTATATACTATGAATTAAATGACGTGCCACAGAATGTTGAGGCAGCGCAAGGTGTGCCGCAGTATGATGCAACTTAGAGGAACCACTGTAAATGCACACTGCCAAAACAGTACCGTCTTTCATCCTCCTAGATAACTCGAAATAGTCAAACCAGGTCTTGTATCTTGAAATTGCCTATGAGGGCCATAGACTGACTTACAGTGCCTTCAGAAAGGATTCACACCCCTTCACATGTTCCACAGTTGTCTTGCAGCATGAATTTAAAGTGAATTAAATTGAGAGTTTGTGTCACTGGCCTGCACACAATACCCCATAATGAAAAAATGGAATTGTTTTTGGAAATGCTGACAAATTTAAAATAAAAAGCTGAAATGTCTTGAGCCATTAAGTATTCAACACCTTTTATCACATGCCTAAATAAGTTCATGAGTAAAAATGTGCTTAACAAGTTACAAATGTGAGCAATAGTTTTTCACCTCATCTCTGTACCCCAGACATATAGTTCTGTAAGGTCCCTCAGTCAAGCAGTGAATTTCAAAAGCAGATTCAACCAAAGACCAGGGAGGTTTTCCAATGCCTCTCGAAGGGCACCTATTGATAGATGGGTAAGGGGAGAAAAGCAGACATTGAATATCCCTTTGAGCATGGTGAAGTTATTACACTTGTGTTAAGGGAATTTTTATCAATGACGACTAATTATGTATACATTTCAATCAGGACTGACTAGTCCAAATGCTGTACATAAATTATTTTGCTCCCATTCCCAATTGTATATAAAATAGTCAGGAGTTTAGTATCAATGATGGTCTGTTCCTTTGTACAAATGAATGAACTATCTCCAGACTGTCTAGAATGCTGATTTACACTGACCTTGGCTTTAGGCGAGGGGGGAAGGCTCGAGAACTATAGGGCCTCTCTACCCGTGTCATGAAGAGATAGAACATTTAGAAAACGCTGACGTCATTCAGTTTATAACCTGTGGAAAAATGTGCATGTAACCAGTACTCTTGAATTAAACGCTGTTACCCGACTTAAGACCGGGGCTCTGTCCATTCTTATAAAAATATTGGGTCTTACAAACCCTTCGAATGCATTGACAGAGTATTTAATTCTGATTGGGAAATAGAGGAATTTAGTATTCCGTCAACAACTTGATGTATCAATACAGCCAGTCAATGCTAAGATACAGGTGTCTTTCCTAACACAGTTGCCGAAGAGGAAGGAAACCACTTAGGGATTTCATCATGAGGCCAATGGTGACTTTAAAACAGTTAGAGTTGAATGTGATAGCTATTCAAAATGCTCCTGCTTCTTGGCCAATTAATCTGCAATAACTACAACATTCAGGCTATAAATGTGCATAAATTAACCACCAACAGTAACTCTAACTGTTCAAGCTAGACGCAAAACCAAATTTCTGATGTCTCATGTCTCATCCTCAAATGATTAAAAATGTATCAATTATAACTATACACCTTTGTAAAAATTTGCATAAAATTACCCATCAACAGTAACTCTTGAACCATTCAAGCTAGAGACACCTGTAACAATGACACATGGAGTCAGGAAACAGGTGCAATTAGTGAGTTTAATAATAATAAATAATAGTAGTGCGATGCAAAACAAGAGCAATTTCTGACAAGGAAATATAACCAAAACTGCCTGAAGGATGCTAGGGAGTGCTAGATAAAGGGGGAGTACTCAGGGTAGTGATGGAGTCCAGGCATGCCTCATGATGGGGCTCAGGTGTGCGTAATGAGGGTTGCCAGCTGTGCATCCAGAAGGACTGCCGAGGGCGAGGAGCGGGCCAGTGCGGACGGCAAAGGTGGAATTCTTGGATGACGTTGGGATCTAGAATGTCATCCACTGGAACCCAGCACTGATCCTCTGGACCATACACCTCCCAGTCCACCGGGTACTGGAGCCGACCCCCACGACGTCGGGAGTCCAGGAGTGATCTGACGGCATAAGTGGAGCTCCCCTTGATGTCCAAGGGAGGCGGAGGGGTGTCGTGGAGGACGGCATCAGCCGGGGACCAGCAGCCACTGGCCTGAGGGAAACATGAAAAGATGGTGAGATCCGGTAGTTAGTATGTAATCTGTAAATTACCTTGTTGCCCCTCCAGAGAACCTTGAAGAGCCCGACAAACAGGGGACTCAGCTTTTTACAGAGCAGGCGGAGCGGGAGGGTCCTGGTGGTGTGAAATGGGATTGTAACAGGATTACCTAGGCAACGTTATAAAATATATAATATTTTGTCTATTTGCGTGTTTATACACTTCGCGATGCCAAGTCTCTCATGCACACCATGTTCCCATGCTTCAATATACCAAGTCGCTCATGTGTACACGCTTCTTCAATGGCCCCCCAAGACACCATCCCCCAACGTAGGGATTTTAGTGAACGGCGACAGTACTATTCTCCTTGCAGGTCTCAAATCCGGGTCTCCCAGTCCGTTTTAGGAATGTAAAACTGAAATCTTATAAAGGACTGTTCTGGACGGCAGCTCAATTCCCTTCAATTATAATAATGTCCTGTGCCAATTGTGCTGTCCTATTGTCAGTCTATTATATGTTTCAAAAGAGTGGGCCGTGAACCAGGTCTGGGTCAAATACTATGCTAAATACTTGGTGCTGGTGATTTATGTCGGAATTTGCACTTTTCCATTGTACCAGGCAAACCAAGCACAGTTTAAGTATTTTAAATTTGACAAAATCAATTTGAGTCCTCTGCTGTGCGAGCTGTCCCATACTTTTGTAATGTGAACTTTGTCACAAGAGGGCATACTTACCCATGATAACTCAAGCATTTAGCCACAAACTAAATCCATGGGCCATTTATAGGCACCCACAGCAAACACATCCCTTGAATCCCTATGGATTAAAGGCATGTGTGAAGACTGGTGAAAGCAGGCTCAACCACATTTGATGATTAAATGAATTGACCATTGCCACCAAATTTGAGCCTGCCTTCCTTTCTTGAAATAAAGCACCAGGCTAGGGCCTAATTTAGAAACTAGACTTCTTTAATCCAAATATTATTTGAGAAAGATATGTTAACCCAGCAGGTGGAGCCATCAAATTTTAAATCAGTTTAGAGGCATATGTTATTTCTGGAAAATTTGTCAAGCTCTCAAAACCATAAACATGTCATAATACCAGAGGCACCAAAGCAACCTCACAGCATTAACAAACCTCCCATATTTAAATCAACCCAGTCGCTCAAATGGCATGTATATCATACAGAAATACACGTCAAAAAAAAAATCACCTTTCGCTTGCCCACGGTACGCACTTTACTCCTCATCCACTAGAATAGGATAGGAAAAGACTGTCTACACTGCATTAGGGACAGCACCCACAGATTTTCCCGATCGGTTCTGGAAATTTCTCTGCAGCAAAACTCAGCATTCCCTGATGAGTTCCAAAATGTAACAAAGCCTGGATTGCTATGAAGGTAAGGTTAGCCTAACAAATGCTTACTTTACAGTTTATAACCATATATGGTCATTATTAGAATTTTAAGACAGTTGCAGCATAATGATGATCGTTTCTCAATATTTTGTTGGTTCAGCTTGGTTAAAATCTTATTTACCACATACTTTACCACTAGAAAGCAGCACCAAACAAATTAGCTAGCTAGGTGGCCGCGGCCCCCGGCATCGTCACGGTCCCTCCTGAGCTTTATGCGACTCCAAAGAAGGGTCTCGCATCCACTTCTGATCTCCTCCCAGGTCCAACTCACCTTCTCCATGGCACACTGCTTGGTCCTTGCTTGGTGGGATATTCTGTCGAGAGACGGCCCAAGGTGCAGCGTGATTGGAGTTCCACATCTTTATTTTAGTGACACTTAAACAACCCAAGAAATGAACCGGTGCACAAAAACACTCACACAAACAATACACAAAGCAGGTGGGAGATAGGGCTTCCTAAATATGATCCCCAATTAGAGGCAACGATTACCAGCTGCCTCTAATTGGGAACCTTACAAACCAGCCACATAGAAAATAAATGACTAGAACACCCCCCTAGTCACGCTCTGACCTAAACACGCCAGGGCTTGACAATATCGGAAATTGATGGACAATGATGCACTGAATTCATTATCAAGCAGATGGCAGTGCCATGGTTTGTGTTTTACCTTTTAATCATGTTTGCCAAGGACAAGTCGGGCTCAAGAACACACGTTCTTCATCATGCGCATAAATTGCCTATAGGCCTATGCAATATGATGCACAAAAGCCTAACAGAGAGAATAAATGTAAGTTCATACTGTTCACTTATTTGCATGTTTTTTTTACATAGGCTATCTTAACATACTGTATAGACCTAGGTCAATGTCAGCCTATTTACGGGTATGTAGCCTAGACCTATAGGCCAATGAACATAGCTATGAAGATGCTCGATTGGAGCGTTATGCCTGTCTCTGCATTTGAAAGTTGGCCAGATAAAAATCTTGACTGTTTCCCCCGTTACAATTTAACAAAACAATGTAGGCTAAAAAGTATACCGTTTTTACTAGTAGGCTGGGCCAAAATGTAAAGTGGACTAGCGGTAGTTGTAAATTGTTGCTGTTATGGAGTCGCCAATACAGCTACTATGGAGCTGCACCAATAATGCTGCACTCACTAATAATGCCGCCAATGCAGCGAAATGTGCACAGTCAGCTTAGAACTGGACACACGGCTTGAGCTGAGGAGTGGAAGTACCCCGGATACAAAACTAACGCAATCATTTCAAAACCTGTATCCTGGGTCCATTTGAGGGTATGCCCTAGTTGTACTGTCAATGGGATGTTGGTCAACCATGTCCCTTGGTTGGACCCTCAAAGAAAGACACATTACCAATGATAGTTTTGAAATGCCACCTCGGGATAATACTTATTTACTTTGTGTGTCCTCTGTAATGGTGGACATCAGACTTTTGACAGTTTGGACCTATTCCCTCAGGTACTGGCAGTGCTGTCCTATCTCCTTCAGAAGAATTTGCTTCTCCTCTGTCAGACGCATGACCAACATAACATGGTCAAACACTTTCTTTGTTTGGCTGTCGACAGTCCCTGCAATGGTATATTGATGAAAAACATAATATTAAGCCCTTTAATGTTATAGCATTTTTAAACAGGTCAGTAACATTTTAGCACTTAACACTCTGAACCTGTGTGAGAGTACCGAGTATGATGTTTTGTTAATTGCTTAGCCCAATGGCTCGTACAGAGACATGCTATACATTTACATTGAAGATGCACTATGCAGAAATCACACCGCCATTTCCTACTTGCTAAAAATGGAATAGTTTGCCTAATATCAGTTTATGTGACAATACAAGCCGCCATTGTGTAGAGAATCATTCTACCATCTATACTGAACAAAAATATAAATGTAATATTTCTAAGATTTTACTGAGTTACAGTTCATATAAGGAATTATGTTGTATGACAAAACTGCACATTTTAAAGTGGCCTTTTATTGTCCCCAGCACCTGTGTAATAATCATGCTGTTTAATCAGCTTCTTGATATGCCACACCTGTCAAGTGGATGGGTTACCTTCACTAAGTGGGATGTAAACACATTTTTGAGAAAATAAGCTTTTTGTGCATATGGAACATTATTGGGATTTTCTATTTCAGCTCATGAAACATGGGACTAATACTTTCCATGTTGCGTTTATACAGATCTACAGCTTCTTAGACTTGCTTTCAACGGGAATGAAAGATCTATAACTCAGATTTATATGCCACTCCATCTCTGAGTCGCCTCTTCACTGTTGACGTTAAGACTGGTGTTTTGCGGGTACTATTTAATGAAGCTGCCAGATGAGGAATTGTGAGGCATCTAGACAATCTAATCAGTCAAATGTATTTATAAAGCCCTTCTTACATCAAATGATGTCACAAAGTGCTGTACAGAAACCCAGCCTAAAACCCCAAACAGCAAGCAATGCAGGTGTAGAAGCATTGTGGCTAGGAAAAACTCCCTAGAAAGGCCAGAACCTAGGAAGAAACCTAGAGAGGAACCAGGCTATGAGGGGTGGCCAGTCCTCTTCTGGCTGTGTCGGGTAGAGATTATAACAGAACATGGCCAAGATGTTCAAATGTTCATAGATGACCAGCAGGGTCAAACTTGAATAATCACAGTGGTTGTCGAGGGTGCAAAAGGTCAGCACCTCAGGAGTAAATGTCAGTTGGCTTTTCATAATCGATAATTCCGAGTATCTCTACCACTCCTGCTGTCTCTAGGTTGAAAACAGTAGGTCTGGGACAGGTAGCACGTCCGGTGAACAGGTCAGGGTTCCTTAGCCGCAGGCAGAACAGTTGAAACTGGAGCAGCAGCACGGCCAGGTGGACTGGGGACAGCAAGGAGTCATCAGGCCAGGTAGTCCTGAGGCATGGTCCTAGGGCTCAGGTCCTCCGAGAGAGCGAAAGAGAGAAAGATAAAGAGTGATAATTAGAGAGAGCATACTTAAATTCACACAGGACACCAGTAAGACAGGAGAAATAGTCCAGATATAACAGACTGACCCTAGCCCCCCGACACAAACTATTGCAGCATAAATACTGGAGGCTGAGACAGGAGTGGTCGGGAGACACTGCAGCCCCGTCCGACAATACCCCCGGACAGGGCCAAACAGGCAGGATATAACCCCACCCACTTTGCCAAAGAACAGCCCCCACACCATTAGAGGGATATCTTCATCCACCAACTTACCATCCTGAGACAAGGCCGAGTATAGCCCACGAAGATCTCCGCCACGGCACAACCCAAGGCACCAACCTGGACAGGAAGATCACATCAGTGACTCAACCCACTCAAGTGATGCACCCTTCCTAGGGACAGCATGGAAGTGCACCAGTAAGCCAGTGACTCAGCCCCTGTAATAGAGTTAGAGGCAGAGAATCCCAGTGGAGAGAGGGGAGAACCGGGTATTGAAACTGGAGTCGTACAGTCGTATACAGTCGTGGCCAGACTACACTCAATCATAGGACCTACTGAAGAGATGAGTCTTCAGTAAAGACTTAAAGGTTGAGAGTCTCTCACATGGGTAGGCAGACCATTCCATAAAAATTGAGCTCTATAGGAGAAAGCCCTGCCTCCAGCTATTTACTTAGAAATTCTAGGGACAGTAAGGAGGTCTGCATCTTGTGACCGTAGCGTACGTGTGGGTATGTGCGGCAGGAGCAAATCGGAAAGATAGGTAGGAGCAAGCCCATGTAATGCTTTGTAGGTTAGCAGTAAAACCTTGAAATCAGCACTTGCCATAACGGGAAACCAGAGGCTATCACGGAAGTAGAGGCTAACACTGGAGTGATATGATCACATTTTTTGGATCTAGTCAAGATTCTAGTAGCCGTGTTTAGCACTAACTGAAGTTTATTTAGTGCTTTATCCGGGTAGCCAGAAAGTAAGTCATTTCAGTAATCTAACCTAGAAGTGACAAAAGCATGGAGCAATTTTTCTGCATACTTTTTGGACAGAAAGTTTCAGATTTTTGCAACGTTACATAGATGGAAAAAAAGCTTTCCTTGAAACAGTCTTGATATGTTCGTCAAAAGAGAGATCAGGGTCCAGAGTAACGCCAAGGTCCTTCACAGTTTTATTTGAGCCGACTGTACAACCATCAAGGTTAATTGTCAGATTCAACAGAAGATCTCTTTCTTTCTTGGGACCTAGAACATTAAAAGGTAATTTACCACATTCACAAGTGTAGTCTCAGTGCTATGATGGGGTCTGAAACCAGACTGAAGCGTTTCATATACAGTCGTGGCCAAAAGTTTTGAGAATGACACAAATATTAATTTTCACAAAGTCTGCTGGCTCAGTTTGTATGATGGCAATATGCATATACTCCAGAATGTTATGAGGAGTGATCAGATGAATTGCAATTAATTGCTAAGTCCCTCTTTGCCATGCAAATGAGCTGAATCCCCCCAAAACATTCAGTCCACTGCATTTACAGCCCTGCCAAAAAATGACCAGCTGACATCACGTCAGTGATTCTCTCGTTAACACAGTTGTGAGTGTTGACGAGGACAAGGCTGGAGATCACACTGTCATGCTGATTGAGTTTGAATAACAGACTGGAAGCTTCAAAAGGAGGGTGGTGCTTGGAATCATTGTTCTTCCTCTGTCAGCCATGGTTACCTGCAAGGAAACACGTGCCGTCATCATTGCTTTGCACAGAAAGGGATTCACAGTGAAGGATATTGCTGCCAGTAAGATTGCACTTAAATCAACCATTTATTGGATCATCAAGAACTTCAAGGAGAGCAGTTCAATTGTTGTGAAGAAGGCTTCAGGGCGCCCAAGAAAGTCCAGCAAGATCCAGGACCGTCTCCTAAAGTTGATTCAGCTGCGGGATCGGGGCACCACCAGCACAGAGCTTGCTCAGGAATGGCAGCAGGCAGGTGTGAATGCATCTGCACGCACAGTGAGGCGAAGACTTTTGGAGGATGGCCTGGTGTCAAGAAGGGCAGCAAAGAAGCCACTTCTCTCCAGGAAAAACAGCAGGGACAGACTGATATTCTGCAAAAGGTACAGGGATTGGATTGCTGAGGACTGAGGTCAAGTCCTTTTCTCAGATGAATCACCTTTCCGATTGTTTGGGGCATCTGGAAAAAAGCTTGTCCAGAGAAGACAAGGTGAGCGCTACCATCAGTCCTGTGTCATACCAACAGTAAAGCATCCTGAGACATTAAAGTGTGGGGTTGCTCCTCAGCCTAAGAACACAGCCATGAAAAAAGAATGGTACAAACACATCCTCCGAGAGCAACTTCTCCCAACCATCCAGGAACAGTTTTGGTGACGAACAATGCCTTTTCCAGCATGATGGAGCACCTTGCCATAAGGCAAAAGTGATAACTAAGTGGCTCGGGGAACAAAACATCCATGGCCAGGAAACTCCCCAGACCTTAATCCCATTGAGAACTTGTGGTCAATCCTCAGGAGGCGGGTGGACAAACAAAAACTCATAAATTCTGACAAACTCCAAGCATTGATTATGCAAGAATGGGCTGCCATCAGTGGCACAGAAGTGAATTGACAGTATGCCAGGGCGGATTGCAGAGGTCTTGAAAAAGAAGGGTCAACACTGCAAATATTGACTATTTCCATCAACTTCATGTAATTGTCAATAAAAGCCTTTGACGCTTATTTAATGCTTGTAATTATACTTCAGTAGTAACATCTGTAGTAACATCTGACAAAAATATCTAAAGACACTGAAGCAGCAAACTTTGTGAAAATTAATATTTGTTTAATTCTCAAAACTTTTGGCCAAGACTGTACAAGATTGTTTGTCTTCAGGAAGGCAATGATTTGCCTTGCAACAGCTTTTTCATTTTTTTTAAAGGAATGTGAGATTCGATATAGGCCAATCGTTTTTTATATTTTGTTTGGTCAAGGTTTGGCTTTTTCAAGGGAGGCTTTTATTACTGCCACTTTTAGTTAGTTTGGTACACATCCGGTGGATAGGGAGTCGTTTATTATGTTCAACATAGGAGGGCCAAACACAGGAAGCAGCTCTTTCAGTAGTTTAGTTGGAACAGGGTCCAGTATGCAGCTTGAAGGTTTAGAGGCCATGATTATTTTCATCAATGTGTCAAGAGATATACTACTAAAAAACTTGAGTGACTCCCTTGATCACTGGCCCTGGCAGAGTTGTGCAGACTCAGGACAACTGAGCTTTGGAGGAATACGCAGATTCTAAGAAGAGTCCGTAATTTACTTTCTAATGATCATGATCTTTTCCTCAAATAAGTTCTTGAATGTATCACTGCTGAAGTGAAAGCCTTCCTGTCTTGGGGAATGCTGCTTTTTAGTTAGCTTTGTGACAGTATCAAAATAAATGTTGGATTGTTCTTATTTTCCTCAATTAAGTTGGAAAAATAAGATGGTCGAACAGCAGTGAGAGGGCTCTTTCGATACTGCACTGTACTGATTTTCCAAGCCAGTCAGAAGACTTCCAGTTTGGTGTAGCGCCATTTCCAATCCAATTTTCTGGATGCTTGCTTCAGAGCTCGGGTATTTTCTGTATACCAGGGAGCTAGTTTCTTATGACAAATGTTTTTTGTTTTTAGGGGTGCGACTGCATCTAGGGTATTGCGCAAGGTTAAATTGAGTTCCTCGTTTTGGTGGTTAACTGATTTTTGTACTCTGACGTCCTTGGGTAGGCGGAGGGAGTCTGGAAGGGCATCTAGGATTCTTTGGGTTGTGCGAGAATTTATAGCACAACTTCTGATGATCCGTGGTTTGGGTCTGAGCAGATTGCTTGTTGCGATTGCAAACTTAATAAAATGGTGGTCCGATAGTCCAGGATTATGAGGAAAAACATTAAGATCCACAAAATTTATTCCACGGGACAAAACTAGGTCCAAAGTATGACCGTGGCAGACCGGAGACATATTGGACAAAACCCAGTGAGTTGATGATGGCTCCGAAAGCCTTTTGGAGTGGGTCTGTGGACTTTTTCATGTTAATATTAAAGTCAACAAAAATTTGAATATTAGAAAGAAGTAGAAAAAAAAATTATAGAAAAAAGTTGAGCGAGGGAAAAACTAAAAATATAAAAGTTAATTAAAAAGTAAAAACCGTGCAGGTAGCAAAGTAAGGTTAGCAACAAAACGCACAGCAGCATGTGATACACAGCAGAGTGATTTCTGAAGGTTTCAATGAGAGCTGATGTACTTGTCCTCTTGCTCAGTTGTGCACCGGGGCCTCCCACTCCACTTTCTATTTTGGTTAGGGCCAGTTTGCGCTGTTCCTTGAAGGGAGTAGTACACAGCGTTGTACGAGATCTTTAGTTTCTTGGCAATTTCTCGCATGGAATAGCCTTCATTTCTCAGAACAAGAATAGACTGACGAGTTTCAGAAGAAAGTTATTTTTTTCTGGACATTTTGAGCCTGTAATCGAACCCACTAATGCTGATGCTCCAAACTAGTCTAAAGAAGGCCAGTTTTTATTGCTTCTTTAATCAGAACAACAGTTTTCAGCTGTGCTAACATAATTGCAAAAGGGTTTTCTAATGATCAATTAGCCTTTTAAAATGATAAACTTCAAGCTTCAAGTTCCTCGGCTTACACATCACTGAAAATCTGAAATGGCCCACCCACAAAGACTGTGTGGTGAAGAAGGAGCAATAGCAACAGAATATGGTGCAAAAGTGACAGAAGAAGGTGCTTGGCTTGGCCCCTGAGACCCTCACAAACGTTTACAGGTGCACAATTGAGAGCATCCTGTCGGGCTGTATCACCGCCTGGTACGGCAACTGCACCACCCGCAACCCCAGGGCTCTCCAGAGAGTGGTGCGGTCTGCCAACGCATCTCTAAGAGCTTTGCACACCTGGATTGTACAATATTTGCTCATACACACACATACCTATACATTTAGGACTGTACCAATCGGCAGTCTTCCAAACTTTTTCTTGTTTGTTTGCATTGCTCACAATGCCTGCCCTCCAGGACACCTACAGCACCCGATGTCACAGGAAGGCCAAAAAGATCATAAACGACATCAACCACCCGAGACACCCCGCTTACCATCCAGAAGGCAAGGTCAGTACAGGTGCATCAAAGCTGGGACAGAGAGACTGAAAAGTAGCTTCTTTCTCAAGGCCATCAGATAGCCATCACTAGCCAGCTACCACCCGGTTGCTCAACCCTGCACCTTAGAGGTTGCTGCCCCATATACATAAACACGGAATCACTGGTCACTTTGGTAATGGAACACCAGTCTCTTTAATAATGTTTAGATACTGTTTTACTAATTTCATATGTATAGACTGTATTCTATTCTACTGTATTTTAGTCAATGCCACTCCGACATTGCTCATTCTACTATTGATATATTTCTTAATTCCATTATTCAATGTGTGTGTATTGTTGTGAATTGTTAGATACTACTGCACTGTTGGAGCTAGGAACACAAGCATTTCACTACACCCGCAATAACATCTGTTAAATATGTGTATTTTTTTATTTTACTAGGCAAGTCAGTTAAGAACAAATTCTTATTTTCAATGACGGCCTAGTGGGTTAACTGCCTGTTCAAGGGCAGAACGACAGATTTTTTACCTTGTCAGCTCAGGGATTTGAACTTGCAACCTTTCGGTTACTAGTCCAATGCTCTAACCACTAGGCTACACTGCCACCCCATGTGATCAATAAAATTTGATTTGATAACCTTCCTGAAAGATTCATAAAGGATAGTGCTTGTGTCACTGCTAATATGATAGCGCATATTGTAAACCTTTCTATTAGTAGTGGTACAATTCTCAGTTCCGCTCCACAAGAAGAGCAGTAAAACAAATGTAGGAAACTACAGGCCTGTGTCAACCCTCAGCACCTTATCCAAAGTCATTGAGAGATTTGTTTTTAATCAACTTGAGCACCTTCTCGAGCACAAACTTCTTTATGAGCTCCAATCTGGCTTTAGAACAGCTCATTCGACTGATACTTGCCTTATCCACCTTTTTGACCACATCAAGCAGGAAAGTGAAAAGGGGAACTATACAGGTATGGTCATGTTAGACTTGCACAAAGCTTTTGAAACTGTGGACCATGATATTCTATTGATGAAACTGAAATGCATGGGTCTAAATGATGTAGCAGTGAATTGGTTTAGGTCTTATCTGACCAACAGAACACAAGTATGTAATGTTGGTGATGTTCTGTCAGAGGTCAAAGAAATATCCTGTGGAGTACCGCATGGATACATTTCAGAGCCTCTCTTATTTCTTAAATACTTCAATGATATGCCAGATACAGTAAAGTGCAAACTCCTGCTTTATGCTGATGACTTAGCCATATTGGTATCAGGGAAGGATACAGTTTACATAGAGGAGACCCTGAGTAAGGAATTGCATTTTGTTAGAGATTGGTTGACTGACAACAAATTGTTACTACATTTGGGAAAAACTGAATCGATTTTGTTTGGAACAAAATGTGGACAAGATAAAGCTAAACTGTGCAGGCAATGAAATTTGAATCTAAAACAAGTGCAATTTATCTTGTCTCCCTAAATGATGATTCCCTTTTTTGGAGACTTGATTGCTGCAAAAATGATTTCTAAAATGCCGAACAAATTGATATGTTTATATCGTAACACAAGATATTTTAACATTAAATATAAGAAACTGATTTGTCTTAACCTTGATTCATTGTCTTTTTGATAATTCCTGCTCTTCATGGTATAGTGGGCTATCAAAAAAGCTGAAAAAGACAATGCAGGTCATGCAAAGTAAAGTTATCAGGTATATGCTTAATTCCCCCCCCCCCCCCCCCCCCCCTAGGACCCACATAGCGGTACAGGAGTTACGGGAGGTGGGCTTGTTGCCTTTGGACCAACATAAACCTAATCATATTTTTTACATCTTAAATGATCGTGCCCCAGGTTATATGAAAAACTGTATTTATATGGTCTCTAACTAACACGTTTACAATACCAGAGGCAGTGTTATGTCTTGTGAAATCCCAAGAGTAAACAGTACTGAGAGGAGCACGTTGTTCTATGAAGGCATTCTATGGAATAGCCTCCCCTTGGAGATCAAGCAAAGAAAAAGTAGAAATAGCTTTAAAAAGCAGACAAAGTGAGAGAAACCATTCCACTGCCCCTTGTGCCCCCCCCCCCCCCCCTTAAGGAGTGAATATTGCCACTTTCTAGGTAGGATGTCCATATAAATAAATATATGTAATTTTGTATTTCCTTTTAATCATTATACAGTGGCAAGAAATATTATGTGAACCCTTTGGAATTACCTGGACTTCTGCATCAATTGGTCATAAAATTTGATCTGATCTTCATCTAAGTAACAACAATAGACAAACAGTATACTTAAACTAATAACACACAAACAATTATACGTTTTCATGTCTTTATTGAACACACCATTTAAACATTCACAGTGCAAGGTGGGAAAAGAATGTGAACCCTTGGATTTAATATTTAAACTTTTATTTAACTAGGCAAGTCAGTTAAGAACAAATTCTTATTTACAATTGACGGTCTACCCCAGCCAAACCCAGGCGACGCTGGGCCAATTGTGCGCTGCTCTATTGGACTTCCAATCAAGGCCGGATGCGATTCAGCCTGGATTCAAATCAGCGACTGTCATGATGCCTCTTGCACTGAGATGCAGTGCCTTTGACTGCTGCGCCACTCGGATGCCCTTCTTTGGCAGCAATAACCTCAACCAAACGTTTTCTGTAGTTGCGGATCAGACCTGCACAACGGTCCGGAGGAATTTTGGACCATTCCTCTTTACAAAACTGTTTTAGTTCAGCAATATTCTTGGGATGTCTTGAGGTCTTGCCACAGCATCTCCATTGGGTTGAGGTCAGGACTAGGCCACTCCAGAAGGCGTATTTTCTTCTGTTGAAGCCATTCTGTTGTTGTTTTACTTCTGTGTTTTGGGTCATTGTCCTGTTGCATCACCCTAATTATGTTGAGCTTCAATTGGCAGACAGATAGCCTTACATTCTCCTGCAAAGTATCTTGATAAACTTGGGAATTGTTTTTCCGTCGATGACAGCAAGTTGTCCAGGCCCTGAGGCAGCAAATCAGCTCCAAACCATGATGTTCCCTTCACCATACTTTACAGTTGGAATGTTTTGACGTTGGTGTGTTGTGACTTTTTTTCTCAAACATAGTGTTGTGTGTTCCTTTCAAACAACTCAACTTTAGTTTTATCTGTCCACAGAATATTTTGCCAGTAGCGCTGTGGAACATCTAGATGCTCTTTGGCAAACTTCAGACGTGCAGCAATGTTTTTTTGTTGCTTCTTCTGTGGTGTCCTCCCATGAACACCATTCTTGTTTAGTGTTTTACATATCGTAGACTCATCAACAGAGATGTTAGCATGTTCCAGAGATTTCTGTAAGTCTTTAACTGACACTCAATTCTTCTTAACCTTATTGAGCATTCTGCGCTGTGCTCTTCCAGTCAGCTTTGCAGGACGGCCACTCCTACGGACAGTACAGTGGTTCCTCCTTTAAAAGTTGCGAGCTTGCACCGCTGGACTTAGAGGTACCCAGCGTCATGGATTCATTGCTCCAGACCACCACAAGGGGGAGAGAGCACTCATTATGCATTTGGGTCCCAAGGTTTTTATATGACCAATCATATCAAGTGGTTCCAATGATGAATTTTGACACGAGCCACCCTTGCCTTTGTGGCGTTCTTCAACAAAGATGTTTGACAAAACATTACAGTGGAAGTTGTTATAACATCGTAACGAGTCAAGGAACAAATGTACAAATGAGAGGAATATGTTAGGAGACAAACGTTTGTGCATATTTTATTGTCATGAAGTTAATTTACGAAAATCGCTAGTTAGCTAGTTATCTGACTAGCTAACGTTAGCTAGCTAGCTAGTGCCTCTATAACTATATCTATTGTTTTTTGTTGTTGTGTGATTTGGATTCATCCACTCTACCACACGGAACCCCACTAATCCTACCGACGGAAACGCACGAGGTGGCTAATAACAGACCTCCATCCTATGCTAGCTTGCTACCGATGGCCCGGCTAGCTGTCTAAATCGCAGTGACCCCAACTAACCTCTCTACTCACTGGACCCTTTTGATCACTCGACTAAGCATGCCTCTCCTTAATGTCAATATGCCTTGTCCATTGCTGTTCTGGTTAGTGTTTATTGGCTTATTTCACTGTAGAGCCTCTAGTCCTGCTCACTATACCTTATCCAACCTATTAGTTCCACCACCCACACATGCGATGACATCTCCTAGTTTCAATGATGTTTCTAGAGACAATATCTCTCTCTTCATCACTCAATACCTAGGTTTACCTCCACTGTATTCACATCCTACCATACCTTTGTCTGTACATTATACCATGAAGCTATTTTATCGCCCCCAGAAACCTCCTTTTACTCTCTGTTCCAGACGTTCTAGACGACCAATTCTTATTGCTTTTAGCTGTACCCTTATCCTACTCCTCCTCTGTTCCTCTGGCGATGTAGAGGTGAATCCAGGCCCTGCAGTGCCTAACTCCACTCCTATTCCCCAGGTGCTCTCTTTTGATGACTTCTGTAACCGTAATAGCCTTGGTTTCATGCATGTTAACATTAGAAGCCTCCTCCCTAAGTTTGTTCTATTCACTGCTTTAACACACTCTGCCAACCCGGATGTTCTAGCTGTGTCTGGTCTAGCTGAATCCTGGTTTAGGAAGACCACCAAAAATTCTGAAATTTTCATCCCAAACTATAACATTTTCAGACAAGATAGAACTGCCAAAGGGGGCGGTGTTGCAATCTACTGCAAAGATAGCCTGCAGAGTTCTGTCCTACTATCCAGGTCTGTACCCAAACAATTTTAACTTCTACTTTTTAAAATCCACCTCTCTAAAAACAAGTCTCTCACCGTTGCCGCCTGCTATAGACCACCCTCTGCCCCCAGCTGTGCTCTGGACACCATATGTGAACTGATTGCCCCACATCTATCTTCAGAGCTCGTGCTGCTAGGCGACCTAAACTGGAAAATGCTTAACACCCCAGCCATCTTACAATCTAAGCTTGATGCCCTCAATCTCACACAAATTATCAATGAACACGGGCACCCTCATAGATATCATCCTAACCAACTTGCCCTCTAAATACACCTCTGCTGTCTTCAACCAAGATCTCAGCGATCACTGCCTTATTGCCTGCATCCGTAATGGGTCAGCGGTCAAACGACCTCCACTCATCACTGTCAAACGCTCCCTGAAACACTTCTGCGGGCAGGCCTTTCTAATCGACCTGGCTGGGGTATCCTGGAAGGATATTGATCTCATCCCGTCAGTAGAGGAAGCCTGGGTATTTTTTTAAAATGCCTTCCTAACCATCTTAAATAAGCATGCCCCATTCAAGAAATTTAGAACCAGGAACAGATATAGCCCTTGGTTCTCCCCAGACCTGACTGCCCTTAACCAACACAAAAACATCCTATGGCGTTCTGCATTAGCATTGAACAGCCCCCGTGATATGCAGCTGTTCAGGGAAGCTAGAAACCATTATACACAGGCAGTTAGAAAAGCCAAGGCTAGCTGTTTCAAGCAGAAATTTGCTTCCTGCAACACAAACTCAAAAAGGTTCTGGGACACTGTAAAGTCCTCCTCCAAGCTGCCCACTGCACTGAAGATAGGAAACACTGTCACCACTGATAAATCCACCATAATTGAGAATTTCAAGAATCATTTTTCTACGGCTGGCCATGCTTTCCACCTGGCTACTCCTACCCCGGTCAACAGCACTGCACCCCCCACAGCAACTCGCCCCCAGCCTTCCCCATTTCTCATTCTCCCAAATCCAGTCATCTGATGTTCTGAAAGAGCTGCAAAATCTGGACCCCTACAAATCAGCCGGGCTAGACAATCTGGACCCTTTCTTTCTAAAATTATCTGCCGAAATTGTTGCCACCCCTATTACTAGCCTGTTCAACCTCTCTTTCGTGTCGTCTGAGATTCCCAAAGATTGGAAAGCAGCTGCGGTCATCTCCCTCTTCAAAGGGGGGGACACTCTTGACCCAAACTGCTACAGACCTATATCTATCTTACTCTGCCTTTCTAAGGTTTTCGAAAGCCAAGTCAACAAACAGATTACCAACCATTTTGAATCTCACCTTACCTTCTCTGCTATGCAATCTGGTTTCAGAGCTGGTCATGGGTGCACCTCAGCCACGCTCAAGGTCCTAAATGATATCTTAACCGCCATCGATAAGAAACATTACTGTGCAGCCGTATTCATTGATCTGGCCAAGGCTTTCGACTCTGTCAATCACCACATCCTCATCTGCAGACTCGACAGCCTTGGTTTTCAAATTATTGCCTCGCCTGGTTCACCAGCTACTTCTCTGATAGAGTTCAGTGTGTCAAATCGAGGGTCTGCTGTCCGGACCTCTGGCAGTCTCTATGGGGGTGCCACAGGGTTCAATTCTTGGACCGACTCTCTTCTCTGTATACATCAATGATGTCGCTCTTGCTGCTGGTGAATTCTCTGATCCACCTCTACGCAGACGACACCATTCTGTATACTTCTGGCCCTTCTTTGGACACTGTGTTAACAATCCTCCAGGCAAGCTTCAATGCCATACAACTCTCCTTCCGTGGCCTCCAATTGCTCTTAAATACAAGTAAAACTAAATGCATGCTCTTCAACCGATCCCCTGCCTGCACCTGCCCGCCTGTCCAACATCACTACTCTGGACGGCTCTGACTTAGAATACGTGGACAACTACAAATACCTAGGTGTCTGGTTAGACTATAAACTCTCCTTCCAGACCCACATTAAACATCTCCAATCCAAAGTAAAATCTAGAATTGGCTTCCTATTTCGCAACAAAGCATCCTTCACTCATGCTGCCAAATTTACCCTTGTAAAACTGACCATCCTACCAATCCTCGACATCGGCGATGTCATTTACAAAATAGCCTCCAATACCCTACTCAACAAATTGGATGCAGTCTATCACAGTGCAATCCGTTTTGTCACCAAAGCCCCATATACTACCCACCATTGCGACCTGTACGCTCTCGTTGGCTGGCCCTCGCTTCATACTCGTCGCCAAACCCACTGGCTCCATGTCATCTACAAAGACCCTGCTAGGTAAAGTCCCCCCTTATTGCTCGCTGGTCACCATAGCATCTCCCACCTGTGGCTGCGCTCCAGCAGGTATATCTCTCTAGTCACCCCCAAAACCAATTCTTTCTTTGGCCGCCTCTCCTTCCAGTTCTCTGCTGCCAATGACTGGAACGAACTACAAAAATCTCTGAAACTGGAAACACTTATCTCCCTCACTAGCTTTAAGCACCAACTGTCAGAGCAGCTCACAGATTACTGCACCTGTACATAGCCCACCTATAATTTAGCCCAAACAACTACCTCTTTCCCTACTGTATTTATTTTATTTATTCATTTATTTTGTTTTATCTTGGCCAGGTCGCAATTGTAATCGAGAACGTGTTCTCAACTTGCCTACCTGGTTAAATAAAGGTGAAATAAAAAATAAAATAAAATAAATAGTTGTTGTATCAACTTCAAGACTGAATGGCATTAATGAAGCCTATAGATCGTATATTCTACTCTAACTGTATTGTGCCAAGGATGGAAGTCCTACATATACTGCAAGTACTACATATGTACTGTAGTTATAGTAGCCTGTACATTGAATATATTCACTGATCATGTACTCTTCCTTGGCAAATAAAGGTGTGGTTCAGGTATGAATCTCTGAGACATTCTTTTTCAGTCATATCAAACTCCATTATCCATTATTTGAATTATTACAATGATTACACATTGTCACTATGCAATAGACTAGAAACATGATTGATTTGTATATACAATATATAATTCATATATACAGAAAAAAAACTATGCATATCTAACTCCCTTCATCTGCATTAATCTGAGGACAAAGTTTAGGGAGCCTTGGTTTGAGATTAGCCTTGTTAAAATCCCCAGCTACAATAAATGCAGCCTCAGGATATGTGGTTTCCAGTTTACATAGAGTCCAATGAAGTTCTTTCAGGACCGTCGAGGTGTCTGCTTGGGGGGGATATACACGACTATGATTATAATCGAAGAGAATTCTCTTGGTAGATAATGCGGTCGGCATTTGATTGTAAGGAATTCCAGGTCTGTTGAACAAAAGGACTTGAGTTCCTGTATGTTGTTATGATCACACCACAACTCGTTAATCATAAGGCATACACCCCCACCCTTCTTCTTACCAGAGAGATGTTTGTTTCTGTCGGCGCGATGAGTGAAGAAACTTGATGGCTGTACTGACTCTGATAACGTATCCCGAGTGAGCCACGTTTCCGTGAAACAGAGAATGTTGCAATCTCTGATGTCTCTCTGGAAGGCTACCCTTGCTCGGATTTCATCTACCTTGTTGTCAAGAGACTGGACATTGGCAAGTAGAATACTCGGGAGCAGTGGTCGATGTGCACGTCTAAGGAGCCTGGTCAGAAGACTGCTCCGTCTGCCCCTTCGGCGGTGCCGTTGTTTTGGGTCGCCTGCTGGTATCGGATCCATTGTCCTGGGTGGTGGACAAAACAGAGGATCCGTTTCGGGAAAGTCGTATTCCTGGTCATAATGTTGGTAAGTTGACGTTGCTCTTTTATCCAATAGTTCCTCCCGGCTGTATGTAATAAGACTTAAGTTTTCCTGGGTAACAGTGTAAGAAATAATACATAAAAAAACAAAATACTGCATAGTTTCCTAAGAACGCGAAGCGAGTCGGCCATCTCTGTCGGCGCCGGGAGATATGACAACTGACATCTTCCGTCTCAACGTCCCTCTTTGGCCCTTCTGCTAGCCCCGGCCCGCTAGCTGTCTGAATCGCCTTGTCTCCAGATTGCCCTTCTACTCACTGGACCCAATGATCACTTGGCTATGCATGCCTCTCCCTAATGTCAATACGCCTTGTCTATTGCTGTTTTGGTTAGTAATTATTGCCTTATTTCACTGTAGAGCCTCTAGCCCTGCTCAACAGGCCTTAGCTAACCCTTTAGTTCCACCTACCACACATGCAGTGACCTCACCTGGTTTAAATAATGTTTCTAGAGACAATATCTCTCTCATCGTCAATCAATGCATAGGTTTACCTCCACCGTATTCACATCCTACCATACTTTTGTCTGTACATTATGCCTTGAATCTATTCTACCATGCCCAGAAACCTGCTCCTTTTACGCTCTTTTACGAACGTACGAGACGACCAGTTCTATAGCCTTTAGCCATACCCTTATCCTACTCCTCCTCTGTTCGTCTGGTGATGTAGAGGTTAATCCAGGCCCTGCAGTGCCTAGCTCCACTCCCATTCCCCTGGCGCTCTCATTTGTTGACTTCTGTAACCGTAAAAGCCTTGATTTCATGCATGTTAACATTGGAAGCCTCCTCCCTAAGTTTGTTTTATTCACTGCTTTAGCACACTCTGCCAACCCGGATGTCCTAGCCGTGTCTAAATCCTGGATTAGGAAGACCACCAAAAACCCAGAAATTCCCATCCCTAACTACATCATTTTCCGCCAAGATAGAACTGCCAAAGGGGGCGGAGTTGCAATCTGCTGCAGAAATAGCCTGCAGAGTTCTTTCTTACTATCCAAGTCTGTGTCCAAACAATTTGAGCTTTGACTTTTAAAAATCCACCTTTCCAGTCTCTCACCGTTGCCGCTTGCTATAGACCACCTTCTGCCCCCAGCTGTGCCCTGGACACCAAATGTGAGTTGATTGCCCCCCATCTATCTTCAGAGCTATTAGGTGACCTAAACGGGGACATGCTTAACACCCCGGCCATCCTACAGTCTAAGCTTGATGCCCTCAATCTCATACAAATGATCAATGAACCTACCAGATACAACCCCAAATCCGTAAACACGGGCACCCTAATAGATATCATCCTAACCAACCTGCCCTCCAAATACACCTCTGCTGTCTTCAACCAGAATCTTAGCGATCACTGCCTCATTGCCTGCATCCGTAATGGTTCTGTGGTCAAACGACCACCCCTCATCACTGTCAAACGCTCCCTAAAACACTTCAGCGAGCAGGCCTTTCTAATCGACCTGGCCCGGGTATCCTGGAAGGATATTGACCTCATTCCAACAGTAAAGAATGCCTGGTTATTCTTTAAAAGTGCTTTCCTCACCATCTTGAATAAGCATGCCCCACTCAAAAAATGTTGAACCAGGAACAGATATAGCCCTTGGTTCACTCCAGACCTGACTGTCCTTGACCAACACAAAAACATAATGTGGCGTACTGCATTAGCATCGAATAGCATCCGCAATATGCAACTTTTCAGGGAAGTTAGGAACCAATATACACAGGCAGTTAGGAAAGCAAAGGCTAGCTTTTTCAAACAGAAATTTGCATCCTGTAGCACAAACTCCAAAAAGTTCTGGGATACTGTAAAGTCCATGGAGAATAAGAGCACCTCCTCCCAGCTGCCCACTGCACTGAGGCTAGGAAACACTGTCACCACTGATAAATCTATGATAATTTAGAATTTCAATAAGCATTTTTCTACGGCTGGCCATGCTTTCCACCTGGCTACCACTACCCCGGTCAACAGCTCTGCACCTCCCACAGCAACTCACCCAAGCCTCCCCCATTTCTCTTTCACCCAAATCCAGATAGCTGATGTTCTGAAAAAGCTGCAAAATCTGGACCCGTACAAATCAGCCGGGCTAGACAATCTGGACCCTCTCTTTCTAAAATGATCCACCAAAATTGTTGCAAACCCCTATAACTAGCATGTTCAACCTCTCTGGTGATTCTCTGATCTACCTCTACGCAGACGACACCATTTTGTATAATTCTGGCCCTTCTTTTGACACTGTGTTAACAAACCTCCAGATGAGCTTCAATGCCATATACCTCTCCTTCCGTGGCCTCCAACTTCTCCTAAATGCATGCTCTTCAACCCATCGCTGCCCACACCTGCCCACCCGTCCAGCATCACTACTCAGGACGGTTCTGACTTAGAATATGTGGACAACTACAAATACCTAAGTGTCTGGTTAGACTGTAAACTAGTCTAGAATTGGCTTCCTATTTCGCAACAATGCGTCCTTCACTCATGCTGCCAAACATACCCTCGTAAAACTGACTATCCTACCGATCCTTGACTTCAGTGATGTCATTTACAAAATGGCCTCCAACACTCTACTCAGCAAATTGGATGCAGTCTATCACAGTGCCATCCGTTTTGTCACCAAAGCCCCGTATACTATTCACCACTGCGACGTGTATGCTCTCGTTGGCTGGCCTTTTCTTCATATTTATCGCCAAAGCCACTGGATCCAGGTCATCTGCAAGTCTTTCCTCGGTAAAGCCCCGCCTTAATCACAGCTCACTGGTCACCATAGCAGCATCCACCCGTAGCACACGCTCCAACAGGTATATCTCACTGTACACCCCCAAAGCCTACTCCTCCTTTGGCCGCCTTTCCTTCCAGTTCTCTGCTGCCAATGACTGGAACGAACTTCAAAAATCACTGAATCTGGAGACTCATATCTCCCTCATTAACTTTAAGCACCAGCTGTCAGAGCAGCTCACAAATCACTGCACCTGTAAATAGCCCATCTGTAAATAGCCCATCCAACTACCGCATCCCTCATACGGTTATGTATTTGATTTATTTTGCTCCTTTGCACCCCAGTATCTCTGCTTGCACACTCATCTCCTGCACATCTATCACTCCAGTGTTTAATTGCTATATTGTAATTATTTCGCCACTATGGCCTATTTATTGCCTTACCTCCCTTATCCTACCTCATTTGCACACACTGTATATAGAAATGTTTTCTATTTTTCCTGAGATCTCTTTTGTTCGAGGCATGGTTCACATCAGGCAATGCTTCTTGTGAATATCAAACCAAAATTTTGTGAGTGTTTTTTTATAGGGCCGGGCAGCTCTAACCAAAATCTCCAATCTCGTCTCAATGATTGTACTCCAGGTTAGCTGACTCCTCACTCCAATTAGGTTTTGGAGAAGTCATTAGCCTAGGGGTTCACATACTTTTTCCAACCTACACTGTGAATGTTAAAATTATGTATTCAATTTAGACAAGAAAATTACAATAATGTGTGTGTTATTAGTTGAAGCGGACTGTGTTTGTTTGTTGTTGTGACTTAGATGAAGATCATATTAAATTGTGTGATCAATTTATGCAGAAATACAGATAGTTCCAAAGGGTTCACATCCTTTTCCTGCCACTGTATGTGTTATTGTTTTTACCATAGAGGACCACTTTGGAAACAAGTGATTTAATTAATGCTTTTAAGTGATATGCTCTGGGTCCACATTGTACATTTTGTTGTATATGTCTGTTCCCCAAAATAAAATAAATTCAATAACATTAAGTGGAATTACACATCCTTTTACCTCAGATTGGTGATGTTAGTATAAAAGTTTATAGTCATCACGATGACATAAGATTGATTGCTTAAAACAGATCAATATCTTTGGCTTTGTACCATTGACTTTGTCACATGCTCCAGGGGATGCAGGGGGATCTGTCATATGCCGTATGCCGTTATGCCTTAACCGCCAGACCATCTCTAGGGACCCATTTATGAACTTTGAGTGGTTATATTTCTGCAGCCCTATCCCTCAGCTGTTTACCAAAACAAGTGGCAGGGTGGCAGTTTTGTTGTTTTTCTAATCCCAGACTGCAGCTTTAACATAATGGAAAATAAAACAAAAGTTCAAGTTTGAATAATTTCCTTGTTACCTTTATTCATTATATTAGATACTTTGTGTTTTACAGTAGTTTTACATAGTGGTTTTACACATCTAGATTATATGGTTAATTGTCTGTATATATGTACACCTTAAATCAATCTTACATTAACACCAATAAAATAAAAACATTTACAGTTAAAATGTGTATTAGTGTTTGACTCATACCCTATAATCTGCAATCAATGTCAGTCTCACATGCTAAACTGGTTGTTTTTGCATTTTTTTGCATTCATGCTTGCACACAATATACCATGTAACTTTGGAAACAGTGCACTATGAAATGGCAGTTTCACTAAGGTTGGGGAAGTTTGATCTCAAGAAATCAACCCCCACCTAAGAGAAAAAGGTTAAGAACAAGTGGTTTGGTGAGGTAAGACTAATGAGAGTGTGGGTAGGAGGGATTCAATGACAGAATATGCCTGACACATTCATGTACTGTATTTTAGCCACACAAACACAGTTCTCCTTTTCTCTGGATCGTACTACAGGATAAGGCAATGGGCACTATATAGCGAAGATTTTAAAAAAGGTGTGTGTGGAAAACATCTGTTATCTTATTATCTAAATGTGAATGAGGGGATGCTCACAACTTATGTCTTAGCTTTCTAACTTGTGTTTTCATGTGTGTGCATGCGTGCAGGGAAGAAGAAATGGTTCCTTGGCATCTGCCCCTTGACTTTTGCACCTACACTTTAAAGACAGGTAGAGGTAAAAGGAAAAAAATAGTGGTATAAATAGTAGTGGAAATAGACAAATAAATATCAGGAGGCAATGTGGTATCTAAAGCCCTAATTTTTTATACCAGCAAAACAATACACAAATGTGGTGTACACACAGGTGAAGCATCCAACCAATCAATCATGATATTACTGAATCCTTGAAGTGTTGAGGGTGACTTCATATTTGATTGTTTAAAAAAAATACTATGATAATATGAGAACAAGCTTACTATATCATTATTCTGAAAGATAAAAGTTTTCTTACCACTGAAACATTAAATACTCTTTTTTTAACACAGTACAAACCTGAACCAAGGAGTTTTGTTCTAGATTGGTTCAAGTAAGGAATCTTATAAAGGCATATTTTCTATTTACATGTATTTTCTACGTATGTTCTTATTTTTGCGTTATGCATAAGGTTAACGTACAGTACATAATTCCATTTCATGTGTGCCGCCCATGGGTAACCAGCCCAAATTCCTCACATGCACTTTTCCTCATACATTCACATTATTTAGTTATTCATATTTTACAGTCAATTCTTGCTAATATACAGAGAGAGAACTGAGGTAATGCAGGTGTGTCTGGCCAGTTTGGATGTCTGAAAGTGAGCCACATGGAGACATTTTGGAGGATTTCAGGAGAAATCGTTTTTAAATGTATAGGTATAGAGGTCACGATAGAGGTCACGACAAGTAGTACAGCAGTCAAATGGATGGAAATGCAATTATTAATGACACATACCAGGGTTTGGGCCGATTCTGAATTTCTGGATTTAATTCAATTACATTTCCATTTGAATTTCATAGAATTTTATTCAATTCAATTCCACTTAATTCAATTCAAATTCTTCTTCCTGTGGGGTGTGGCAAATACAATTCTGGAATTGAATTGGACTGTGTGGTCCAATGGTAATACTCGCAGAAAGCAGAAAGCACACATGTACAATCCTGACGGTCACTGATTTAACCCCCCCCCCCCTTAACCTTGCTGACTTCCCTCCTCCTTGCCTGTGTTCCCTATCTAATTCTTCAATGTCTAAATAAAGATTCAGAAGATACTTATGGATAATGGAATTCCACATTTTTTAAAAATCAGAATTGACCCCAACCCTGACATACAGTATACAGTATATTGCTGTTAGTTTTCCATGTACTGTAGTTTATGGGTGACTGTGAAAACGACTGCATGAGATTTGCTGACTATATAGATAATTATAGATTTCTATAATAAGTTTCCATTTGCTGCAAAATACTGGTAACCTCCATTCATTTGTTATTACTGTATACCTTTTTGTTAATCAAATGTCAATTTTTACAATGGCAGAGTATACAGACTTCCCACATGCAGACAAAAGCACCCTTCAATTGAAAATAAATTGCACAAGGTTGATAGACATTAACCATACATATTGTTGTCGTTTTGTACATAGAAGCCTAACACTCTTGCATCAAAGAAATATTGAAAAGCTAAATATTTGAGAATTCATAATTTTTTAGGTAGTGATTATTCTGGCGGGTATAACAAGAAAATGTATCATGCATTTTACTGCTCCTATAAACTTCTCTAGGAGCCTGCATATTAAAGTCTTAATTTCAAGAGTGTGCTAAACATTCACTAATCTAAGTATAGCATTTTATGACTATTTCAAACATCGAGTGCCAGTTATCTTATCTACTACCGTATTTTGACTTTACATATTAGTTATGAGTGTCCTATCGGAGTCTACACATGCTTTGTTTATTCAGAGTGAAGAATATTGGAAGCTAATATATTTTGAGAGGCTGCAGATAGGCCAATTCAATCAAGTGCAGATTTTTTTTAAATTACCCTGTGGTTTTACTCAGAATTTTTACACTGTGTGTCAGAGTTGTTAAATGTTTGAAAATGGACACAACCCCAATCTCTTGGCGTTATTCCAAATTGATACAAAAGTAGCAGTTTCATTCACTTATCTCAATTTTGAATCGTATCTGTAGTCTTTGTATATTGATGTGCAACCACACCTGTCCTGATATTCCAGCTTAAACATTGAGTCAATTATGTTATGTTTTTTCATTTGTCTGCAATTGATTGAATTGGGTTTCAAGTTAAACATTTCCAGTAGAGTTTACATTTCCAATTGGTGTGTGAAGCATGTCAAGCTCTGTACAATATGAACTCTTATGTCCAATGGCGGGTGGAGAAGTGGATAAGATCATAAGTAGGCCTATCAGGACCCAGGAAGAGGCAAGATCCAACACCTAGAGTACATGTTACTGCTACAGTACAACTGGGCTACTACTATTTTAGTAATTAGAGCTATAGTGTCGATCAAAAAATAATACATGAATCTTCTGAACAGACATGTTGAGCAATGACATCCAGAAGGGGAGATGGAATATTTGAACTTTAGTCTTTTGGACAGAGCAAAAGATAAATTTGCCAAAATCAGTTCCTATCTCCAGCTCTGCATTCAAAACTGCTTGGACTGCTTCGTATTTTGATGCTCATTCACTAAGTACACAAGAGAGGAGATAATCATGGCTCCAAACCATATTTTAGTCTTGTGTGAATCCACACATTGTGTGGAGTATCAGAAACATCCCTTCATCATCATCAAACTCACTATACAACAAACACTGGAGTGACAAGTCGAGTGAAGTCATCTGGTCAGTCAGTGAAACCAGTTAAAGAGTGTCATCCAAAGTTTTATTCAAAAAGGTTTCTCACAATCTGTCCTGAAGCAGAAAGCATTATTGTTGCACCTCTGGTGTTTCATGCCAGGCTCAGCCACCACAGCTTTGTCAGAAGTCTCTTGTGTACTTCCTTCAGCCTCCTCAATCTACTGAGTATTCCACTGAGTAGTCCACTGAGTAAAACAAGTGACATGCATAAGACGGCATAGTTGCTCCTCTACCTGGCTAATCCCAAAAAACTACATCCCCCGGCCATCTACAACCCCCAACTACCCGCCCCAAAATAATAATATTATTTTGTATTATTACTATTATTATTATCATTATGATGATGATGATGATGATGATGATGATGATGGTTATTATTATTAATATTATCTACTTCCGCTCAGGTCTAGCCGTCCAGTGAATCAGCCGAGCCTAATCACGCGCCCTTATTCTGCAAGTTTTTTTTTGTGTATTTCCTCTATCCCATCCCCATGCTTCTTGTATCCTGTAGAGGAGTGAACATTTTGTGGCAGGAGTGGAGGGGTCTCAGATGGATATAGGGCAGGCGATGATCTTGTCTTCCAGCATAACGCTGACCACCAGAAAAACTAAGTAGAGCACGAACATGATGAAGCCCAGCAGCTTGCTCATCCGCCACTTGCAGGCAGCAATCGAGATGATGACGAAGATGAGCATGAGAAAGAGCAGCACAATGGCGCAGAACAGCCCGTTAGAGCTCACCGCCACAGGCCGCATGTTGTTGATAATGGACCAGAGGAGCCATGGGAACGGCAGGCTGAAACACACAAAATAAACAGACACACGTGTTACATGGTCTTCAGCCATACTTAAAGTTTATCTTTCAGCATCACATACATCTGTGTAATAAATCTAGATAATAGCTATTGTTCAGTTTAGACCTGAGAATGGACGCCTCTGGGTTGTAATGAATAAAGTCCCTTGGCAAAATGTCCACAGTGGGAACTTCCATGTCACCACCGATGGGCAACCCAACCAAATTCACAGAGATGTGAGATAAATATGTCATTGTCATTGAAAGCAAGTCTAAGACCGGTATATCTGTTCTATGTGCACTATTCATATGCTTTCCGTGCTTAAGTTGCATTTTTGCGTCTTTTGCTTTCGGTTTTGTACACCAGCTTGAAACAGCTGAAAATACAGCTGAAAAAAGATTTTTGGTTATGGAAAATATATTTTACAGCGGTTTAGATTGAACAATTATTCTCTGCACAATACTTGCTTGTTTTGTCACATAAATTGAAATTAGGCGAACTATTCAAATTTTTGCATAGTGCATCTTTAAATTAAAGGCAGTGTCTCAAATATCCGTTGGTATCTTTTTAATAGTCAGGCAATCATTTCAGCAAATAAACAGCTGTTTCAAATAAACGCCAGTTCTTGATGAATTGTTTACAAGGTTACCATAAATTACCATGAATTGTTTACAAGGTTTAATGTTTGATTTGTTACGTTAAATAATTCAGTAATGACCAAAAAAATGATGGCAATCATAAGTTTTTATTGCCAGTAAGAAACTGGTAGCCGCTGAGAACTGCTAGCTAACTGGCAAGCACAAATACAGTAAACTATTTAGTGGGTACAGACCCCCCCCCCCCCCCCCTAGAAATGGTGAAAGCAAGAAGTGCCGAAAGGAGAATAATTATTATTATGTTCTGTAAATTCATTAAATATATTTTTAAATAGAGGCATATTAAGACAAAAGAAATGTGAGATAGTGTGTAAATGATAACACATTAGTTCAGGAAATTAAAACATTTATTAAAATGCTAGAAGTAAAAGCTGGAACTAAACAATTAACTATGCAAATGAGCAAAATCTGTGTGCATTAGAAGCCTGTCTCTAATAAGTGCCTGTTGTGTTCAGTGATTTAAGCAAATAAATACCCTTGCTATTAATTGCAATTTTACGGTAATTAGAAATTAGAGTGATCACAGTACTGATGACAAAAGCGTACCCAACGGTGATGTCAAAGATGTTGGAGCCCACAGAGCTGGACACGGCCATATCCCCCAGCCCCTTCCGTGCAACAATGACACTGGTGATTAGGTCAGGGATGGAGGTACCAGCTGCTAATATAGTCAAGCCCATAATCTCTTCTGTAATCCCAATGGTCTCTCCAACCTGTAAAGAGTAAACAGAAAAAAATGGGGTAAATAAATATTTTAAGTGGAGGTGAGGTTTAAGGAATTAAACAGCTATACTTTGACATATTTTGGGGTTTTCATTTTTCGTATTCTGCTGAAATCCCTGTATTCATGAACTCTGACTATTTAATGTGGTCTAGCTTTGATTGAGAGGTGTAGTTACACAGGCCAAAGAGCGGAAGGCTGCTGATAACAATATCACAGTGTTTTAACCCTCTGAATATCCCTCTCCTTTTCTAACTACCTATACGTCCTGTCACTTGCTTGTGAACATGCTTGTGTTCTGTTCTGTGTGAAGTGGTTTAGCGTCTTTACAAAAGGAAACATGATTTCACTAAATGCATACTGGACAAAAATATAAATGCAGCAAATTCAAGATTTTACTGAATTGAAGTTAATATAAGGAAATCAGTCAATTGAAATAATCTAATCTATGGATTTCACATGACTGGGCAGGGGCGCATAATTAGTTTTTCCTCCACAAAAAGGCTTTATTACAGACAGAAATACTGACAGCTGTCTAGGTGGCTGGTCTCAGACGATCCCGTAGGTAAAGAAGACGGATGTGGAGGGCTGGCATGGTTACATGTGGTCTGCGGTTTTTAGTCTGGTTGGACGTACTGTCGAATTCTCTAAAATGACATTGGAGGTGCCTTATGGTAGAGAAATGAACATTCAATCATCTTTCAACAGCTCTGGTGGGCATTCCTGCAGTCAGCATGCCATTTGCACACTCCCTCAACTTGAGACATTTGTGGCATTGTGTTGTGTGACAAAGGTGCACCTGTGTAATGATCATGCTGTTTAATCAGCTTCTCGATATGCCATACCTGTCAGGTGGATGGAGAATATTTGTTTCTTTTTTATCATTTGAGAGAAATAAGCTTTTTTTTGCAAATGGAACATTTCTGGGATCTTTTATTTCAGCTCATGAAACCAACATGTTGCGTTTATATCTTTGTTCAGTATAGTACTGTTCTAATCTCAAATTTTTCAGCAACTATGGTGGATGCAAAACTAGGCCAGCTCAGTACAGCTTGGTTTGGCTTGGCTCAGTAGTGTGAAAAATCCTTAATGGTTCAATTAATTTAGCCCCCAGTGCACCCCACGTACCTGGTGAGCCCACCACACCATTAAGTAGGAGAATCCAGCAATCCAACAGATAGAACCCAGAAATGAGATGGGAAAGAACTTCTTTGCAGTCTGTTAGACAAAGGAGGAAAAGGCTATGGTTACTCTAAAGGCGTAAATGACAAATGAAGCCTCAATATTATTGTTCTACAGGTATCTAAAGCAAACAACACATCACACTTATTATTGACCAGTTATAGCTAAATAAGTATAGACAGATACAATTCATACCAAACATGAGTCTTTCTATGTCCCTATACTACTTTTGAGCAGGGCCCATAGTGTGTAGAGCACTATATAGGGAATAGGGTTCCATTTGGGGCTATTTCTCTATCTGACAAACTGGAACAGTAAGAGATAGAAATGGAGGGGAATAACTTACTGGTTTCCTGACATCAGGCAGTGTTAGCCACAGAGGGAAGACGATGGGCATGATGATGAGGTAGGTGAAACGCTTGCGCATGGTATCTGGCCAGGACAGGCTCAGAGGCTGGTCCTCATCCTCCTCATCCTCAGCCTAAGAAAAGAGAGCAAGTGTGGAAAAGAGAGGCTTTCTGTATCGATACAGTTTCAAAATTAAATACAGCACTCGTACATCTGAGTTCTCGTTGCAGGTGCGTCGGAATAATGCAATAAATTCAAAGAAAAGAGAAACCTGCAGTATTGATACAGTTAAATGTGAAATTGGTTTGGAGAAATTGGGAGATCTGTGCTCAAATTGTGGTGCAGTCAGGGTCAGCCAGGCCTTTCTGGGGGAAAAAAAATATGAAAACTATGATGATGATTTTTTATTTATTTTTTTATTTCACCTTTATTTAACCAGGTAGGCTAGTTGAGAACAAGTTCTCATTTGCAACTGCGACCTGTCCAAGATAAAGCATAGCAGTGTGAGCAGACAACAAGGAGTTACACATGGAGTAAACAATTAACAAGTCAATAACACAGTAGAAAACAAAGGGGGAGTCTATATACAATGTGTGCAAAGGCATGAGGAGGTAGGCAAATAATTACAATTTTGCAGATTAACACTGGAGTGATGAATGATCAGATGGTCATGTACAGGTAGAGATATTGGTGTGCAAAAGAGCAGAAAAGTAAATAAATAAAAACAGTATGGGGATGAGGTAGGTGAAAAAGGGTGGGCTATTTACCAATAGACTATGTACAGCTGCAGCGTTCGGTTAGCTGCTCAGATAGCTGATGTTCGAAGTTGGTGAGGGAGATAAAAGTCTCCAACTTCAGCGATTTTTGCAATTCGTTCCAGTCACAGGCAGCAGAGTACTGGAACGAAAGGCGGCCAAATGAGGTGTTGGCTTTAGGGATGATCAGTGAGATACACCTGCTGGAGCGCGTGCTACGGATGGGTGTTGCCATCGTGACCAGTGAGCTGAGATAAGGCGGAGCTTTACCTAGCATGGACTTGTAGATGACCTGGAGCCAGTGGGTCTGGCAACGAATATGTAGCGAGGGCCAGCCGACTAGAGCATACAAGTCGCAGTGGTGGGTGGTATAAGGTGCTTTAGTGACAAAACGGATGGCACTGTGATAAACTGCATCCAGTTTGCTGAGTAGAGTGTTGGAAGCCATTTTGTAGATGACATCGCCGAAGTCGAGGATCGGTAGGATAGTCAGTTTTACTAGGGTAAGCTTGGCGGCGTGAGTGAAGGAGGCTTTGTTGCGGAATAGAAAGCCGACTCTTGATTTGATTTTCGATTGGAGATGTTTGATATGAGTCTGGAAGGAGAGTTTGCAGTCTAGCCAGACACCTAGGTACTTATAGACGTCCACATATTCTAGGTCGGAACCATCCAGGGTGGTGATGCTAGTCGGGCATGCGGGTGCAGGCAGCGACCGGTTGAAAAGCATGCATTTGGTTTTACTAGCGTTTAAGAGCAGTTGGAGGCCACGGAAGGAGTGTTGTATGGCATGATGATAAATAATAATGACAACTAAGGCCTTCAGAAATGATTATAGAGTTGGTTGGCATTCCCTCACTCTCTGTGACCTTGAGAGAGGGGTGTTTGATGACAGTGGTTCGCTCCAAGCCTGGATGAGCCTGACACTTTACTCATCAGGTGCTCATACATGGCACACGATCGAATGTCTGGACTGCTGCACCTTCAGTGTGGTCATCAGAATGCCAAACAAGTGAGATACTTCAACTTCTAAAGATAAGTAGGCAGTGGCTCACTTTAACACAGAAATCTGTCTCACCGCATGACATTAATCCAAGCAGGCCTCTTCTGGCCAAAATTCCAGACCCAGTTACCTGATATATTGCATTATTGTCACAATATTGAAGACATTTTCCTCTCCCTAAAACACGCTGAACAAGTTTAAGAACCTGAGCAATGACGAGTTAGGTATTTTCGGCTCATCTGCAGGTGCATCTGCACAGATCTTGACAACATCTGGCCCACACCAACAAAGGTGGAGCAGAAAATGTACTGTGTACTTGCGATACTTGCAAAAGGGATTCCAGACGTGTAAGAGCATGTTGGAGTAATTTCCAAATATGAAATTATAGTTTTGATTTTGATAGGTCATTGATTTTGTACTGTAGCTAACTAGACATTTTTACAAAGTTCGCAATAAGTGATTGTAATGACAGTCCACCAGAACAGACCCGAGAGAGCAAGATGTAGTCTGCATTTAAGCTGATCACATAGTAACAAAAATGTATAATGTCATGATATACTGTAAATTATACATAATTTATAACATTATCAATGCATTAATTTGAGCTAACTTCCCTATCTGGGTATGTGATTTTAGTATTTTATTGTACAACTTTCATCAGCAAATTGGAGTTAAAGGACATAGTCATACAAATTAAATACATTTTATTGGTCATATACACATGTTTAGCAGATGTCATTGCGGGTGAAGGGAAATGCTTGTGCTTCTAGTTCCGACAGTGCAGCAATATCTAACAATTTCACAACAAATACCTAATACACACAAATCTAAGTAAAGGAATGTAATTAAGAATATATAAATATATGGATGGCCAATGAATTCAAGTCTGTGTACAGTATATAGGCAGCAGCAGTGAAGGCTATTTAACAGTCTGATGGCCTTGAGATATAACCTGTTTTTCAGTCTCTCTGGTCCCAGCTTTGATGCACCTGTAGCTGTACACCTTCTGGATGATAGCGGGGTGAACAGGCAGTGGCTCGGGTGGTTGTTGTCCTTGATTATCTTTTTGGCCTTCCTGTGACATCGGGTGCTGTAGGTGTCCTGGAGGGCAGGTAGTTTGCCCCCGGTGATGCGTTGTACAGACCACACTACCCCACACTACACACTACCCTCTGGAGAGCCCTACAGTTGTGGGCGGTGCAGTTGCCGTACCAGTTGCCGTACCAGTGATACAGCCCGACAAGAAGCTCTCAATTGTGCATCTGTGAAGGTTTGTGAGGGTTTTAGGTGACAAGCCCAATTTCTTCAGCCTCCTGAGGTTGAAGAGGCACTGTTGCACGATTGCATCGTGATGGCAATTGCATCGTCTGAGGACCTATTGGGGCAGCAAGCAAATTGACGTGGGTCTAGGGTGACAGGTAAGGTGGAGGTGATATGTCCTTGACTAGCCTCTCAAAGCACTTCATGATGACAGAAGTGACTGCTACGGGGCGATAGTAATTTAGTTCCGTTACCTTGGCCTTCTTGGGTACAGGAACAATGGTGACCATCTTGAAGCATGTGGGGACAGCAGACATGGATATGGAGATATTGAATATGTTCGTAAACACACCAGCCAGCTAGGGATAGGGATGCCCTCTGGGCTGGTAGCCTTGCGAGGGTTGACACGTTTAAATGTCTTACTCACGTCGGCCACGGAGAAGGAGAGCCCACAATCCTTGGTAGCTGGCCGTGTCTGTGGCACTGTGTTATCCGCAAAGCAGGCAAAGAATGTGTTTAGCTTGTCCGTAAGCAAAATGTTGGTGTCCGACACATGGCTGATTTTCCTTTTGTGGTGTGTGATTGTCTGTAGACCCCGCCACATATGTCTCGTGTCTGAGCCATTGAATTGCGACTCCACTTTGTCTCTATACTGACGTTTTGCCTGTCTGATTGCCTCGCGGAGGGAATGACTACTCTGTTTGTATTCTGCTGTATTCCCAGTCACCTTGAAGTTAAATGCGGTGGTTCACGCATTCAGTTTTACGCAAAATGCTGCCATCTATCGACGGTTTCTGATAAGGGTAGGTTTTAACAGTCACAGTGGGTACAACATCTCCTATATATTTCTTGATAAACTCAGTAACCGTCTCGGTATATACGTCAATATTATTCTCGGAAGCTACCCGGAACATATCCCAGCCCATGTAATCAAAACAATCTTAAATCATCGATTCTAATTGGTCAGACCAGCGTTCAATAGTCCTTAGCATGTGTACTTCCTGTTTGAGTTTCTGCCTATAGGAAGGGAGGAGCAAAATTGTGTCGTGGTCAGATTTGCCAAAAGGAGGGCGGGAGTGGGCCTTGTATGCATCCTGGAAGTTGGAGTAACAATGGTTGAGTGTTTTTCCAGTGTGAGTACTACAGTTGATATGCTGATAGAATTTAGGTGGCCTTTTCCTAAAATTTGCTTTGTTGAAATCCCCAGCTACAATAAATGCAGCCTCAGGAAATATGGTTTCCAGTTTGCATAAAGTCCAGTGAAGTTCCTTCAGGGCCGTCGTGGTATCGGCTTGAGGGGGAGAAACACGGCTGTGACCATAACCAAATAGTTTTTTCTTGCGAGATAATACTGATTGTAAGGTACTCGAGTTCGGGTGAACAAAAGGATGAGTTCCTGTATGCTATTACAATTACACCATTGTCATGTAACATAGACTCCCACCCTTCTTCTTCCCAGAAAGATGTTTATTCATGTTGGCGCAATGAACTGAGAATCCAGATGGCTAGACCGACTCAGACAATGTATCCCGAGAGAGCCATGTTTCTGTGAAACAGAGTATGTTACAACAGATTATATTTTTTTAATCATTTATTTCACAGGACAGTAAGAAATGAGAGAGGGAGATAGATAGACCTACATGTAGAGCAGTAGACATATGTATTATAAAAGTAACTGCCTGTCACGCCCTGACCTGAGTATTCTTTGTTTTCTTTATATATTTTGGTTAGGTCAGGGTGTGACATGGGTGATGTATGCGTTTTAGTACTGTCTAGGGGTTAGGTAGGTTTATGGGGTTGTTTACCATCTAGGTGTTAATGTATGTCTATGGTTGCCTAGATTGGTTCTCAATTAGAGGCAGCTGTTTATCGTTGTCTCTGATTGGGAATCATATTTAGGCAGCCATCTTCTTTGGGTATTTCGTGGGTTATTGTCTATGTGATGTTGCATGTTAGCACTCAGTTGCTATAGCGGTCGTATGGTTTATGTTTTGTTTGTTTAGTGTACTTCGTGGTTTTTTTCGTCTACAATTAAAAGTATGTATTCACACCGCGCTTTGGTGTCCTCAATATGACGATCGTGACACTGCCTTACTCATTAAAGACATTGAGTAGTGGCTACTCAAACATCTCCAATGGTCAGTAGAACTCAAATCATAAAAGTGGTAAATCGGATGTCGATAAGATTTCTTATCACTTAATGTTTTTCATTACTATTAGCAAATGTTAGGTTATTGAGTAAATACAGTGCCTTGCGAAAGTATTCGGCCCCCTTGAACTTTGCGACCTTTTGCCACATTTCAGGCTTCAAACATAAAGATATAAAACTGTATTTTTTTGTGAAGAATCAACAACAAGTGGGACACAATCATGAAGTGGAACGACATTTATTGGATATTTCAAACTTTTTTAACAAATCAAAAACTGAAATTGGGCGTGCAAAATTATTCAGCCCCCTTAATTAAGTTAATACTTTGTAGCGCCACCTTTTGCTGCGATTACAGCTGTAAGTCGCTTGGGTTATGTCTCTATCAGTTTTGCACATCGAGAGACTGACATTTTTTCCCATTCCTCCTTGCAAAACAGCTCGAGCTCAGTGAGGTTGGATGCATTTGTGAACAGCAGTTTTCAGTTCTTTCTACAGATTCTCGATTGGATTCAGGTCTGGACTTTGCCTTGGCCATTCTAACACCTGGATATGTTTATTTTTGAACCATTCCATTGTAGATTTAGCTTTATGTTTTGGATCATTGTCTTTTTGGAAGACAAATCTCCGTCCCAGTCTCAGGTCTTTTGCAGACTCCATCAGGTTTTCTTCCAGAATGGTCCTGTATTTGGCTCCATCCATCTTCCCATCAATTTGAACCATCTTCCCTGTCCCTGCTGAAGAAAAGCAGGCCCAAACCATGATGCTGCCACCACCATGTTTGACAGTGGGGATGGTGTGTTCAGGGTGATGAGCTGTTTTGCTTTTACGCCAAACATAACGTTTTGCATTGTTGCCAAAAAGTTCAATTTTGGTTTCATCTGACCAGAGCACCTTCTTCCACATGTTTGATGTGTCTCCCAGGTGGCTTGTGGCAAACTTTAAACGACACTTTTTATGGATATCTTTAAGAAATGGCTTTCTTCTTGCCACTCTTCCATAAAGGCCAGATTTGTGCAATATACGACTGATTGTTGTCCTATGGACAGAGTCTCCCACCTCAGCTGTAGATCTCTGCAGTTCATCCAGAGTGATCATGGGCCTCTTGGCTGCATCTCTGATCAGTCTTCTCCTTGTATGAGCTGAAAGTTTAGAGGGACGGCCAGGTCTTGGTAGATTTGCAGTGGTCTGATACTCCTTCCATTTCAATATTATTGCTTGCACAGTGCTCCTTGGGATGTTTAAAGCTTGGGAAATATTTTTGTATCCAAATCCGGCTTTAAACTTCTTCACAACAGTATCTCGGACCTGCCTGGTGTGTTCCTTGTTCTTCATGATGCTCGCTGCGCTTTTAACGGACCTCTGAGACTATCACAGTGCAGGTGCATTTATACGGAGACTTGATTACACACAGGTGGATTGTATTTATCATCATTTAGTCATTTAGGTCAACATTGGGTCATTCAGAGATCTTCACTGAACTTCTGGAGAGAGTTTGCTGCACTGAAAGTAAAGGGGCTGAATAATTTTGCACGCCCAATTTTTCATTTTTTTATTTGTTAAAAAAGTTTGAAATATCCAATAAATGTCGTTCCACTTCATGATTGTGTCCCACTTGTTGTTGATTCTACACAAAAAATACAGTTTTATATCTTTATGTTTGAAGCCTGGAATGTGGCAAAAGGTCGCAAAGTTCAAGGGGGCCGAATACTTTCGCAAGGCACTGTATAACTATTTGTGCTCTGCTAATCTAAAGTTATTGAGATGTTGCAAGTTATGATTATTTAATATTTTAAAGTCAATCTAACATTTATTAAATAAGTTGTTTTTACTTGATTCTTTTATGTTTTACGTCTTTACTAAAAATAAAGGAGTAGTCAGACATTGCTATTTGAGTAAAAAACACTTGGTTTATTTGTGTTGTGCTGATAAAGAATTATGTTTTTGTAAGTTATGAATAGTGCTATTTTGCTCCGTTTTTTAAAGGATTGTGGGTAATACATTTTTTGGGGACTATATGATACTTTTACACAATGTTGTAGGATTTTGTAAATATTTCTAAAATAGTATTAAGCAGTTTGTACTATGAGGTGTAAAGGATCACGATGAACAGATTAAAACCAGGGTAAATTGACGTTCAATAATGAGACAACTCAGACAAGCCATTCCCACCAAGGTCACTCCGCTCTAAATGACAAAGGCTATTGCAGCATCCTGCAATGCTTACAGCTCTACCTCCAACTATTCATAGAGAAATTATTATTGTGCTCAACAATGCTTACCAAGGTGGGTTAAAATGACAAATCGTCAAATCCATAAAAGAATGCTAAATAAGACATGACCACTAAAAATTACTAATCAGAACTACTAACGCTTGAAAAAATTATAATTTAAAGGCCCAGTGCAGTCAAACGTGATTTGCCTGTTTTATATAATACCGTGAAAATTTTGATAATGCTCTTTTAGTGTAAGAGCTGTTTGAAAAGAGACCCTGAAATTTGCCTGTTTTAGTAAATGAGTTTATAGACAAAGTCCCAAACCTCTCGGCCAATAACAGCTAGTTTTCTGTTTTCCCCTCCCACAGACAGTCATATCAATATTCTTGCTTGAGAAATTGTTCTTTGCTAAAAAGCTATTTTAGTTTATTTACCATTTAAAACAATCAACTGTAAGGTACTTAATTGGTATTAATTAAGGAAATGGGACCCTACATTTTTATGTTCTCGAGAATAAATATTAATAAACTTCAATTGTTATAGTTGCGTACATAATGCAATTTAGTGTAAACACAAAACCGCTAAGTATTTACAACTTAAAAAGATAACCAAATTGGTGGTGATGGCACTATATTACTTTAAATATTGAACACTGCAATACTTTGAGTTGGGTTACTTGAATGGTTCTAGGCAACAGGTTTCCACAAAAAAAATGTTAATTAGCAGAACTAATTACTTTTACAGTGTGGGAAGGGGTGAGACTAAATTTGTATGTACATCGCCAAGGGGGATATGTGATCTGGTGTCGGCAGCGCTACCACTAGACCAGACTCCTGCACTCTCGGAATATTGTAATAGGAAATAAAATGTGAATGTAATAGTTATAGATATATTTTTAATCAACCAGTTAAAAGGTGACATTTATGACTGTAGCTGGTATATAAAAACATCTCTATCGTGAATTAAGTATTTATTAAGGATCCCAATTAGCTGCTGCCTCTTCCTGGGGTCCAGCAAAATGATGGTACCATAATTTAAAATAAGGAAAGAACACAAACACACCCTTTTGAGAGTGGAAAGCAGTCTCAGATTCCCTTGTATCCAATTAAAGAGGAGGACCAGGACCCCCTTTGAGACTGCTGGAGAACAAGTCCTCACACGCCAATCAATGTAGAACGCACTAAGGATTATTGCTGTCAGCCAAGTCTGTCCCTGGCTCTGGACAATGATGTATGCAAAAAAACAGAGGATTGTTTTCAAACCTAGGGGTATGATATCCTGTTCTAATGAGACAAAGGTTCATTCGTTGGGTTTGAAATGTAAAAAAGTTCAAGATGAAGTACCTACGCGGCATATTAAGCGGGTTAGAGCACAATAGAAGATGGCCCTGATGACAGCTCAGGCTGCTTAATCTGCCATGACCGTTGGCGCTGACAAGAGACTTGCTTGTAACCTTGGCGATGAAACAGCAGTAAAACAAAAAAGCTATTCTCTTCCTCCCTCTCCACATCCAGATGATTGAATTGTTATCAATAGCATGGCGTCCACAACCGTGCTATAATCAGGCGAACCAATATATTCTGATGCCATTTTTTGGGTTTCCACTTCTAGTCTTTGGGGATGATATATAATATATTATAAACTGCGTGGTTCAAGCCCTGAATGCTGATTGGCTGACAGCAATGGTATATCAGACTGTATACCACAGGTATGACAAAACATGTATTGTTATTGCTCTAATTACGTTGGTAACCAGTTTATAAAAGCAATAATGCACATCTGCAGTTTGTGATACTGTATATGGCCAATATACCACGGCAATATCCGCATTGCATCGTGCTTAAGAACAGCCCTTAGCATTATCCATATACCACACCCCCTCGGGCCTTATTACTTAAGTGTGTGTGTGTGTATATATATATATATATATATACACACACCATTTAGCAGACACTTTTTTCCAAAGTGCTTAAAGTGGGCTTAATCTGTGCTTAAACATTACATTTTATTAATGATTGGAGACAGGCGCAGGAATTCATAATACTCCACCCAAAATATACAACATGCCATGAAAAGGCACGGGGACGAAGCCCAAAACAAACACGTGTACAAAAACACAGTGAGGTAACCCAAACAAAAGAGCGAGGTTAAACCTCCTAATATATACTTGCAAGACACTACACGGGGCGAGACCCGTAATAACAAGTGCACAATACACGCTGCACGAAAGCCGAAAAAACAACGCACAGGTACTCACAGACCAACGGACATGGGAACAATAACCGACAAGACAATGGTGAACAGAGGGCACATATATACAATTACTAATCGGGGGAATTGGAATCAGGTGTGTGTATTGAGACAGTGCAGTGACGGCTAGAGGCCGGTGAAGTAGACCTCCGGGAACTGGTGCACGGAATGAGCAGCAGTACCGGGGGAATCTGTGATATGAGCAAGCAGAATGTGAGTGAAGACCCTATCTGAAGAGTCTTTTTATGCTTCACATGAAAGCAACATTTAAGTTAGTCTGTAACCTGCAGTAATTCTGTTTTTTCCCATTTAATTATTGTTCAGGTTCGGCATTCCATAACTCTAGGGTTAATATCTTCGAGGTTCTACTGTATCTGACTAGTACCTTAGTAACTATGTGCATGGGAATTATTGAGTTGTGTACCCACTTGTTTGGGTCTATGTTGGTTTGTGTGTGTGTGTGTGCCTCTAAAATGGGTTTCTTACCAGAGCTTCCCCTTCTTGTCCTGTAGTGCCATTCATTGGTGGTGTGACTTCCACCTCAACATTTGAGCTGTTTGGAAGATTTTTATCTGCAATAAAAGAGAAAACATGGAGAGCAATTAATGTAATTGTGGTATACAGTGGGGAGAACAAGTATTTGATACACTACCGATTTTGCAGGTTTTCCTACTTACAACGCATGTAGAGGTCTGTAATTTTTATCATAGGTACACTTCAACTGTGAGAGACAGAAACTAAAACAAAAATCCAGAAAATCACATTGTATGATTTTTAAGTAATTAATTTGCATTTTATTGCATGACATAAATATTTGATCACCTACCAACCAGTAAGAATTCTGGCTCTCACAGACCTGTTCGTTTTTCTTTAAGAAGCCCTCTTGTTCTCCACTCATTACCTGTATTAACTGCACCTGTTTGAACTCGTTACCTGTATAAGAGACACCTGTCCACACACTCAATCAAACAGACTCCAACCTCTCCACAATGGCCAAGACCAGAGAGCTGTGTAAGGACATTAGGGTTAAATTGTAGACCTGCACAAGGCTGGGACGGGCTACAGGAAAATAGGCAAGAAGCTTGGTGAGAAGGCAACAACTGTTGGCGCAATTATTAGAAAATGGAAGAAGTTCAAGATGATGGTCAATCACCCTCGGTCTGGGCTCCATGCAAGATCTCACCTCTTGGGGCATCAATGATCATGAGGAAGGTGAGGGATCAGCCCAGAGCTACACGACAGGACCAGGTCAATGACCTGAAGAGAGCTGGGACCACAGTCTCAAAGAAAACCATTAGTAACACACTACACCGTCATGGATTAAAATCCTGCAGCGCAGGCAAGGTCCCCCTGCTCAAGCCAGCGCATGTCCAGGCCCATCTGAAGTTTGCCGATGGCCATCTGGAGGATCCAAAGGAGGTATGGGAGAAGGTCATGTGGTCTGATGAGACAAAAATAGAGCTTTTTGGTCAAAACTCCACTCGCCATGTTTGGAGGAAGAAGAAGGATGAGTACAACCCCAAGAACACCATCCCAACCATGAAGCATGGAGGTGGAAACAACATTCTTTGGGGATGCTTTTCTGTAAAGGGGACAGGACGACTGCACCGTATTGAGGGGAGGATGGACGGAGCCATGTATCGCGAGATCTTGGCCAACAACCTCCTTCCCTCAGTAAGAGTATTGAAGATGGGTCGTGGTTGGGTCTTCCAGCATGACAACGACCCGAAACACACAGCCAGGGCAACTAAGGAGTGTCTCCGTAAGAAGCATCTCAAGGTCCTGGAGTGGCCTAGCCATTCTCCAGACCTGAACCCAATTGAAAATCTTTGGAGGGAGCTGAAAGTCCGTATTGCCCAGCGATAGCCCCGAAACCTGAAGGATCTGGAGAAGGTCTGTATGGAGGAGTGGGCCAAAATCCCTGCTGCAGTGTGTGCAAACCTGGTCAAGAACTACAGGAAACGTATGATCTCTGTAATTGCAAACAAAGGTTTCTGTACCAAATATTAAGTTCTGCTTTTCTGATGCATCAAATACTTATGTCATGCAATAAATGCAAATTAATTACTGAAAAATCATTCAATGTGATTTTCTCGATAAAAAAAAAAGATTCCATCTCTCACAGTTGAAGTGTGCCTATGATAAAAATGACAGACCTCTACATGCTTTGTAAGTAGGAAACACTGCCGATTTTGCACGTTATCAAGTACTCGTTCTCCCCAATGTAGATGGGACTCACAATATTGTAATGAAGATTCTCTTTAGGCACTGTGCCCTCTGAATGTTCTACTCAATTAATTCTGAATTGGCGCTGATGAAGATTTAGTCTAAAGTGCATTATCGTGTCTTGGAAACATGATGACATTTCAAATGGAGACATATATTTAATAGAAAACCTTTTGTCATCATTGTGATGCAGTATAACATGCAGTAAAACTCTAGCTAGCATATTAAGATTGAGGGGACAGCACCACATTTTTACTAGCTATAGTTTTCATCGCTAACGTAAACTCACCCCATTCCGTACAAATGTGATCAACCGCAACATTCAAACGAGGCTACAAAGAACTAATGGGACTGTAGCGACTGTGTTGACTTCAAAATCGGGGGTGTGAACTAGGTTTCTATTCAAGTGTTGATCGACATGGTAATGGCTCTATAGTATTGGAGAAAAGTTGAAAAAACGGACCCTCCGTTACATCTAGACATGTCATGTTGTAAGGTACAGCATGCATAAAGCAACTATTTCTGTCTTACAATCTCTCTCCACCAGGTGTAGCAGTTCTCTCATCCTTTAAAAACAGGAAATGGACAGTGACGGGGGTAAGGGGGATACCTTGTCATTTTTTTGCGTCGTCATTCTCAAAGCCGCTGTTTACTTCTAAGATCACTTTAGCACCGCCCTAAAAACCCAATTCAAATTCGACACAAACCTTCAAATAGGTATGTAATGACACAGTTGCTTATATAACCTCTTTATAGTGTTTTATTTACATTTTAGAGGCAATAAGGTGAAAAGTTGGACAGATCGAGTGAAAAAAAGCAATTTTCCCACACGACCTCTCCTTCTCACTATCACGCATTAGTTTAGTTTCCCCACCCGCCATTTTTAAAAAGACCCGACGGGGCTCATTGACGGCTTGAATTATGCAGAAACAGGCAGTGTTTAGGTCATGTAATTGACTCTGTTGGAAAGGGGAGAAATTGTGCTTTACCATAGTATTGACATTACAGTCGATCTGGAAGTATTACGTTTTTGGGGCGCTAAAATAAGGGCAATTGTACGGACCAAGGCGATGTACAAGTTTACGTCAGCTATTTGTAAAGAACTTTGCTAGCTAATGGCAACCTTGCCATCTGTCTACAGTACATTTTACGACACCATAGTGATGGCAAAGTTGTTTCCTACTAATTATTTGCCTACTTTAGACATATCATCGTGTTTCCAGGCCACTATAGTGTAATTTAGACGAAACGGTCACTAACCAATGTTGACAATGACTAGCTAACACTCGACTTCGAGCATGACTATTGCTGAGGCGCCTGTAGAACTTTCATAACAATGGCATGACCAAGTGACGGAGATGCAACCCATGAATACAGATAGGAAAAAAGCCAATTCAGTGTAGCAAGTTAGTCAAATAGAGTAATATTCGTAAAACAACACTGTAAAATGCTGCTATGATTAATCAAGAGATTCATTCATTAAGAAATAACTAGCTATAATTGCAAATCCATCAAACTATCTACGGTATCCGATGATGAAAATAACCATTGTACACACTACTTTACGCAAACAACTTTTCTCCCCCTCACAAAGTGTTTCCATGATCTTTTCAAGACAAGGATGGAGGAACACTGCATTAGGACATCCAACCTTCACGTCTTTTACAGTCATGCCTTACAGCTTCAAACAGTGGCTGCATATATTGTTTTGGGGTTTTCAGAGCACAATATGTCCCCATAAGCATTGCTAGCAGCATCAAAAATGCTAAGCGATGAGATGCTGGACCTAGGGTGCCTGTGAGTGTGTGTTCCTGTAGTGCAGCAAACCTCTATCTTGTCAGAGGGCTACCTTTTGTCGAACTTCATTTAGGGCCCTATTCATTTAAGGCCAGATTTACTTACACTATTCATTAAAATACAAAATGCCGAAAGCTATGAAACCGGATGACTATAACAAAATTGACATGGAAATTGGTTTAATCCAAGTGTGGTTGTGACATAGCAGGATATTGCCAGGGAGGTAAAATGATCTGATACTCCTATTGTCTAACAAATGACTTCCCTGGCCCTTTTGGAAGGGATCCTATACACTATTAACTAAACCATAGAACATATTCAAATGAATGATACATTTGATATGTCAATTTGATATACTAGTCGCATATTACATTCCGAGTAAATAAGACATTACACTACGCATTTGTATATTAATTACATTTGACATTTTTTGGGACTACAGTACAATATTTTTTAAAGTACAAACTTGTTTAACCAGCAACATGGACTTCTAATCTTAAATTGATACTTGTCATGAATTTGGGTTCTATTAAGATGTTAATATGTTAATGTAGCACTGTTAGCCTAATTTTGTCTCAGTAATAAATATCTATGTCCCTCTTTGATTTTGTCTGTATGGAACATTATACACATGAAAGATCTTTCTATGGCCCCTCTGAGTATCTTTTGGACCATTGCGTCAGAGCTCTTTGAAGTGAAAACACACAGGAATTGCACTTGGCAGTGGCTCAATTGAACAAAACATTGCTCTAAGACAACAGTCACAATTGATTTGGCACTTCTAAATGCCATGCTTGCTTGGCTTTAGAACTGACGCCTCATTAACCCAAAAGATAGCAAAGGTGGTTTATTCAATCCTCCCAATTTCAGGACTTTGTCAGTCAACATGTTCCTAATAACTACACCAATATTTTTGATTTTCTGCATCAATGTGGGCTTTAAAAAATATATTTTGAGCCCAGCCAAAAAACATAAAATTCCGCTTTTAGTAATTTGATAAATAGCCAGGACCTTACTTTGAATGCAGGTTTCTTTTGAGTCATAATGCCAGGTTATAAATATCATTGTGGACCTGCGTCAGTGATTTGGACCATATACAGATCCCATACCAAGATAGAGCTCCCCAATTACTAAGATTCTAACTTTTCTATACAGATGTGCTATCTTAATTTAATCTCTCTGCTGTTGTAGAGAATGTTCATGTGCAGCAGGAAATGCAAATTCTAGTGTATTCAAGGTTTAAAAAGGCTTCTAAAGTTAGTTAATTCCACTTTAAAATGTAAGACTTGATTTATCCTAACACAAATGTACAGTGTCTGCTCAACTAAAAGTTTTGCGATTATGCTGCAGGACTTTAGTGTTTTAGTACCGTACCCCGTACTTCATTGCTCCAGACCAGCACAAGGGGGAGTTAGAGCACTGATTATGCTTTTGAGTCCCAAGGTGCTACGGTCTCTGACAATGAATGGGCAACATAAACCAAATAGAAACTGATAATTCTGCACGACTGTCATTTAACTGAATGATGAGGATGAAGGAGATGATTGAATTTAGAACAATACTCTAAGAATTGCGATTCCTCTGTCCTGTACGCGCACACCTGGAAAAATACACTTATTATTTTATTTCTACTCGTCAGTATTACTTACAAAAGCTGTTGTTACACTAAGGTTTTTATTCTAAGAGAAACTTAAAACTACAATTAGGGTGTGGAAATGTTAGGATTATTTTGCTCTTACTTTAGTACTTACTGTAGGCTACTCCCGACCAGTTACCTTGTACAGTGCCTGAGTGGTGCAGTGGTCTAAGACACTGCATTGCAGTGCAAACTGTGTTGCTACAGATGCTGGTTCAATATCTGTGCAGGTTGTGACCTATGAGGTGACGGTAGGTTTTTGGTTTCTCTCCCTCTAAAAACAGAAATAAATAATTCTGAATAACAAACTGGCTTTATTTATAAATTTGGAACAATGTCTCACCCCATGTTCAAGAATGGCCTTTTACACGCTCACTTTAGGTTATTTGAAAATGAAATAATTTCCAAAATATCGTTAGTTTTTAAACAGGTCATAGAAAGTTGGTTGCAATGTCAGTTTAATCCACCAGAAAAGACAGAACAAATAATACAACACATATTGTGGTTAAACTCAAATATAATTAGTATATTTGAGTTTAACCACAATATTAGTTGTATTATTTGTTCTGTAAAAAAACTTTTAGCAATTGGAACCTTTAACAAGTGGAAGGAAGAAAGTATTATTATTATGAACCCTGTTTTCCACAAGCACAGCAGGCTGTGAATTCTGCAAACAACGTTTCTAGGATGGGCTATTAGCAGCACAATATATATTGATCATGGTTCCTGAGTGGCACAGTGGTCTACAGCACTGCAACTCTGTGCAAGAGGCATCACTACAGTCCCTGGTTCAAATCCAGACTGTATCACATCTGACTGTGATTGGGAGTACCATAGGGCGCCGCACAATTATTATGAATTCTTTTAGAATTATATAAAATTCCCTTAGATATTCTCACAGATCAGATTTGACCTAACAAAACATTTTGTACAAGGTAGTTGATAAGCATTCAAAACTTTGTGGATGGTGCCTCCTGAGATTCGCAGCGGTCTAAGACACTGCATCGCAGTGCAAACTGTAGCGTTGCTACAGATGCTAGTTCGAGTCCCATGCAGGCCACGACCGGGAGACCAATGAGGCGACACACAATTTGCCCAGCATCGTCCGAGTTAGGGTTTGGACGACCGGGATGTCCTTGTCCCATCGTGCTGTAGGGACTCCTGTGGCGGGCCAGGCGCATGCACGCTGACACGGTCACCAGTTGTATGGTGTTTCCTCTAACACAAAATGTTTTTTTGGTGGATGGGTATAATTTGTATGTATAAAATATATAATAGTAATATTTAAAGTTACTAAATTGGGTCAATTTATATATATTTATTTAAATTTAAATTTGCATCGGCAAGATGCCGGCAAAGTCTGAATTCCGGTAGATGGAAACGGCCCGATGTACTTGGGCCGATTCTGGGCAGTCATTCATTTTGATTCCGAGTCCGACACCTGATGCCGGGCCGATTCAATCAGTTCCGGCCCCCCAGAAGAGGGCCACTTCTGGGCCAATTCCTTATTGTTAGCTGGGTCACGTCATTGAAAAAATATTTTGTGATATACTGTAGGCCTACCGTAGGCGACATGAGAATCACTAGTGTTGAGTAATGTGCTGTTTAACCTTTCTAGGGTAGGGGGCAGCATTTGGAATTTTGGGTGAAAAGCATGCCCAAATTCAACGGCCTGCTACTCAGGCCCAGAAGATATGATATGCATATAACTGGTAGATATGGATAGAAAACACTCTAAAGTTTCAAAAACTGTTACAATAGTGTCTGTGAGTATAACTGAACTGATTTAGCAGGGGAAAACCTGAGAAAAATCCATTCAGGAAGTCGTTTTTTTGTGGTCTTGTAGTTTTCTATTCAATGCCATTACAGTATCGATTGACTTAGGACTCCATTTGCAGTTCCTATGCCTTCCACTAGATGTCAGTCTTTAGAAATCGCTTCAGGCTTGTAATTCTTATAAATGAGGGAGTAAGACCAGTCTGAACGAGTGGACCAGAGTGTCGCAGAGTTTTTTCAGGCGCATGTGCATTTCTTGTTTACCTTTGATATTGACGACGTTATTGTCCAGTTGAAATATTATAGATCATTTAGGCTAAAACACAACCTGAGGATTGAATATAAACATCGTTTGACATGTTTCTATGAACTTTACGGAAACAATTTGGATTTTTGTCTGATTGTTTTGACTGAGTTTGAGCCTGTGGATTACAGAAGAAAACATGCTAACAAAACAGAGGTTTTTGGATATAAAGAGACTTCATCGAACAAAAGGAACATTTATTGAGTAAATTAATGTCTTCTGATAAACACCATATGAAGATCATCAAAGGTAAGGGATTCATTTTATCTCTATTTCTGAGTTTTGTAACGCTTCTGCTTGGCTGGTTACTGTTTGTAATAATTTGTCAACTGGGCTAGGTTCTGGGCTAGGTATGCTTTCTCCAAAAAGCATTTTATAAATATGACACTGTGGTTGGTTTATCAAGAAGTTAATCTTTCAACCTATGTAAAATATGTTTTGTTTTCTGAATTTTTATAATGAGCATTTCTGTAATTGAATTTGACGCTCTGCAACCTCACTGGATGTTGGCCAGATGGGACGCTAGCGTCCCACGTACCCTAGAGAGGTTAAAGTGGTTTAGGTCTTATTTATTTAAAAAGCATATTGAAGTTAGAAGCAATAGGACTTGAAGCAATAGACTACCCGCTTATGGTCAACTATTTCAGCACCGTTTCACGCTGCTCTGGGACAAACATGGGGACTGGTCTTCATAAATCAATGAGATGTCTATTTTCACTGAATCTCTGTTTGGGTATGGGTTAGACTACAATTAGGGTGTGGAAATGTTATGCTCTTAGTACTGTAGCCTACTCCCGACCGTCACATTGAACAGTGGCAAATTTTCCGTTCCATCCTCACAGAAATCCTGAGGGTTTCGTTTTTTGTTTTTCTTGGAATAGAAACACCATAATCCATAATTATAATTCTAATTACACCATAAGTAATCAAATTAATGAAGCAAAATTTCTTCAAATCAATCCCATATATGTTCTTACAAAAAAGCTTTTAAATTCTCTAGTACAGCCAGTTTTGAAGGTTATCCAAATGCTTCTCAAAGATGCCATCTGGTGGTCAAACTTGCACTTACTAGCATTAATGGTAACAATGGATGACAATTAAATAACGTGACATAGAATTCTGCGGCAGCCTGTAAGCTGTGCTGAAGTATGACGCAACTTTTAAAGGAAGAACAACTGTATCAACCCCTACAAAAATGTCCATTAATTGTAATTCACATAATAATTCATATTTCCTGTTGATGCTGGATTATTTTCTTGCTGTGAGAAACTGGTCAAATGAAGACAACATCTGTATCAAGTAGCCCATGACTGTGTACAAAAATGTATATTTGTGCAAATGCGAACAAAACAATGGCAATGGTATTTGCTTTCTCAAAAGCTAGTGAGCTGTTTTAGAAAACGCAGGAGAGCAGGCAAAACCTCAAGGTGGTAGCAATCCAGCATCAGGGGTTATGCGAGTAGGAATGTTAGATTAGTCTGTTAATTTAAGATTAATTAAACTGAAGTTGGTGGTTACAGACACAGAGCATGGCAAAATGTTCACCATGTTTTTTGTTTTCGTCAGAGCCTGGAGCTGGCATATTGAGATTGGATGTATCAAGTTACAACTGGCAATCCTTCGACAGAGTGATAATCACTAGATGGGCATGCTAGTAAGGACAGGCATAATGACTGTTTGGAACTTCTGTACTTTGTAACATGGCCAAATAGTGATGATCTCTGCCTGTGTGGTTATTGGAGATTATTGAATAGCTTCGACCTGCATTTCATCAGATAGTAGATTTTTCCGAACCTGTTATATAATAACAAATATCTAACAATTACATGGTTTCAAAACAATATAGAGCATTGAATGGATATATTTAAATGTTTAGCCAACTGCCAAACATACAAATGTTTAGCCAACTGCTGTCTGTTTAGCCAACTTCTAAACATACAAATATTTGAAGAGATCACTCTTCAACTTGTGTGTGTTTCTGATATCATTCACTTGTGTTAACACATGGGACTACACTAGACCCCCCACCCCCCAGAGTAGAGACCACTCACCTGATCGGCTGGCTACTCCATTAGCCTTCTCGCTGTCCTCTACTTGGCATTTCTTTTTGGCAATCTTATGAAGGATGGATGCCTTCTCTCTGAATTGTCCTGCAACATAACCATCAGGGAGTTAACTACAGTAGGGGACGTAAGCCCTGTGTCTTCACAGGTCCATTGCCTGGACTCAGGGCTCCTCTGCCTTTCTCATGGTTCCAGACCTATCTAAGTTCAAAGGAAAACAGAAGCAAGTTTTCATATCACTATTCAAATTACAGTTTGAAGTCAATGTCATATAATGTACTAATGACCCAGCAATGTCCTAGATGCATGCCAGTGGGAGAGAACACTTTATGAAGCATAATAGGTCACACCCAATCTATGGCCAGGTCTACTAAGCCTTTACGTTAGTTGAACCTAAATTTGTACACTTTTATTTTCTGGAGGCATAGCATTTAGTCTAAAAGATAGAACAAAACAGTTACATACAATTTAAGAGACTGATTAAGATATTGCACTTCATCAATATCCATTTCAGAAAAAACATTTTGTTACAAATTTTTCGTGGACAGACTATGTAACAGGGTAATAGGGTATCGTAATGTCTGTCAAAAGACTGTGGGATGCAACAATAAACGAGCAACAGTTCCAGTGAGATGGTTTTTCGTCACTGATTAGTTGTACAAATGACGATTTAGCATGTGTGAGCTTCTTTAACATTTTTACCCATAGACTTTAGAGAAACTTGAAGAGCAAGGGGTTGGAGCTATCGCCCTTCTTCCGCTCCTCGTTTTAATATCTTTTCTCATACAGCTCCCCTCAGAACTTATTTGAGTAGCTGCCGCAAGATATTCTTTCGGGGTTGCCGACTGCCAACTTTGCACCAGGCAAATTCTTAATAAATGTGTCTTGATGAGGTCCATCTATGATCATTAGTAACCTCTTCTTGTCACCGTATTCACATACAACGTACCAAAATATTGTAATACAAAAGACAGAAATGGCATAAACAGCATGCAAAAATAATGACATTCAAACATTGAGGTAAAAATGTTCTTACTTTTCCTTACTTTACTACTTTAAATAATAAGGATGTAGCCTGCGACACAAAACAACGACGCCGTAAAAGAGGCAAACGTAGTGGTCTTCTGGTCAGGCTCCGGAGACAAGCACATCGCGCGCCACTCCCTAGCATACTACTCGCCAATGTCCAGTCTCTTGACAACAAGGTTGACGAAATCCGAGCAAGGGTAGCATTCCAGAGGGACATCAGGGACTGTAACGTTCTTTGCTTTCGGAGTCGGTGCTTTCGGAGTAGACGCAATCGGAGTCGGTGCAGCCAGCTGGTTTCTCCACGCATCGCGCCGACAGAAACAAACATCTTTCTGGTAAGAAGAGGGGCGGGGGCGTATGCTTTATGGTTAACGAGACGTGGTGTGGTCACAACAACATACAGGAACTCAAGTCCTTCTGTCCACCTGATTTAGAATTCCTCACAATCAAATGTCGACCGCATTATCTACTAAGGGAATTCTCTTCGATTATAATCACAGCCGTATATATTCCCCCCCAAGCAGACACATCGATGGCTCTGAACGAACTTTATTTGACTCTTTGCAAACTGGAATCCACACATCCTGAGGCTGCATTCATTGTAGCTGGGGATTTTAACAAGGCTAATCTGAAAACAAGACTCCCTAAATTGTATCACCATATCGATTGCGCAACCAGGGCTGATAAAACCTTGGATCATTGCTATTCTAACTTCCGCGATGCATAATAAGGCCCTTCCCCGCACTCCTTTCGGAAAAGCTGACCACGACTAAATTTTTTTGCTCCCTGCCTACAGACAGAAGCTAAAACAAGAAGCTCCCACGCTGAGGTCTTTTCAACGCTGGTCCGACCAATCTGATTCCACGCTCCAAGACTGCTTCCATCACGTGGACTGGGAAATGTTTCGTATTGCGTCAGACAACAACATTGACGAATACGCTGATTCGGTGAGCGAGTTCATTAGAACGTGCGTTGAAGATGTCGTTCCCATAGCAAATCAAATCAATCAAATCAAATTTATTTATATAGCCCTTCGTACATCAGCTGATATCTCAAAGTGCTGTACAGAAACCCAGCCTAAAACCCCAAACAGCAAGCAATGCAGGTGTAGAAGCACGGTGGCTAGGAAAAACTCCCTAGAAAGGCCAAAACCTAGGAAGAAACCTAGAGAGGAACCAGGCTATGTGGGGTGGCCAGTCCTCTTCTGGCTGTGCCGGGTGGAGATTATAACAGAACATGGCCAAGATGTTCAAATGTTCATAAATGACCAGCATGTTCGAATAATAAGAAGGCAGAACAGTTGAAACTGGAGCAGCAGCACGGCCAGGTGGACTGGGGACAGCAAGGAGTCATCATGTCAGGTAATCCTGGGGCATGGTCCTAGGGCTCAGGTCCTCCGAGAGAGAGAAAGAAAGAGAGAAGGAGAGAATTATAGAACGCACACTTAGATTCACACAGGACACCGAATAGGACAGGAGAAGTACTCCAGATATAACAAACTGACCCTAGCCCCCCGACACATAAACTACTGCAGCATAAATACTGGAGGCTGAGACAGGAGGGGTCAGGAGACACTGTGGACCCATAGCAACGATTAAAACATTCCCAAACCAGAAACCGTAGATTGATGGCAGCATTCGTGTGAAACTGAAAGCGTGAACCACTGCTTTTAATCAGGGCAAGGTGACCGGAAACATGACCGAATACAAACAGTGTAGCTATTCCCTCCGCAAGGCAATCAAACAAGCTAAGCGTCAGTATAGAGACAAAGTAGAGTTGCAATTCAACGGCTCAGACACAAGAGGTATGTGGCAGGGTCTACAGTCAATCACGGATTACAAAAATAAAACCAGCCCAGTCACGGACCAGGATGCCTTGCTCCCAGGCAGACTAAATAACTTTTTTGCCAGCTTTGAGGACAATACAGTGCCACTGACACGGCCCGCAACCAAAACATGCGGACTCTCCTTCACTGCAGCCGAGGTGAGTAAAACATTTAAACGTGTTAACCCTCGCAAGGCTGCAGGCCCAGACGGCATCCCCAGCCGCGCCCTCAGAGCATGCGCAGACCAGCTGGCTGGTGTGTTTACGGACATATTCAATCGATCCCTATCCCAGTCTGCTGTTCCCACATGCTTCAAGAGGGCCACCATTGTTCCTGTTCCCAAGAAAGCTAAGGTAACTGAGCTAAACGACTACCCGTAGCACTCACTTCCGTCATCATGAAGTGCTTTGAGAGACTAGTCAAGGACCATATCACCTCCACCCTACCTGACACCCTAGAGTCTACCTGCCCTCCAGGACACCTACACCACCCGATGTCACAGGAAGGCCATAAAGATCATCAAGGACAACAACCACCCGAGCCACTGCCCATCAAAGATGGGACCGAGAGACTGAAAAACACCTTCTATATCAAGGCCATCAGACTGTTAAATAGCCACCACTAACATTGAGTGGCTGCTGCCAACACACTGACTCAACTCCAGCCACTTTAATAATGGGAATTGATGGGAATTGATGTAAAATATATCACTAGCCACTTTAAACAATGCTACTTAATATAATGTTTACATACCCTACATTATTTATCTCATATGTATACACATATACTGTACTCTATATCATCTACTGCATCTTTATGTAATACATGTATCACTAGCCACTTTAAACTAATGCCACTTTGTTTACATACTCATCTCATATGTATATACTGTACTCGATACCATCTACTGCATCTTGCCTATGCCGCTCTGTACCATCACTCATTCATATATCTTTATGTACATATTCTTTATCCCTTTACACTTGTGTGTATAAGGTAGTAGTTTTGGAATTTTTAGCTAGATTACTCGTTGGTTGTTACTGCATTGTCGGAACTAGAAGCACAAGCATTTCGCTACACTCGCATTAACATCTGCTAACCATGTGTATGTGACAAATAAAATTTGATTTGATTTGATCATGTTGGACAATTTAATAAAGATGGTAACCAACATGATCTGTTTTAAATTGGTGGCTAGCTTACACTACCGGTCAAAAGTTTTAGAACACTTACTCATTCAAGAGTTTTTCAAGATTTTTTAAACTATTTTCTACATTGTAGAATAATAGTGAAGACATCAAAACTATGAAATAACAAATATGGAATCATGTAGTAACCAAGAAAGTGTTAAACAAATCAAAATATATTTTATATTTGAGATTCTTCAAATCGCCACCCTTTGCCTTGATGACAACTTTGCACACTCTTGGCAGTCTCTCAACCAGCTTAATGAGGTAGTCACCTGGAATGCATTTCAATTAACAGGTGTGCCTTGTTAAAAGTTCATTTGTGCAATTTCTTTCCTTTTTAATGCTTTTGAGCCAATCAGTTGTGTTGTGACAAGGTATGGGGGTATACATAAGTCCATATTATGGCAAGAACAGCTCAAATAAGCAAAGATAACATTTCTAGGACACATGTTCCACTAGTGGAACCCCCCGACAACATTCCGCTGAAAAGGCAGCTCGCGAAATTCAAAAATATTTTTTAGAAATATGTAACTTTCACACATTAACAAGTCCAATACAGCAAATGAAAGATAAACATCTTGTTAATCTACCCATCGTGTCCAATAAAAAAAATGCTTTACAGCGAAAACACAACATATGATTATGTTAGATCACCGCCAAGTCCAAAAAACACACAGCCATTTTCCCAGCCAAAGTCACGAAAAATAGAAAGAGATCAAATGAATCACTAACCTTTGATTATCTTCATCAGATGACACTCATAGGACATCATGTTACACAATACATATATGTTTTGTTCGATAATGTGCATATTTATATCCAAAAATCTCAGTTTACATTGGCGCCATGTTCAGAAATGCCTCCAAAATATCCGGAGAAATTGCAGAGAGCCACATCAAATAACAGAAATACTCATCATAAACTTTGATGAAAGATACATGTTTTACATACAATTAAAGATACACTTGTTCTTAATGCAACCGCTGTCAGATTTCAAAAAAACTTTACGGAAAAAAGTTCCATGCAATAATCTGAAACTGTGCTCGGATAGAAACAAAATTTCTCCGCCATGTTGGAGTCAACAGAAATACGAAATTACATTATAAATATTCCCTTACCTTTGATGATCTTCATCAGAATGCACTCACAGGAATCCTAGTTTTGTTCGTTAATGTCCATTATTTATGTCCAAGTAGCTACTTTTGTTAGCTCGTGCAGGTCCAGGCGAACGTCGGACAAAAACTTCAGAAAGTTATATTACAGGTCGAAATAAACTTGTCAAACAAAGTTTAGAATCAATCTTTAGGATGTTATCATACATATTCAATAACATTCCAACCGGAGAATTCCTTTGTGTCTATAGAAGTAATGGAACGCAAGTCGATATCATGTGAAATGCGCGTGACCAGGACCTGGCTCTCTGCCAGACCACTGACTCATTCCCCTCTCATCCAGCCCCACATGAGAGTAGAAGCTTCATTCAAGGTTCTACAGACTGACATCTAGTGGAAGCCATAGGAAGTGCAAACATATCCATATCCCACTGGGATTTCAATAGGTGATGAGTTGAAAATCGACCAACCTCAGATATCCCACTTCCTGGTTGGATTTTTCTCAGGTTTTCACCTGCCATATGAGTTCTGTTATTACTCACAGACATCATTCAAACAGTTTGAAACTTCAGAGTGTTTTCTATCCAATAGTAATAATATGCATATATTAGCATCTGAGACAGAGTAGGAGACAGTTCACTCTGGGCACGCTATTCATCCAAAGTGAAAATGCTGCCCCCTATCCCTAAAAAGATAGATGACAGTCCATCATTACTTTAATAAAGACATTAACATTTCTTCAAGTGCAGTCACAAAAACCATCAAGAGCTATGATGAAACTGGCTGTCATGAGGACCGCCACAGGAATGGAAGACCCAGAGTTACCTCTGCTGCAGAGGATAAGTTCATTTGAGTAACTAGCCTCATAAATAGCAGCCCAAATCACAGAGTTCACAGAGTTCAAGTAACAGACACATCTCAACATCAACTTTTCAGAGGAGACTGTGAATCAGGCCTTCATGGTCTAATTGTTGCAAATAAACCACCACCAATAAGAAGAGACTTGCTTGGGTCAAGAAACATGACCAATCGACATTAGACGGGTTGAAATTTGTCCTTTGGTCTGAAGAGTCCAAATTTGATATTTTTGATTCCAACCGCCATGTCTTTGTGAGACGTGGTGTGGGTGAACGGATGATCTCCGCATGTCTATTTCCCACCGTAAAGCATGGAGGAGGAGGTGTTATGGTGTGGGGGTGCTTTGCTGTCTGTGATTTATGTAGAATTCAAGGAACACTTAACCAGCATGGCTACCACAGCATTCTGTAGGCAACACGACATCCCATCTTGTTTGGGCTTAGAGGGACTAATTAATTAACCTCCAGGCTGTGTAAGGGCTATTTTGCCAGGAAGGAGAGTGATGGAGTGCTGCATCAGATGACCTGGCCTCCACAATCACCCAACCTCAACCCAATTTAGATGGTTTAGTATGAGTCGGACCGCAGAGTGAAGTAAAAGCAGCCAACAAGTGCTCAGCATTCTTGGGAAGTCCTTCAAGACTGTTGGAAAAGCATGAAGCTGGTGAAGCTGGTTGACAAAATGCCAAGAGTGTGCAAAGCTGTCATCAAGGTAAAGGGTGGCTATTTAATGAATCTCAAATATAATATATACACTACCTTTCAAAAGTTTTGGGTCACATAGAAATGTACTTGTTTTTGTCCAAAAGCAATTTTTTTGTCCATCAAAATAACATCAAATTGATCAGAAATACAGTGTAGACATGGCTAATGTTGTAAATGACTACTGGAGCTGGAAACGGCTGTCACGACTTCCACCGAAGTTGGCTCTCCTGCCTGTTCGGACGGTGCTCGGCGGTCGTCGTCACCGTCCTACTAGCCACTACTGATCCCTTTTTCGTTTGTCTGTTGGTTTTGTCTTATTAGTTTCACCTGTGTGTATTTTAGTTTAATTAACGTCCTTATATGTAGTAGGTTGTCCCGCCCTTGTTTTGTGTGGAATTGTCTATTTTTGATCCTGTGTTGGATTATTCACCCTGTATGTTGGGTTGACCGTGTTTTTTGTGCGCCGGAGAATAAACCTTCGAATCACTGAAACCTGCTCTCTGCGCCTGATTCCACCCACCTTGATAAAACGTGACAGAATCCCGCACCACCATGGAATCAGCAGGAGCAGCCGCGTCTCCTCTCCCATCGATGGAAGAGAGGGTCCTCCATCACACCAGCGTGCTTCACCGGATTGGTTCTGCCATGGACCAAATGATGGAGAGGATGGATCGATGGGAGAGGAGTGGCCTTCCCACCTCATCTCTAGCACCCCCTTCTCCAGCACCTCCTGTTCCTGCGACCACGTCTGGCTCCGGGGCTCTTCGGCTGACACTCCCACGGGAGTATGACAGAACGGCGGCTGGGTGCCAGGGTTTCCTCCTTCAACTGGAACTATACCTGGCTACCGTGCGTCCTGCTCCCTCAGGAGAGGAGCCGATTCCGAGCTGTTTTTGACCATCCACCAGAGGGTCGGGCGGCGGGTCGACGGCTGTTCCACCTGCGTCAGGAGACGAGGAGCGTACAGGACTTTGCTCTGGAGTTCAGGACCTTGGCCGCAGGAGCAGGATGGAACGACAGGGCCTTGATCGATCATTTCAGATGCAGTCTCAGGGAGGACGTCCGCAGGGAGCTGGCATGTCGGGACACCACATGCACACTGGATGAACTCATTGACTTGGCTATCCGTCTCGACAACCTGCTGGCTGCCCGCGGGCGTTCGGATCAGGCCCTGTCGTTTCCACTTCCCAGCCCTCCTGCCCCTATCCCTATGGAATTAGGAGGGGCTGCTTCGAGGGGGACCGGAGGAGGAGTGTCCTCCTGCACCAGTTGTGGTCGACGAGGGCACACGTCCGACCGGTGCTGGAGGAACTCGTCTGGGAGTCGGGAGGGCAGGCGGAGCACTGCTCGATCACCCCAGGTGAGTAAGCACCAGACTCACCCAGAACTTCCTGTCGGTCATGTGTATGTGTTGACTTCTTTCCCTGGGTTTTTTCCCTCTCTACAGCATAAGGCGCTAGTCGATTCAGGCGCAGCTGGGAATTTCATGGATCGTGGGCTTGCGTTAAGGCTAGGGATTCCCCTGGTGTCGTTAGACCTACCTTTCCCCGTGCACTCCTTAGATAGCCGACCATTAGGGTCAGGAGTAATTAGGGAGGCTATGGTGCCGCTGGACATGGTAACGCAGGGGGATCATAAGGAGCAGATTAGTCTGTTCCTTATAGATTCACCTGCGTTTCCAGTGGTGTTGGGGGTTCCTTGGTTAGCTCAACACAACCCGGTGATTTCCTGGCGACAGGGGGCTCTTAAGGGGTGGTCAGAGGAGTGTTCAGGTAGGTGTATAGGAGTTGCCGTTGGTGCGACTACGGTGGAGAGTCCAGACCAAGTTTCCACAGTGCGCATTCCCTCTGAATATGCCGATTTGGCTATCGCCTTCAGTAAAAAGAAGGCGACCCATCGTCGAGAGGACTGCGTGATAAACCTTCTGGAGAACGCTGCACTTCCTACGAGTCACGTGTATCCATTGTCCCAGGAGGAGACGGTAGCGATGGAAACATATGTTGCTGAATCGCTGGGACAGGGGTACATTCGGCCCTCCGCATCACCCGTCTCCTCGAGCTTCTTTTTTGTGAAGAAGAAGGATGGAGGTCTGCGTCCGTGCATTGATTATAGAGGTCTAAATTCCATCACAGTGGGGTTTAGTTACCCACTCCCTCTCATCGCTACGGCGGTGGAATCATTTCACGGGGCGCGCTTCTTCACAAAACTGGACCTGAGGAGCGCGTATAATCTGGTGCGTATCCGGGGAGGAGATGAGTGGAAAACCGCATTTAGTACTACATCTGGTCACTATGAGTACCGCGTCATGCCATACGGGTTGAAGAATGCTCCAGCCGTCTTCCAATCCTTCGTAGATGAGATTCTCCGAGACCTGCTCGGGCAGGGAGTGGTAGTGTACATCGATGACATCTTGATCTATTCTGCCACACGCGCGGCGCATTTGTCTCTGGTGCGTAAGGTACTTGGGCGACTGCTGGAGCATGAACTGTATAGCAAGGCGGAGAAATATGTGTTTTTCAAACAGTCCGTTTCCTTCCTGGGATATCGTATTTCCACCTCCGGGGTGGTGATGGAGGATGCCGCGTTACAGCCGTGCGTAATTGGCCGACTCCGACCACGGTGAAAGAGGTGCAGCGGTTTTTAGGGTTTGCCAATTACTACCGGAGGTTTATCCGGGGTTTTGGTCAGGTGGCTGCTCCCATCACCTCACTGCTGAAGGGAGGACCGGTGCGCTTGCGCTGGTCAGCAGAGGCGGGCAGAGCCTTCAGTCGTTTGAAGGAGCTGTTCACCAATGCGCCCGTGTTGGCGCATCCGGACCCCTCTTTAGCGTTCATAGTGGAGGTGGATGCGTCCGAGGCTGGGGTCGGAGCCGTGCTGTCCCAACGCTCGGGCGTGCCACCCAAGCTTCGCCCATGTGCTTTCTTTTCGAGCAAGCTCAGCCCAGTGGAGCGAAACTATGATGTGGGGGACCGGGAGTTGTTAGCTGTAGTCAAGGCTCTGAAGGTGTGGAGACATTGGCTTGAGGGGGCTAAACACCCTTTTCTCATCTGGACTGACCATTGTAATCTCGAGTATATCCGGGCAGCGAAGAGACTAAATCCACGTCAGGCTAGATGGGCCATGTTTTTTACCAGGTTCCGGTTTAACCTCTCATACTGGCCAGGCTCCCAAAACACCAAAGCCGACGCGCTGTCCCGCCTCTATGATACCGAGGAGCGGTCCGTTGAGCCAACTCCCATCATTTCACCGTCATGTCTCGTGGCATCGGTGGTATGGGAGGTGGACGCGGAGATAGAGGAGGCCTTACGGTCAGAGCCGGCCCCCCCTAACTGTCCAGTAGGGACTCAGTACGTGCCGAGGGGGGTCCAGGACAAGCTGATCCGGTGGGCTCATACTCTCCCCTCCTCGGGTCATCCTGGCATCGAGAGGACAGTGCGGAGTCTGAGAGGGAGATACTGGTGGCCCATGCTGGCTAAAGACGTGAGATTTTATGTCTCCTCCTGCTCAGTGTGTGCTCAGAGCAAGGCTCCTCGGCACCTGCCTAGAGGGAAACCCCTCCCTGTTCCACAATGGCCGTGGACACATTTATCGGTGGACTTTCTTACCGACCTTCCCCCGTCCCAGGGAAGTACTACGATCCTGGTCGTTGTGGATCGGTTTTCTAAGTCCTGTCGTCTCATCCCATTGCCCGGTCTCTCTACGGCCCTGCAGACTGCAGAGGCCTTGTTTACCCATGTCTTCCGGCACTATGGGGTGCCTGAGGACATCGTTTCTGATCGGGGTCCCCAATTCACGTCCAGAGTGTGGAGGGCGTTTATGGAGAGACTGGGGGTCTCGGTCAGCTTAACCTCAGGTTTTCACCCCGAGAGTAATGGGCAGGTGGAGCGCGTAAACCAGGATGTGGGCAGGTTTCTGCAGTCCTATTGCCGGGACCGGCCTGGTGAGTGGGCAAGGTATGTTCCCTGGGCTGAACTTGTCCCTTTTGAGTGTGTGTTAGGTTACCAGCCGGTCCTGGCCCCATGGCATCAGAGCCAGACCGAGGCTCCTGCGGTGGAGGAATGGGTACAGCGCTCCAAGGACACCTGGAAAGCCGTTCAGGACTCACTACGGTTAGCAGGAGAACGGCAGAAGAGGAGCGCTGACCAGCACCGCAGTGAGGCCCCCGTGTTTGCACCGGGGGACAGGGTCTGGCTCTCGACCCGAAACCTGCCCCTCCGCCTGCCCTGTCGGAAGCTGGGGCCGCAGTGTGTGGGGCCGTTCAAAGTCCTGAGGAGAATAAACGAGGTGTGTTACAGGTTACAACTTCCTAGGTATTACCGTATTAACCCCTCGTTTCATGTGTCTCTCCTCAGGCCGGTGGTGGCTGGTCCCCTGCAAGAAGGTGAGGTGCCTGAGGTCCCTCCGCCCCCTCTGGACATCGAGGGGTCCCCGGCGTACACAGTTCGGGCCATTCTGGATTCGAGACGCCGGGTGGGGGGGCCTACAGTACCTCGTGGACTGGGAGGGGTACGGTCCGGAGGAGAGATGCTGGGTTCCGGTGGGGGACATTTTGGGCCCTTCTCTCCTGAGAGATTTCCACCGCCTCCACCCGGATCGCCCAGCACCTCGTCCTCCGGGTCGTCCTCAAGGACGGTGGCGGCGCGCTGCGGGGGCCGCGTGTCAGGGGGGGGGGGGTACTGTCATGACTTCCGCCGAAGTTGGCTCTCCTGCCTGTTCGGGCGGTGCTCGGCGGTCGTCGTCACCGTCCTACTAGCCACCACCGATCCCTTTTTAGTTTGTCTGTTGGTTTTGTCTTATTAGTTTCACCTGTGTCTATTTTAGTTTAATTAACGTCCTTATATGTAGTAGGTTGTCCCGCCCTTGTTTTGTGCGGGATTGTTTTTGTATTCATGTCATTTGGTGTAGTACTTGTGTTTTATTCTCCGGTCTATTTTTGATCCTGTGTTGGATTATTCACCCTGTATGTTGGGTCACCGTGTTTTTTGTGTGCCGGAGAATAAACTGTCGAATCACTGAAACCTGCTCTCTGCGCCTGATTCCACCCACCTTGATAAAACGTGACAACGGCAGATTTTTTTATGGAAAATCTACATAGAAGAAGTACAGAGGCCCATTATCAGCAAACATCACTCCTGTGTTCCAATGGCACGTTGTGTTAGCTAATCCAAGTTTATAATTTTAAAAGCCTAATTGATCATTAGAAAACCCTTTTGCAATTATATTAGCACAGCTGAAAACTGTGTTCTGGTTAAAGGAGCAATACAACTGGCCTTCCTTAGACTAGTTGAGTATATGGAGCATTTGTGGGTTCGATTACAGGCTCAAAATGGCTAGAAACAAAGACCTTTCTTCTGAAACTCGTCAGTCTATTCTTGTTCTGAGAAATGAAGGCTTTTTAATGCTAGAAATTGCCAAGAAACTGAAAATCTCGTACAATGTTTTGTCCTACTCCCTTCACAGAACAGAGCAAAATGGCTCTAAGCAGAATAGAAAGAGAAGTGAGAGGCCCCGGTGCACAACTGAGCAAGAGGACAAGTACATTAGTGTCTAGTTTGAGAAACAGACACCTCACAAGTCCTCAACTGGCAGCTTCATTAAATAGTACCCACAAAACACCAGTCTCAACGTCAACAGTGAAGATGCGACTCCAGGATGCTGGCCTTCTAAGCAGAGTTACAAAGAAAAAGCCATATCTCAGGCCAATAAAAATAAAAGAGTAAGACGGGCAAAAGAATACAGACACTGGACAGAGGAAGATTGGAAAAAAGTGTTATGGTCAGACGAATCGAAGTTTGAGGTGTTCGAATCACAAATTAGAACATTCGTAAGACACAGAAAAAATGAAAAGATGCTGGAGGAGTGCTTGACGCCATCTGTCAAGCATGGTGAAGGCAATGCGATGGTCTGGGGGTGCTTTGGTGGTGATAAAGTGGGAGATTTGTACAGGGTAAAAGGTATCTTGAAGAAGGAATGCTATCACTCCATTTTGAGACGCCATGCCATACCCTGTTGACGGTGCTTAATTGGAGCCAATTTCCCCCTACAACAGGACAATTACCCAAAGCACAGCTCCAAACTATCCAATAACTATTTAGGGAAGAAGCAGTCAGCTGGTATTCTGTTTATAATGGAGTGGCCAGCACAGTTACCGGATCCCAACCCTATTGAACTGTTGTGGGAGCAGCTTGACCGTATGGTACGTAAGAAGTGCCCATCAAGCCAATCCAACTTGTGGGAGGTGCTTCAGGGAGCATGGGGTTAAATCTCTTCAGATTACCTCAACAAATTAACAACTAGAATGCCAAAGGTCTGCAAGGCTGTAACTGCTGCAAATTGAGGATTATTTGACGAAAGCAAAGTTTGAAGGACACAATGATAATTTCAATAAAAAAATCATTATTTATAACCTTGTCAACATCTTGACTATATTTCCTATTTTCATGTATGTTTTCATTGAAAACAAGGACATTTCTAAGTGACCCCAAACTTTTGAATGGTAGTGTATTTCGATTTATTTCACACTACATGATTCCATATATGTTATTTCATTGTTTTGATGTATTCACTAGAAAATAGTACAAATAAAGGAAACCCTTGAATGAGTAGGTGTTCTAAAACTTTTGACCGCTAGTGTATGTAAGCAGCAACGGTTGTCAAAATTTATAAAAGGTCAACAATACAGTTCTGATAAATGTAAGATACTCAACGCTTTTAGAATTGTCAAAATCCATCAAATAATGTCTGAATATCACCTTGATGTGTTTAAACCCCATCCAAAGGTCGGCTTTGAAATAGATGCATATCAAAAACCACATGTTCCATTGTTGCCATTTTGAATGGACTGCCATGTGTGTTGATAACAGACTTTTTGGCGCAATAATACATTCACAGTGAAAATGTGCTTTGCACAAGCAACAGTTTGAATGTCCATGGCTTTTCTTTAGAGATAACTTACCTATGCAAGATATACCCTCTTGATATTCATAATGGTGTTCGCACAGGAAAATTTAACTTCAACATTTCCACATCTAATCACCTATGCTTAGTCTAATACAGTGACAAAAAAAAGATACCAAAATGTATTTTGTCCAATCAATGTAAACTAAATATGATGTGGCTGTCCATGCTACTGATTTCTGTGTGTGTGCATGTAAGTGCATGCATGTCGAAAAAACATGTTGACTCACCCTACTTGTAGAGTAACGTCATTGCCATCCTCCTCTTTCATGTTGCCTAAAACGGTCTATAACTCATACATTACATGCTTTTAGTTTTTGTTGTCCTAGGCTACCTGGCTAAGATTCTTGATCGGTAGCCTAACTTCCTTTCATGGGCAATGATGCGCCAGGCCAGCTAGTTAACATTAGCATACTACATCTAGCTACATGTTGAACTTCCATCTTCTCAGGCTACAGGCACAATGAATTAATGTATGGTTGGATCAGAACCACCACTATAATCATTGGTCAGTATGGAGAATTACGTAAAACCACAAGTCAATATCTTTATCTCCATTGTGAGAGAAAAATGATGTATTTACCTGATTGATTTGATATTAATGGTTAACAATTAATACGTAACAAATAGTAAGACATTTCAGTTCTACTAATGATGTGTTTTAATGGTCTCCACTCTAGGTCCCTGAAGCTAATCTGGGTGTATAATCAAGAATGGGTTTTACTAGAGATAGCTTAGGTTTAGAATGATCCCTCATTGTCTCATAATCATCCTGGCATCTGGGAAACTAAGCCAGGGTGGGGTTAAGACAATACCACCCGTGCAGATAATGACAGGATGAACCCAGAGTGGCTTATGTTGCCCCAATCTGCCTCGGAGGGGTGGAACCAGCTATGACTAAGCATTCTTGGTGTCAGCTATATAAAGAACTCTGCATTTCTGTGAAGGTTAGACTGCTCAGCCCAACAGTCAAGAGTGTTGGGTTGACTGGTCTCATTATTGCAATAATTAATCAATATTAAATAAAGAAATTGTTTGAAGAAATGCCAAAGTCTCTCAGTATGAATTTCCACGACACCATCCATGGCTAATTTAGAAAAGGGCTGATTTTAGCTAGCTAGCCACCAGAGGACAACAACACAATGAAAGAGAACAATTCAAGTTTTTTTCTGTCAATGATGTTTGGCTATTGATGTGATGTGATTGTTTGAAGCCAAATTCAAACTGGCTTCCCTTTACACGTTTTTTTTGGTGCTCAAAGACCAGTCACAGCTGAGTTCACTCAGTTTAGATCAACGCTGATTGGCTATAAAATTCATACGAGCACCTAAAACTTAATTTTGGCCTGCACATCAATAAAGCTGCGGTATATTAGCAGGTGTAAAAGCTGAGTTTGCTGGAAATCCCCATTATTGCATGAGAATAAATGTATGCTTAACAATTGTGGAGCCTCCAGAGGCCAAATTGAGCTCCGTACCGCATCGCCATGCACCTCTAAAATGTGGTAACAATACGGAGGGCTCCGTATAGCTCTGCATTGACATGATTGGTTGACGGAAGGTGAGGGCGGGAGACCCTGTATAAACACAAACTGACTTCCTTGAAAACTTCCTTCAGAACAGCTCTGGCAGTAGTCCAGGAAGTGGTCCTGTGTGGCTCAGTCGATAGAGCGTGTTTTTTGCAACGCCAAGTTTTGTGGGTTCGATTCCTGCTGGGGCAACCCATACGTAAAATGTATGTACACGTGACTATAGTGCGCTTTGTATAAAATTGTCTGCAAAATGGCATATACAGCGCAATCGGAAAGTATTCAAACCCCTTGACTTTTTCCACATTTTGTTACATTGGAGCCTTACTCTAAAATTTGTTAAGTCGTTTTTTCCCTGATCAATCTAAACACAATAACCTGATAATGACAAACCATTTTGCAAATGTATAAAAAAAACGGAAATATCACATTTACTTAAGTATTCAGACCCTTTACTCAGTAATATGTTCAAGCAGGTTTTCATCAAGGATCTCTCTGTACTTTGCTCCATTCAGCTTTCCCAGGATCCTGACTAATCTCCCAGTCCCTGCTGCTGAAAAACATCCCAAAGCCATGATGCTTCACCGTAGGGATGGTGACAGGTTTCTTCCAGACATGACGCTTGGCATTCAGGCCAAAGAGTTCAAGCTTGGTTTCATCAGACCAGAGAATCTGGTTTCTCATGGTCTGAGAGTCCTTTGGATGCCTTTTGGCCATCTCCAAGTGGGCTGTCATGTGCCTTTTACTGAGGAGTGGCTTCTGTCTAGCCACTCTACCATAAAGGCCTGATTGGTGGAGTGCTGCAGAGATGGTTGTCCTTCTGGAAGGTCCACCCATCTCCACAGATGAACTCTGGAGCTCTGTCAGAGTGACCATCGGGTTCTTGGTCACCTCCCTGACCAAGGCCATTCTCCCCCGGTTGCTCAGTTTGGCCGGTCGGCCAGCTCTAGAAAGAGTCATGGTGGTTCCAAACTTTTTCCATTTAAGAATGATGGAGGCCACTGTGGTCTTGGGGACCTTCAATGCTGCAGAAATGTATTGGTACCCTTTCCCAGATCTCTGCCTTGACACAATCCTGTCTTGGAGCTCTACAGACAACTCCTTTGACCTCATGTCTTGGTTTTTGCTCTGACATGCACTGTCAACTGTAGGACCTCAAATAGAAAGGTGTGTGCCTTTTCAAATCATGTCCAATCAATTGAATTTAACACAGGTGGACTCAAATCAAGTTGTAGAAACATCTCTAGGATGATCAATGGAAACAGGATGCACCTGAGCTCAATTTCGAGTCTCATAGCAAAGGGTCTGAATGTAAATAAGGTATTTCTGTTTTTCACTTTTAATATATTTGCAAACATATCTAAAAACCTGTTTTTGCTTTGTCATTAAAGGATATTGTGTGTAGGGGTCAGAACTACATCACACGTGTTACTGAAGTGGTCGTGAATGCATATATGGGCATGCTGCATGAAAGTCAGTGCACGCATGTTGGTCATACTTTCAATCAGGCTAGTGCATTTCAATCAACATGAAAGCTTCCAAGGTCGGCTAATTTGTCAGGACTGCTGTGGTGAGTCATCGAGCTGTACCTTGTCACCATGTGTGACCTTCCAGGGAAATCATTAACTGTTCAACAGCAATCCAGTGCCACAGAGCTCTCCACCCTCTTTCTCTTTCCGCTGTCTGTAGCAATCAACACCCTTGCTCGGCACACACACTCGTTAATACATTCTGACACACTGATATGGATCACACACCCTCCACGTCTGCTGCTTCTAGCCTGACTCACCATTGGAGGACAGCCCTTTCACAGTTATCATTATTACATTATCTCTCTTTGGTTACTAGGTTTTCTGACAGTGACGCCTGTTATGCAATTCCAGGGTGGATGAGTCACTCCACTTTGCCAAAATCAGTGACGTAAATCTTACTTGCATACTCGGTTCCATTCTCATTGCAGATTGTGGGGATTCCGAGAGTGTGGCCGATTTTGTGTCTCCAAGATGAAAGAGAGAAAGGACTGATGTGATGTTCCAATGTTTTTGGGGGGAGTCTGTGTGTGTCCTTGCGTATGTTCTTGCAGGCATGTTTGTGTATATATGTTAATGTGGAAAAGAGTCAGATACCCATACTAATCTTCTATGGTCAATGACAAGGCCCTGGGGCTGAAAGTAACCCCAAAGCAGGACAGTACATATCCACTCACAAGCAGATCTGTAGTTGGAAAATAACTTAGCACAGCCCTTCTGCCTGCTAAATTACAGTCATATTTTGAACCATCAGGCAAAACCCTTTAGAAGATCTAAAAAGAGTGGGTGAAAAATCTCACACAAACTTTTCAATAACTGTATGGTTGACACTACACCTATTAACTTCAGCTTGACACATTTTTTATACTATTAGACAAACAAAACACAATTATACACGTTAACAAATGCTATCAATCACGAAACACTAAAACAAACAAGAGTTAAATAACTCTGAGCATGAAGAACAAGAAATGTCCAAACATGTAGATGTCCAAGCATTGGAAAATGATTTGCACTTATGTCAGTGAAATCTCGTAAAGAGAGGTAATCAAACAAGCAAAAGCATACATAACAATCACAAAATAATGAAGCATAAGTCAAAGTAATCAAAATGGAGAGAAAAATAAAGCAGATGGGAAAAGTGACTCAAAGAATCTATTGAAAAAGCTTACCTTCCTCGGATAATATTTTAGTTTTCCATAAGTCACAAGTTCTACAACATTACAGTAAAAGACAAGGGTAAGGCAATTATGACAGAAATGGAAAAGGTCAAGAAATTCTGAAGGTTTATCATCGTACACACAATACACAAGGACAGTAAATTCTCTCTCACACCAAGACATCACTGTATAAGTGCAAAACCAAGCAGCAAGGACTACGAAAAAACGATTGAATCCTTACAACTACTTTGAATGAGTAACATTTTCGTGTCCGAGATACATATGCAGTTACATGTTCAATCTAATCGGTGGTTGCAGAGATCTCAATATAAACTGCTGAGTATACAAAACATTAGGAATGCCTTCTCTTTCCATGACATGAACTGACCAGATTAATCAGGTGAAAATGATGATTTATTGATTTCACTTGTTAAATCCACTTCAAATCAGTGTAGTATATGAAGAGGAGGAGACGGGTTAAAGAATGATTTTTAAGCCTTGAGCCAATTCAAATGGATTGTGTATGTGTGTCGTTCATAGGATGAATGGGCAAGAAAAAATATTTAAAGTGCGGAGTATTGTAGTAGGTGCCAGGGGCACCAGTTTCAATTAGTCAAGAACTGAACACTGCTGGGGTTTTCAATATTAGGAAGGTGTTCCTAATGTTTGGTATAGTTAATGTAAATAGAGGCTCTAAAAGGCGTATAGCACCTCAAGAAATTATAGACGTATTAATTTTGAAAGACAAATGTATGTATGTATATATATGTATACAGTATGTACAGGTGAAGTCAGAAGTTTACACACACTTAGGTTGGAGTCTTTAAAACTCGTATTTCAACTACTCCACAAATTTCTTGTTAAGTTGTTAAGTTCTGGCAAGTCGGATAGGACATCTATACTTTGTGCATGACACAAGTCATTTTTTCAACAATTGTTTACAGACAGGTTATTTAACTTATAATTCACTATATCACAATTCAAGTGGGTCTTCATAAAAAATGTGATTTTCTGGATTTTTTTTTCTCATTTTGTCTGTCATAGTTGAAGTGTACCTATGATGAAAATTACAGGCCTCTCATCTTTTTAAGCGGGAGAACTTGCACAATTGGTGGCTGACTATATACTTTTTTGCCCCACTGTGTGTGTGTGTGTGTCTGTGTGTGTGTGTGTGTGTGTGTGTGTGTGTGTGTGTGTGTGTGTGTGTGTGTGTGTGTGTGTGTGTGTGTGTGTGTGTGTGTGTGTGTGTGTGTGTGTGTGTACACAGCAAATATCAGTTCTCTTTTCTGTAGTGATGAGTACTGAAAAGGGCATTTACAATGAGCATTTGCTTTTTTGAGATCAATCTAGCGAAATGTTTTGATTCTTATGTATATAGAGAAGAGACACTCTTTTTGACGAATTAGCCAGGATTTAAAAGCTGCAGACACTGCCCAACTGGAAAATCCAGTGTTGAGGACACTGCAATAAATAGAATCTGACACATCAGGATGCTTTGTCTGGAAAACTGTGATTCTTTCCCTTACTGAAAGTATTCTATCTCGCCCAGTCATCAGAATGAATGAGTCAGCTGTCTAAACTTATCTGTAACACGTGTAACTATGAGAAACCAAAATAAAACAAAATAAATTACATTTTGGAATGCATATTCAAATGTTCAGGAGGAACCTTTACTAGAAAGGTGACTGGTGCTGAGTGGATGAGATGGACACTCATCCAAATCAAGAGTTGTATTTTTTAATCTGTGTTTAAAAGTGTTTTGAGAGGCTTCTATAATTTGAAAAGGTTCTGTGGAAATGAGACCTGTTGAGTCCATTAGAGCCCTACTTCAAGGAAGTGGAGAGGTGCAGGTCATGGAGTTGTGAAAACAAAGCAGCAGCTAAATTATATCTGGGTATATTAATGCTGGGAAAAGGGAGCTCAGTGTTAAGTTCAAGTTGATAACCTCACTAATGGTGTTGTCATCCACTGTTGCCACTTATGAAGAAATATACCTTATTAACAAATCACTACCATGTTTGTTTGCCCTTTGTTACAGGACATAATAACATTTAGCTGTTTATCAAATGGCTTTTTGTCCTTGTGGCATGACCTCTCTTCTGCAGTTGTTTTTTGCGTCATGAAAATTAGTCTGTACTGGAGCAGAAGGCTTTTAACATTGATTATTTCAACAGCCAGCCACGAGTTGGGGGGGGGGTTACATAACTTTGTCAAGGCCCAATTATTCATCTAAATATTTATGTGTGGGGTAGTAAAGGCCTGGGAGCAATGAATGGCTGTAGCAGCAAGATTCTGCAGTTTTCCTAAAACAAGTATGCGTGGATGGTGGACACTGAACAGGGCAGGGGGCACTGATTCAGCTGCGTGATAAATTAGTTCTGGGTCATAACACAGTACAGGTGTGACAACAACCACACACTATGACCGGATACACGCCAGACATGGGCCACAAATTCAATGATGTAGGGTAGTTGCAGACACCATACAGTGGCCAAGGTTAAGAACACTTTGCCACATTTGACATGGGTTTTATATATAGCATGATGCATGAAAGTTTGCATTACTATTTAACTTTCTGGTACAATATAAAATATTTAATGTGGAATATAGAGTATATAGAACATATAATCAAATAGTGATCTGTTATATCCCTTTACTCAGTTTTGTTTTTATAACCAATTCATTGTTTGTAAAAAATTGCATATTAACAGTTCGAATCAAATCTAGCAGAAAAGCCACTCTTTGTTGAAACATTAATTACTTTGATTGCGTGACAAGATGTCGTTTTGGTGTATGTGTGTGTGTTGAGGGATGAACCATTCATGGTAAACTAGACAGCCTTGTCCGGTCTGTTCAGCAATGGTAAATGCCATATAGCAATGATAACAGCAACAACATGTCCACACCACAATGCAGTAACTATCTAGTCTCCTTTTACTATATAATGGGGTATTAAAAAGAAACCAAAGAGGAGCCTGTCACTTTATGACCCTATCGCCAGTGGCAGACCATCACTGAACGAAGGGCTTGTACCGCATACCTACTCAAACTTCAGTTTGAGATCCTCACTGAACTTCTGGAGAGAGTTTGCTGCACTGAAAGTAAAGGGACTGAATAATTTTGCACGCCCAATTTTTCAGTTTTTGATTTGTTAAAAAAGTTTGAAATATCCAATAAATGTCGTTCCACTTCATGATTGTGTCCCACTTGTTGTTGATTCTTCACAAAAAATACAGTTTTATATCTTTATGTTTGAAGCCTGAAATGTGGCAAAAGGTCGCAAAGTTCAAGGGGGCCGAATACTTTCGCAAGGCACTGTACCTGTATATACACATATTTGGTCACAACACCTTGTTTTTGATTTTCAACATCGCAGAACCAATTATATTTTTTTATTAAGAAAATAAAAACAAATGGTATGGACAAAAGTATTGGCACCCCGGAGATAGTACTTGGTTGCACAGCCCTTCAGACAAATGCTTCTAGTAGCTATCAACGAGCTTGATGGACCTTTCTACTGGAATTTGGCTCACTTTTTTATACTGCTTTATAAGTGGCCCTACACCACTTGCTGTTTTCAGATCTCACCATAGCTTTTGGATGTGATTCAGATCTGAGTCTTTGCTGGCCACCCAAGAATGGTCAAGCATCTCTTCTTGAACCATTCCTTGGTGCTTTTTTGATGTTTGTTGGGGTCGTTGTTTTGCTGGAAGACCCACAACCTTCTATGGAGACCCAGTTTTTGGACACCGGGTTGAATATTGGACTGCAAAACACCTGATAACCTGCTGATTTCATTATGCATTGTGTACATTCAAGGCCCCTAGTACCAGAGGCAGCAAAGCAACCCCACAGGATTATCAAACCTCCCCATCTTTGATTGTAAGGTGGGTGTTATTTTCATTGAATGCTTAATTCGGTTGTCAGTAAACACAGTGCTGATTTATATTGCCAAAGTGCTTAATTTTGTTTAACTGGTTCATAGAACATTTCTCCCAGGATTTAGGCTTGTTTAGGTGGGTTTATGAGAAGTTAAATAAGGCTTTCTTGTGCCTCCTTCAGCAGTGGTGTCTTGCTATGTTTATTAACGACCAAATGAAGCATTCAAAGAAAACACTCTCCCCACAATCAAACATGGGAGAGGTTTAATAATGCTGTGGGGGTGCTTTGGTGCCTTCGGTACCTGGGGCCTTGAATGTGTGCAATACATCATGAAATCAGGAGTCAAGTTTTTTTGAAGTAGAATGTTCATTCCAATGTCCAAAAACTAGGTCTCTGTAGAAGGTTGTGGGTCTTCCAGCAGGACAACAACCCCAAACACACATGTTCTGGTATGTTCTTGAGTGGCCAGCGAAGAGTCCAGGGCTTGGAACAGTGTTTTAACGATGGATATGTCTTACAACAGACAAAGATGTAACATGCGTTTCCCAAAACATCTCATATAGAGTTAATACAAATTCACTAAATCACTGATTTGGCACATCATTGCACACATTTCAGGCTACATAACGTGACGTATATGGAGACAAATTACACACAGTAGCCTACAAGTAGCAAAATAGAACTCAATTGATTGAGCATGAAATACTGAAATACCACCTACTGTTTATATTTTTTATTTTTTATTTTACCTTTATTTAACCAGGCAAGTCAGTTAAGAACACATTCTTATTTTCAATGACGGCCTGGGAACAGTGGGTTAACTGCCTGTTCAGGGGCAGAACGACAGATTTGTACCTTGTCAGCTCGGGGGTTTGAACTCGCAACCTTACGGTTACTAGTCCAACGCTCTAACCGCTCTAACCACTAGGCTACGCTGCCACCCCATATTTGAAGGCAGTGATCTCGGTTTTCATTTTAATCATATTTTATAACTTTGTATTTGTACTCAACTTTGTTCTGGAGTTATAGGCAGTCACAGAGAGCCGGATAAACAATGTGATTAAAAGTTTAGTGGAGATCTTCTATGGATAAAGTGATGCAGGAGGGGGGGGGGAAGCATCTAACGATGCACTTAGTTCTTCTATGAGTGGTAGATTATGAGCATTTCCAAGTGTAACGTTAATAATGATGGTTTTGGGCAACAGATCAGACATTTAACAACGCTCCTCCAAAGCTTCTAATGATAAACTTAGCCTTAAGATGCTTTGGGAAACCAAAATCTGAATTTAAATAGCCAGACTGCTAAATAGTCAATTAATGGTACCCAAACTATCTTGTTGGATTCTAGCTTGAAATATACTTACCATACTATAAGTTGTTGATGACATATTTAAGGAATGTATATGGTGGGGTCAATAGAGGGTGGGATAAGAACTAAGGGTATGGAAAATTACTGAGTGAGGAAAAAGGCAATCACTGGATGCCGTGGATTAGGGAGGAGTGAATAATTCAGGCCGAGGTCAGATGAAGTGAGAAGGAACAGTCCTATTACACACACACCTCTTAAGTTCCTGCCTAGCAGCAGAGATATTATGGCTGTTTACATGTGCAAGGAGTTGCCTCTGCCTCGTAGGAGGGTATACATACTTGTGCTGGGGGAAATGTATCTTTGTCTTTGCAGCTGTTTGACCCAGTGGGTGAATAAACTTGATTTGAACTTTTCCTAGTTGTCCGTGAGTTTTTACTCTGTTTGTTCAGAACCTAACAGTTGGCGTTGTTGGCAGGATTCACCATGATTTACAGTCGAACTACAGTCCAAATCAGTGAAACAGGAGCCGAAACTAAAAACAATGTAGGCACAGTTCCTACACCTGTTACCACGTATTCTGAAATAATTATAGGATGCAGACTTAGAAAGCCTGAGTTTATTCAGTAGGCCCATTGTGGAAGGACCTGTCAGAAATATATGGTTTAGGGTAGGTTCCGTAAGGATAGGTCCCGACAGGGTGTTCTTCTGCGAGATCCATAGAAATAAATGGTTTATGGTAGGTTGCATAAGGATAGGTCCCAAGTGGAGATAGTTCTCTAAGAGATCCGTGAGTGACACCACAGTGTAGGGTAGGTTCCGTGTAGGATAGGTCCCTCGTGGGGGTATTCCCATGCGAGGTCCGAAGTGGGACAAAAGTCCCAGCCCCGGTGGTCGTAAGGCCGTAGAGTTTTGTTTACGGATAAATTGTCATGCTTGTATACTAGTATGAAAGGTAGAGAAGTAGTCCATGTAGAAGGACAAAGGAAGGAAGTGCGTTTTCTGGAGAATAGGAGATATCTGAGAATATATCTTGAGATGAAACATTGTCAGTGAGTGGCAATGTGGATGGTGATAAAAGGTTGCCTCATTCATGGTTAGAAATCCCAAAGGATACTTGAATGTTGTTTGAACATTATTTGAGTTTATTAGCAGTAGCAATAAGAGAGAGGTTGGTTTATGCCTTATTGATGTGAGGAACCATGACAGATTATGTGGAAATAGGAAGACAACTGTGAATCATTTTGATAATGTGTGTTGTCAACAACAGCGATATTTGAAGCGTGACACTGGTACAAGACATTAGGTCTCCCTGTATTTTCCAGTAGTAAATTGGCAGACGCTTCAGTATTGGTTTGAATACACGGTATCAGGTGACCAATTAATAGGCACAAATACCATAACTAGTCTCCGGGGAAGTGGGTATCACTACCGTGGAAAATTATTAATAGAGGGCATGTATTAAAGCTGTGAGTGAGGAAATCTAAACACCCTGGACACTATAGAGAAAGGCACATAAATAACCACCATTGAAATGGCATCAGTGACTTCTGACACTCCCGTAAATGGGGGAAAATAAGAGGAAAACTATAGCAAAGCCATGGATTTGCTAAAAGAAGCGCACGAGCATTCTACCATTTTGACTCAAATATGGAAAGATTTGAGCAAATGGAATTAAATTTGTCAGCATTTCCCTGCTGACAGAAAATTCCAATTTAATAAATACTTCAGAGATGCTATTGTGATACGGCATAATGACGTAAAATAAATATCAAAAGCTCAATACACCGGCATTTTATGTACTCGGCGTCAAAAGGAATGGGTATGTGAGTACCTTGATATAATTTTTAGGTCTGCTTTGATGGCAGGTTTGAAACCTGTTATCAAAACGGCTAATGGGGGAGTAGGGGACCAACATTTTCACTGGGATGAGATAGTAAAGACAGCTTTGAGAGTGGAATCTAATTCCGCTCACTTCGCAGCAGTGCGTGTGGTTAATACAGCCACAGGGAAAGTCAATGGCCAAGATAAGACAAAGACACAGGGAGGAAAGGGCAGGGAATTGGTCCCAAGGCGCAAGGCATCAGAGCCCTGTTTTAGGTGTGGGGCTGTTGTTCATTGGAAAGGGGAGTGTGGGATGGTACGGGAGCCTACTGCACCCACTGCCTTTGGAGAGAATACTAAGATGAAGGCATTTGCAGCATTAATAGACGAGCAGCGGTGAACTCTTGAAGACAGCGGGACAGGAAAACTTCACATAGGGCTGGCTGGCCTCTATACATTCGATTGTGGTTCAGCGAGAGGATGATTTTACATGGCAATAGGTGTGGAACCTACTATGGGGTTGGATAAGCTATGCAAAATGAAAGGGGAATGGATTCTAAAAGGTAACAAGTTTAGAATTGGCACAGCCAAACACAGGGCATTGAACATCCAATGGAGATTGGTTATAGTATATGCCGTAACCATGGGGATGCATTAAAACACAAATGATTAATGAGTGGAGGGATTACAGTGGACTCCTGGCGAACAGAAGTTATCATGCTTTGTTTTGTCTGTAATTAAAATGTTTGTGTTGTTGTGTTTAGCATAGTGAATACTACCAACATTTACATTTTCTCTTCAAATCAAATGTTATTTGTCACTGACAAACTTACCGTGAAATGCTTACTTACAAACCCTTAACCAATAATGCAGTTGAAGAAATAGAGTTTAGAAAATATTTACTAAATAAACTATATATATATATATTTTTTTTAATAACAAGAAAATTACATTACCAATAACTAGGCTATATACAGGGTGTACTGGTACCGAGTCAATGTGTGGGGGTACAGATTAGTTGGGGTAATTTGTAGTGACTATGCATAGATAATAAGCCGCGAGTAGCAGCAGTGTAAAAACAATGGGGCAGGATAACAGTCTATGACTTGGGTGACTGGAGTCTTTAACAATTATTTGGGCCTTCCTCTGACACCGCCTAGTATATAGATGGTGGAAGCTTGGCCCCAGGGATGTACTGGGCCGTATGCACCAACCTCTGTAACGCCAACCGCTCTCGATGGTGCAGCTGTATAACTTTTTGAGGATCTGGGGACCCATTTCATCTCTTTTCAATATCCTGATAGACCTAGCACCACACTGCTAGGTCTCTGACCTCCTCCCTATGAGCTGCCTAATCGTTGTCGGTGATCAAGCCTACCACTGTTGTGTCATCAGCAAACTTAATGATGGTGTTGGCGTCGTACTTGGCCATGCAGTCGTGGGTGAATAGGGAGTACAGGATGAGACTAAGCACACACCCTTGTTGAGGGGCCCCATTGTTGAAAATCAGCATAGCAGATGTGTTGTTGCCTATCCTTACCACCTGGGGGTGGCCCGTCAGGAAGTCCAGGACCCAGTTGCAGAGGGAGGTGTTTTGTCCCAGGGTCCTTAGCTGAGTGATGAGCTTGGTGGGCACTATGGTGTTGAATGCTGAGCTGTAGTCAATGAACAGCATTCTTACATACAGTAGGTGTTCCTTTTGTCCAGGTGGGAAAGGGCAGTGTGGAGTTTGATTGAGATTGAGTCATCTGTGGATAATTTGGGGCGGTATATGCGAATTGGAGTGGGTCTAGGGTTTCCGGCATGATGGTGTTGATGTGAGCCTACTAGAGAGCGTGTGCACTCAGGCCTGGAGGGAAGCTAAAGTAATTCCACTACCCAAGAATAGCAAAGCCATCTTTACTGGCTCAAATAGCCTGTTACCAAACCTTAGTAAACTTCTGGAAAAAATGGTGTTTGAACAGATGCAATGCTATTTCACAGTAAACAAATTGACAACAGAATTTAAGCATGCTTATAGGGAAGGACACTCAACAAGCACAGGACTTAACCTGTCTAGGGTAGGGGGCAGCATTCGGAATTTTGGATGAAATGCATGCCCAAATTAAACGGCCTGCTACTCGGGCCCAGAAGATATGATATGCATATAACTGGTAGATTTGGATAGAAAACTCTAAAGTTTCCAAAACTGTTAAAATAGTGTCTGTGAGTATAACAGAACTGATTGAGCATGCGAAAACGTGAGATAAATCCATTCAGGAAGTAGTTCTTTTTTTGGTTTTGTAGTATTCTATTCAATGCCATTACAGTATCCCTTGACTTAGTACTCCATTTGCAATTCCTATGCCTTCCACTAGATGTCAACATTCTTTAGAAATCGTTTCAGGCTTGTATGCTTATAAATGAGGGAGTAAGACCAGTCTGAACGAGTGGACCCTAACGTGTTGCAGAGTTTTTTTTCAGGCGCATGTGCATTTCTTGTTTACCTTTTATATTGACGACGTTATTGTCCAGTTGAAATATTATAGATCATTTAGGCTAAAAAACAACCTGAGGATTGAATATAAACATCGTTTGACATGTTTCTATGAACTTTACGGATACAATTTGGATTTTTTGTCTGATTGTTTTGACCAAGTTTGAGCCTGTGGATTACTGAAGAAAACGCTGGATATAAAGAGACTTCATCGAACAAAAGGAACATTTATTGAGTAAATGAATGTCTTCTGATTGTCACCATATGAAGATCATCAAAGGTAAGGGATTAATTTTATCTCTATTTCTGAGTTTTGTAACGCTTCTGCTTTGCTGGTTACTGTTAGTAATAATTTGTCAACTGGGCTAGGTATGTTCTGGGCTAGGTATGCTTTCGCCGAAAAGCATTTTATAAATATGACACTTGGTTGGTTTATCAAGAAGGTAATCTTTCAACCTATGTAAAATATGTTTTGTTTTCTGAATTTTTATAATGAGCATTTCTGTAATTGAATTTGGCGCTCTGCAACCTCACTGAATGTTGGCCAGGTGGGACGCTAGCGTTTAAAATAAGAAATACAGTGTAGACAGTGAGGAGGCGACTCCGGGATGTTGGCCTTCTAGGCAGTGTTACAAAGAAAAAGCCATATCTCAGACTGGCCAATAAAAATAAAATATTTAGATGGGCAAAAGAACACAGACACTGGAAAGAGGAACTGCCTAGAAGGCCAGCATCCCGGCGTCACCTCTTCACTGTTGACGTTGAGACCTGGTGTTTTTCGGGTACTATTTAATGAAGCTGCCAGTTGAAGACTTGTGAGGCATCTGTTTCTCAAACTAGAAACTCTAATGTACTTGTCCTCTTGCTCAGTTGTGCACTAGGGCCTCCCACTCCTCTTTCTATTCTGGTTAGAGTCCGTTAGAGCTGTTCTGTGAAGGGAGTAGTACACAGTGTTGTATGAGATCTTCAGTTTTTTGGCAATTTCTTGCATGGACTAATCTTAATTTCTCAGAACAAGAATAGACTGACGAGTTTCAGAAGAAAGACTTTTGTTTCTGGCCATTTTGAGCCTGTAATCAAACCTATAAATGCTGATGCTCCAGATACTCAACTAGTCTGAAGGCCAGTAGTCTGCGTCTTGCTTTGACACTTGAAGATGAGGATGAAGACTGCATAAAAGTGAGTGGGATAACCAACAGGAAACACATTTTCATACGAGCCCAGTGAAGCATAGGATGGACGGTCCTTGCCCCAATCTCATCAAGGGTGGAGTGAAACTATTAAAATTGTATTCTCTCTCTTCACTGTTCAAGTCAATAAGTTTTCTAGATGGCGTATATGTGATCATTGTTCCAGATGAGGGATTGTTGGAAACTGACTAATTGACTTGAGTATGTTTTAGTATATTTATAACTATATACAGTGCATTTGGAAAGTATTCAGACCCCTTGACTTTTACACATTTTGTTAAGTTACAGCCTTACTCTAAAATGGATTAAATGAATGTTTTTCCCCAGCAATCCACACACAATAGACCATAACGGCAAACTGAAAACAGATTCTTTGACATTTTTACAAATGTATTAAAACAAAAAAACAGATACCTTATTTACATAAGTATTCAGACCTTTTGCTATGAGACTTGAAATTGAGCTCAGGTGCATCCTGATTGATCATCATTGAGATGTTTCTACAACTTAATTGGAGTCCACCTGTGGTACATTCAATTGATTGGACATGATTTGAAAAGGCACACAACTGTCTATATTAAGGTCCCACAGTTAACAGTGCATGTCAGCGCAAAAATAAAGCCATGAGGTTGAAGGAATTGTCTGTAAAGTGCCGAGACAGGATTATGTCGAGGCATAGATCTGGGTAAGGGTATCAAAAAATGTCTGCAGCATTGAAGGTCCCCAAGAACACAGTGGCATCCATCATTATTCTTTGTTTGTATTTTTCACCCCTTTTTTGTGTTATCCAATTGGTGGTAGTTACAGTCTTGTCTCTTCGCTGCAACCCCCGTACGGACTCGGGAGAGGCGAAGGTCGAGAGCCATGTGTCCTCCGAAACACAACCCAACCAAGCCGCACTGCTTCTTGACACAATGCCCATCCAACCCGGAAGCCATCCACACCAATGTGTTGGAGGAAACACCGTTACACCTGGCAACCGTGTCAGAGTGCACTGCACCCAGCCCGCCACAGGAGTTGCTAGAGACAAGAATATCCCTGCCGGCCAAACCCAGACGACGCTGGGCCAATTGTGCGCCGCACCATGGCTTAGACCACTGTGCCACTCGGGAGGCCATCATCCATCATTCTTAAATGGAAGAAGTTTGGAATCACCAAGACTCTTCCTAGAGCTGGCTGCCCAGCCAAACTGAGCAATCGGGGGAGAAGGGCCTTGGTCAGGGAGGTGACTAAGAACCCGATGGCTACTCTGGCAGAGCTCCAGAGTTATTTTGTGGAGATGGGAGAACCTTCCAGAAGGATAACCATCTCTGCAACACTCCACCAGGCCTTTATGGTAGAGTGGCCAGACAGAAGCCACTCCTCAGTAAAAGGCACATGACAGCCCGCTTGGAGTTTGCCCAAACGCACCTGAAGGACAGACGATGAGAAACAAGATTCTCTGGTCTGATGAAACTGAGATTGAACACTTTGGCCTGGAGGAAAACCTGGCACCATCCCTACGATGAAACATGGTGGTGGCATTAACATGCTGTGGGGACGGTTTTCAGAGGCGGGGACTGGGAGACTAGTCAGGATCGAGAGAAAGATTAACGGAGCAAAGTACAGAGAAATCCTCGATGAAAACCTGCTCCAGAGCGCTCAGGACTTCAGACTGGGATGAAGGTTCACCTTCCAACAGGCCAATGACCCTAAGCACACAGCCAAGACAATGCAGGTGTAGGTTCGGGACAAGTCCCTGAATGTCCCTCAGTGGCTCAGCCAGAGCCCGGACTTGAACCTGATCAAACTGTAGAGACCTCAAAATAGCAGAGGGGGCTGGCCAGATTTAAATTCAATAAAACAGGTTGGGCACAGCACAATTTAGGAACCAAAACAAAAGACCAAATTACCCATATGTGTAAGAAAGACCTTCATGGTTACATTGGAAATTACTGTTTTCTTACAAGTACAGTGGGGCAAAAAGTATTAAGTCAGCCAACAATTGTGCAAGTTCTCCAACTTAAAAAGATGAGAGAGGCCTGTAATTTTCATCATAGGTAGTACACTTCAACTATGACAGACAAAATGAGGGAAAAAAATCTAGAAAATCACATTGTAGGATTTTTTATGAATTTATTTGCAAATTATGGTGGAAAATAAGTATTTGGTCACCTACAAACAAGCAAGATTTCTGGCTCTCACAGACCAGTAACTTCTTCTTTAAGAGGCTCCTCTGTCCTCCACTCGTTACCTGTATTAATGGCACCTGTTTGAACTTGTTATCAGTATAAAAGACACCTGTCCACAACCTTAAACAGTCACACTCCAAACTCCACTATGGCCAAGACCAAAGAGCTGTCAAAGGACACCTTTGGTCAATTTCTCACCCCATGGGGTCAAAATGATCACAAGAACGGTGAGCAAAAATCCCAGAACCACACGGGGGGACCTAGTGAATGACCTGCAGAGAGCTGGGACCAAAGTAACAAAGCCTACCATCAGTAACACACTACGCCGCCAGGGACTCAAATCCTGCAGTGCCAGACGTGTTCCCCTGCTTAAGCCAGTACATGCCCAGGCCCGTCTGAAGTTTGCTAGAGAGCATTTGGATGATCCAGAAGAAGATTGGGAGAATGTCATATGGTCAGATCAAACCAAAAATATAACTTTTTGGTAAAAACTCAACTCGTCATGTTTGGAGGACAAATAATGCTGAGTTGCATCCAAAAAACTCAATACCTACTGTGAAGCATGGGGGTGGAAACATCATGCTTTGGGGATGTTTTTCAGCAAAGGGACCAGGACGACTGATCCATGTAAAGGACTGAATGAATGGGGCCATGTATCGTGAGATTTTGAGTGAAAACCTCCTTCCATCAGCAAGGGCATTGAAGATGAAACGCGGCTGGGTCTTTCAGCATGGCAATGATCCCAAACACACCGCTCGGGCAACGAAGGAGTGGCTTCGTAAGAAGCATTTCAAGGTCCTGGAGTGGCTTAGCCAGTCTCCAGATCTCAACCCCTTAGAAATACTTTGGAGGGAGTTGAAAGTCCGTGTTGCCCAGCAACAGCCCCAAAACATCACTGCTCTAGAGGAGATCTGCATGGAGGAATGGGCCAAAATACCAGCAACAGTGTGTGAAAACCTTGTGAAGACTTACAGAAAACGTTTGACCTCTGTCATTGCCAACAAAGGGTATATAACAAAGTATTGAGATAAACTTGTGTTATTGACCAAATACTTATTTTCCACCATAATTTGCAAATAAATAAATAAATAATCCTACAATGTGATTTTCTTTCTCATTTTGTCTGTAATAGTTGAAGTGTACCTATGATGAAAATTATAGGCCTCTCTCATCTTTTTAAATGGGAGAACATGCACAATTGGTGGCTGACTAAATACTTTTTTGCCTCACTGTATGTGGACCATTTTCACATCTCTAAGCACAGAAAATACAAACAGGTCATCAAAATGGCTCATGCTTCAAAACTCTAAGCACATATTCAATTGACTGAGTACAACAAATAAATTCTAAAAGTCACTGGTTCACTGCACTAAATCAATTTTTCTTCCAAGTTGCGCAACAGTCTAAGGCACTTCATCTCAGTGCAATAGGTGTCACTACAGTCCCTGGTTCAAATCCAGGCTGTATCATATCCGGCTGTGATTGGGAGTCCCATAGAATGGCGCACAATTGGCCCAGCATAGTTATCTGGATTTGCCTCGGGTAGGCTGTCATTGTAAATAATAATTTGTTCTTAAATGACTTCCCTATTTAAATAAAGGTTAAATTTAAAATAATAAATACAAATTGGATACATAAGTATCTGCTTTTCAAATGCAATATTCACATGAATTTTGATATGATTTTCTTGTCATTTGTGAACAATACATGTAACTATAACTCAATCAAACTTATGTAGTGCCTAGATAACTGATATATTTTGATAAATGCTGAACACTAAAATTCTATATTACATCATCAATCTATCAATTGACATCAATTTATATTGTAAGGTCAAAACAATCTTGTATTTTTCTGTTAACCTTTATTTAGCCGATATTTGAAATAATATATGGATGTAGCTGTAAATACTACATCATCCTCATTCTCCATCAGCCAGTGTGCTTTAAGATGAAGGACCATAGGAAAGAGTCACTCTATGTACTACCTTTCGGTTACTGGCCCAACTTCTTAACCTCTAGGCTACCACTGATCTAAACTTTTTTGTGCATAATGTTTCCTATGAAACCTATGACCGAAAACAGCTTCTGGACATCAGAACAGTGATCACTAACCTCGATTTAGATTAAGATTTATACATCAACGGGTCGGCGGCGCAGGATACAGCTCACCCAGGACCAGACTTTAATCCCCGACACTCTGAAGAGAACGAGACGGCGATATAGAGGCCGCCGTCTGGGCACCCTGATGAAATTGTGACGGCAAGTAAATAACTGGACAAGCTCCATTCAAGACAATCCTGTCAATAGGTACTGAAGAACTGTATTATCCTATGTTTATATGAAACTTGACTGAACAAGGACACGGATAATATAAGCAGATTTTTTTTATGCATCAGCAGGACAGAACGGCAGCATCAGGTAAGTTCAAGGGGTGGTGTGTGTCACTTTGTTAACTTCTTATGGCTGAGATCCCACTAACGGGATCGATATGACAACAGCCAGTGAAAGTGCAGGGCGCCAAATTCAAACATCAGAAATCTCATAATTAAAATTCCTCAAACAGTATTTTGTATTTCACACAATTTTAAAGATACACTTCTTGTTAATCCCACCACAGTGTCCGATTTCAAATAGGCTTTATGGCGAAAGCACCACAAACGATTATGTTAGGTGAGTGCCTATTCGCAGAAAAACACAGCCATTTTTCCAGCCAAAGAGAGGAGTCGCAAAAAGCACCAATAGAGATAAATTAATCACTAACCTTTGATGATCTTCATCAGATGACACTCATAGGACTTCATGTTACACAATACATGTATGTTTTGTTCGATAAAGTTCATATTTATAAAAAAAGTCTCAATATACATTTGTGCGTTATGTTCAGTAGTTCCAAAAACATCCAGTGATTTTGTAGAGAGCCACATCAATTTACAGAAATACTCATCATAAATGTTGATGAAAATACAAGTGTTATACATGGAACTTTAGATAACCTTCTCCTTAATGCAACCGCTGTGTCCGATTTCAAAAAAGCTTTACCAAAAAAGCAAACCATGCAATAATCTGAGTACAGCGCTCAGAGACCAAAACAAGCCAAACAGATATCCGCCATGTTGTGTAGTCAACAGAAGTCAGAAATAGCATTATAAATATTCACTTACCTTTGATGTTCATCAGAATGCACTCCCAGGAATCCCAGTTCCACAATAAATATTTGATTTGTTCAATAAAGTTAATTTATGTCCAAATACCTCCTTTTGTTAGCGTGTTTGGTAAACAAATCCAAATTCACAACGTGTGTGCAAGTCCAGCGGAAAGTACGGACGAAAAGTCCAAAAAGTTGTAGAAACATGTCAAACGAAGTATAGAATCAATCTTTAGAATGTTTTAAACATAAATCTTCAATAATTTTCCAATCGGAGAATTCATGTGTCTGTAGAAATGCAATGGAACAGAGCTCGCTCTCACGTGAGAACGTGAAACTGAGCTCGTGGCTCTCTGCCAGACCTCTGACTCATTCCCCTCTCATTCGCCCCCACCTCACAGTAGAAGCATCAAACAAGGTTCTAAAGACTGTTGACATCTAGTGGAAGCCTTAGGAAGTGCAATATGACCAATATCCCACTGTGTATTTGATAGGCCAAGAGTTGAAAAACTACAAACCTCAGATTTCCCATTTCCTGGTTGGACATCATTCAAACTGTTTTAGAAACTTCAGTGTTTTCTATCCAAATATACCAATAATATGCATATCTTAGCTTCTGGGACTGAGTAGCAGGCAGTTTACTCTGGGCACCTCTGGGCACCTTCTTCATCCAAGCTACTCAATACTGCCCCCAGCCATAAGAAGTTTAACTTGACTGATGTCTTGAGATGTTGCTTCAAAATATCCACATAATTTTGCTTCCTCCTGATGCCATCTATTTTGTGAAGTGCACCAGTCCCTTTTGCAGCAAAGCACCCCCACAACATGATGCTGCCACCCCGTGCTTCACGGTTGGGATGGTGTTTTTCGGCTCAGAAACGTCCCTTTTTCCTACAAACATAACAATGGTCATTATGGCCAATCGGTTATATTTTTGTTTCATCAGACCAGAGGACATTTCTCCAAAAAGTGTTGAGCGGCCTTTCAGGTTATGTCGACATAGGACTCGTTTTACTGTGAATATAGATACTTTTGTACCTGTTTCACCAGCGTCTTCACAAGTCCTTTTGCTGTTGTTCTGGGATTGATTTGCACTTTTCGCATGAAAGTACGTTCATGTCTAGGAGACAGAACGTGTCTCCTTCCTGAGCGGTATGACAGCTGCATGGTCCCATGGTGTTTATACTTGCGTACTATTGTTTGTACAGATGAACGTGCAACCTTCAGGCATTTGGAAATTAATCCCGAGGATGAACCAGACTTGTGGAGGTCTACAATTTTTTTCTGAGGTCCAGGCTGATTTCTTCATAATTTCCCATGATTGTCTAGCAAAGAGGCACTGAGTTTGAAGATAGGCCTGTAAATACATCCACAGGTACACCTCCAATTGACTCAAATGGTGTCAATTAGCCTATCAGAAGCTTCTAAAGCCATGACATAATTTTCTGGAATTTTCCAAGCTTTTTAAAAGGCACAGTCAACTTAGTGTATGTAAACTTCTGACCCACTGGAATTGTGATACGGTGAATTATAAGTGAAATAATCTGTCTGTAAACAATTGTTAGAAAAATTACTTGTGTCATGCACAAAATAGCAAAACGAATAGTTTGTAAACAAAACATTTGTGGAGTGGTTGAAAAACAAGTTTTAATGACTCCAAACTAAGTATGTATGTAAACTTCCAACTTCAACTTCAACTCTTCAACCAGAAGCCATTGATTACAAGCAACATCTGCACTGATCTTAACACTATCATTAAGTTTGCCGACAAGACGTCGGTGGTAGATCGGCCTGATCACCGACAATGATGAGACAGCCTATAGGGAAGAGGTCAGAGACCTGGCAGTGTGGTGCCAGGACAACAATCTTTCCTTCAACGTCAGCAAGACAAAGGAGCTGAATGTGGACTACAGGAAACAGAGGGGCAAGCTCCCACCCTGCCATTCACGACCTCTATACCAGGCGGTGTCAGAGGACGACCCTAAATATTGTCAAAGACTCCAGCCACTCAAGTGAAGACTGTATTGATGCACCAAGTCTGGAACCAACAGGATCCTGAACAGATTTTACCCCCAAAACATATATCTGCTGCATAGTCCTATTTAGTTAACTATTTAATTAACTATCTGCATGGACCCTTTTTGCAGTAACTTTTTTGACTTGTCACATACGCTGCTGGTACTGTTTACTATCTGTAACTTTATTCCTAGTTATATGTACAGTCGTGGCCAAAAGTCTTGAGACTGACACAAATGTAAATTTTCCCAAAGTCTGCTGCCTCAGTTTGTTTGATGGCAATTTACATATACTCCAGAATGCTATGAAGAGTGATCAGATGAATTGCAATTACTTGCAAAATCCCCATTTGCCATGCAAATGAACTGAATCCCCAAAAATGCATTTCCAGTGCATTACAGCCCTGCCACAAAAGGACCAGCTGACATCATGTCAGTTATTCTCTCGTTAACACAGTGTTGACGAGGACAAGGCTGGAGATCACTCTGTCATGCTGATTGAGTTCAAATAACAGACTGGAAGCTTCAAAAGGAGGGTGGTGCTTGGAATCATTGTTTTTCCTCTGTCAACCATGGTTACCTGAAAGGAAACACGTGCTGTCATCATTGCTTTGCACAAAAAAGGCCTTCACAGGCAAGGATATTGCTGCCAGTAAGAATGCACCTAAATCAACCATTTATCGGATCTTCAAGATCTTCAAGGAGAGCAGTTCAATTGTTGTGAAGAAGGTTCAGGGCGCCCAAGAAAGTCCAGCAAGCGCCAGGACCGTGCATCTGCACGCACAGTGAGGCGAAGACTTTTGGAGGATGGCCTGGTGTCAAGAAGGGCAGCAAAGAAGCCACTTCTCTCCAGGAAAAACAGCAGGGACAGACTGATATTCTGCAAAAGGTACAGGGATTGGACTGCTGAGGACTGGGGTAAAGTAATTTTCTTTGATGAATCCCCTTTCCGATTGTTTGGGGCATCCGGAAAAAAGCTTGTCAGGAGAAGACAAGGTGAGCGCTACCATCAGTCCTGTGCCAACAGTAAAGTATCCTGAGACCATTCATGTGTGGGGTTGCTTCTCAGCCAAGGGAGTGGGCTCACTCACAATTTTGCCTAAGAACACAGCCATGAATAAAGAACGGTACCAACACATCCTCCGAGAGCAACTTCTCCCAAACATCCATGAACAGTTTGGTGACAAACAATGCCATTTCCAGCATGATGGAGCACCTTGCCATAAGGCAAAAGTGATAACTAAGTGGCTGGGGGAACAAAACATCGATATTTTGGGTCAATGGCCAGGAAACTCCCCAGACCTTAATCCCATTGAAAACTTGTGGACAATCCTCAAGGCGGGTGGACAAACAAAAACCCACAAATTCTGACAAACTCCAAGCATTGATTATGCAAGAATGGGCTGCTGTCAGTCAGGATGTGGCCCAGAAGTTAATTGACAAACATGCCAGGGCGGATTGCAGAGGTCTTGAAAAAGAAGGGTCAACACTGCAAATATTGACTTTTTGCATCAACTTCATGTAATTGTCAATAAAAGCCTTTGACACTTATGAAATGCTTGTAATTATACTTAATTATTCCATATTAACATCTGATAAAAATATCTAAAGACACTTAGCAGCAAACTTTGAAAATGAATATTTGTGTCGTTCTCAAAACCTTTGGCCACGACTACCACAATTACCTCGTAACCCTGCACATCAACTCGGTGCTGGTAACCCTTCTATATAGTCAAGTATATAGTATCGTTACTTATTGTGTATCTATCATTATTTATTATTATGTGTTTTACTTTTCTATTATTTCTTTATTTTCCTTCTCTCTGCATTGTTGGAAATTGCCCGTAAGTAAGCATTTCACTGTTAGTCCACTCCTATTGTTTATGAAACATGTGACATTTGATTAGATTTTCCATTTGATAATTAAAAAAAAAAAAATTATAGCCAAATGTAGTCAAATACTGTATGAAAATTATTTTTAGCATCTACTATCTGTCTATTCAGCATTTCAAAAAGGACAGTTTGACATTTGTATCTTGGATTTTTTCAATTGCTTTGGTGCAATTTTCACAAGTATGTGGTAAATTTCCACAATGCTTAGTACAAAACTCAAAACAGATCATCAAAAACATTGTTGTTTAAAAACTCCAAACACACAAATTATCTTTTTCACTAAACTTAAGAAATGTTCATTCCACCAATTCGGTGGCTTTTGTGAAGTGTAACTTCGTTAATAAAAATAAAAAAATAGCTTAGAATGTTAAAATTATCACAAAGAACACATTTTCAACACCCTAAAAAACAAGTTTCCCATCTCAAGATGTTAAATAAAAAAAATACTGGTGCATAGTAAGTGGCAAATAAAGTAACAGGGTTGACTATAACAGTGTTGACGATGTAATCATAAATCAGCCATAAGTCCCCTTGTGACATGGGAATGGAAGATTGTTGTGTGCAACAGGGAGTGGCAATTAAATGCAAGCTTCACATTTATTTTTATTGTTAAAACATGTCTAGGCTGTCAATCTATCGATAACAGGGTTGATGTGTTACGCTCAACCTGCTCAGTTTTCCACCACAAAACACCAGGAAATGTACAAAAAGTGAAGAACCAGCTCTCTTGCACTATGATTTCACTTGTAGATGTCCATGTTTCTTTTGAAAACAATATTTAAAAAGTAATAGTTTCACCATATCAAAACAATAATTAATTTCACGTAATCTTAAAATGGTAACAATAATCTTCAGAAATAACTTTCAACGCAACAAAATAACTAGTGCTTTATATTGACATTTTGGGGTTAAGTGGGTTAAACAATCTTCTTAGAGGGGATACAGGGTTGATGGAGGGACATGATGAATTTTGACACTTTAGCAAGTCTTTATTCATATGAAACATCGAATTTATTGAATTATCCATGGCTGGATTTAGGCAGGCAGCCCAATTCTGATGTTTTTTTCACAAATTGGTCTTTTGACCAATCAGATCAGCTCTGAAAAAGATCTGGTGTGAAAAAATCTGATGTGATTGGTCAAAAGACAAATAAGTGGAAACATATCAGAATTGGGCTGCATGTGAAAACACAGCCCATGTGGTCTATATTAAAGGGCACTTCATTTAACAAAACAGGCTTTTACAATTCAATATTGATGCACAATGTCTACTGACATATCAAAGGGCACCCATTTCGTGTAATGACCCTTTAATCTAGAACTACGTTTCACATTGCAATACATGTTCATATAAAGTAATTTATTTTCACAATGCAATGCTCACATTTACTTTTGACATGATTGTCTTCTCATTTGTTAAAATACATTTTACTATTACTTAATCTGACTGCTCTTAATTGATAATCACGCCTATATATTTTTAAATGGTTTGTCTACAACAGATTTTGAGAATTACATAATGAAAATGTATGTTTGTAAAGTATAAACATCAAAAGTATTTATGATGTATATTGTAATGTACTATTATGATGGCATGTACTGTATGTAATGCATCCACTATACAGTAAATATGTATCCAAAATGACGTTTTTTTGATGGAATAGTTTCACAAGGATTTACAATAATTGCATTGGCCAAAACAGTACTGTAAAACGGTAAAATATGTCAGTTATATAGCAGGCATTTTTATACATACATTTTTGTATGTGACCCCAGTGGGAATAGAACCCACAACTCTATTGTTGCTAGGCCATGCTCTTACTAACATAGCCTCACAGGACAGCTACAATGTGTAAGTACAATACTGTAAAATACATGATTACAATACAGGTGGAAGGTGTATGATCGCGTGTCACCCTCCTCCAGGCCATGGATGAGGTATGCAATGGCATCAATCCAGACCTACAGTATATCAGGCTTGGATTCGCCATGCCAAAAAGGTTTTTCCCCAGGTGAATGAAAAATTAGGACATTTACTGCAATGTCAATGAGAACCTATGGCCAATTGCAGGCTTGATATACAAACTAGTGCCTACTAAATGTTATGTTTCTTTAATTCGTTCAATTTGTTAATTTGATTACAGTACACTCATTTTGTGATTATATCTGAACAATACATTTATTTTTTGCATCAATGATTGGGAAAGATGTTTTCAATGATTACACCATTGATAATACATGGGATATAAATTATGGAAATATGATTTTCAGTGATAGTATATTGCCTAATGTGAAAAAAACAATGTTCTGTAAATTACAGTACTGTAGCATATAACATTCAAAGGGCAATTTTTTACTTTTTAAAAATATTGGATTAATTGGTTGTTAAAATGACTAAATTCAGAAGATATTGCTTTGGTGATTAAATTAATGTTCTCGTGGTATTTCACAGTAATCTTATATTTTGGATCAATGGTTGTGTGGTGAAAGATGTCTCCAAACAAAACGAATGCACAATAATTTGGTTTGGTTTGGAATAAATAAATAAATAAATAAGGTTTGGAATAAAATACTTGATGCGTTACAAGTGTTACCAGTTTGGAGTTTTTTGTACTAAGAGTTTTGAAAAATCACCACATACTTGTGAAAATAGCACTAAAGCGATTGATAAAAATTTAAATGGTAGTTAAAATGACTAAGTGGTGAGCCTATAATTATTGGATGTATTGGTGGATAAACTAAATGTTCTCATGGTATTTCTCAGAAAACATCAATTTTGCATGAATAACTCAGGGGTGAAAGATTGTGTTCAACTCCAACTCCAATACACAATCAAAGGTTATGAACATAAGTATTATCAGTTTAGAGTTTTGTATTTAGAGTTTGGAAAAAGTAAACAACATAAAGTGACTGAATAAGGTGTTGGGCCACTACGAGCCAGAACAGCTTCAATGCAACATGGCATAGATTGTACAAGTGACTGGAACTCTATTAGAGGGATGCGACACCATTCTTCTATGAAAAATGTCATAATTTGGTGTTCTGTTAATGGTGGTGAAAAAGCTGTCTCAGGTGCCCCTCCAGAATGTCCCATAAGTGTTCAATTCAGTTGAGTTCTGGTGACTGAGATGGCCATGGAATATGATTTACATAATTTTCATGCTCATCAAACCATTGTGATCACCCATGCCCTGTGGATGGTGGAATTGTCATACTATGGGACATAGCCATGGTAACCAAAATAATGGCCTGACAAGCATTTCGATACATGACCCAAAGCATAATGGGATGTTAATTACTTAATTAACTCAGGTACCACACTGTTATTTATTCAAGTATTTCCATTATTTTGGCAGTTACTTGTAGATTCTAGTGTTAAGGAATCAAAGTGGAAAGCAACTGTGCAAACACACCACAGATACAGTGGGTAATGGTCGGCCACCAGGGTTGGGTAGGTTACTTTTTAAATGTAAACCGTTAGTTACTAGTTACCAGTCCAAAATTGTATTCAGTAACGTTACTTTGGATTACCCAAACTCAGTAAACGTAATCTGATGACTTTTAGTCAATTTTTGTTCACTTTCCCCTTAAGAGGCATTAGAAGAAGACGAAAAGGATCCATGAAATGCATTTGGTGTGTCATCACAGTGGATTCTGACTTGTCGTCAGACTCGCTCAGGTGGAACAAACTTAAACTTGTGCCTTTTTTCAATGCTGAATTTAATGTCAATTGAGAAACATATGTGTTACAATGTATTTTTTCTCAAACATCCTTTTTTCATTTAAAAGTTTTTTTAAAGTATTTGTAATCTGATTTTCATATTTTTGCTTACATTAAATAAATAATAACAATAAAAAAAAAAAGATTACATGTAACTGATTATATGTAACAGTTACACCCCAACCCTGTCGGACACTGACTCTTTTCGGTCAATCGTTGGTCCTGTGTCCTCTGTTTTTTTTATGTGTGTCAAAGAACAAAACATGTAGTCAGCTCTTTCAGTGTTTGGCCCCAATGTATCACCCAGCCCCATGCATGCAAGATAGTTAGTATAATATCTATTGTTACAATGGTTAGCTTACAAGGGGTAAAACAAGAGGGGAGATGGAAAGGATAATGGAGAAAACAAAAATGGTTACAGAGGTATACATTCACATAAAATAGTAAAAATATGTCTGCATAGAAACTTATGTTTGGACATTCATTGACATACCTGTACAGTGCCATCAGAAAGTATTCCACATTTTGTTGTTTCAGCCTGAATTCAAAATGTATTAAATATTTAAAACATTATGACACAATATCCCATAATGACAAAGTAAAAACATGTTTTTGCAAATGTTTGCAAATTTATTGAAAATGAAATACAGAAATATCTCATTCACATAAGTATTCACACCCTTGAGTCAATACTTTGTAGAAGCACATTTGGCAGCGATTACAGCTATGAGTCTTTCTGGGTAAGTCTCTAAGAGCTTTACACACCTGGATTGTGCAACATTTGACCATTATTCTGTAAAAAAAAATATTCAAGCTCTGTCAAATTGGTTGTTGATCATTGCTAGATAACCATTTTTGGGTCTTGCCACAGTACATTTAAGTCAAAACTGTAACTAGGCAACTCAGGAACATTCACTGTCTTCTCGGTAAGCAACTCCAGTGTATATTTGGCTTTGTGTTTTAGGTTATGAAAGGTGAATGAATCTCCCAGTGCCTGGTGGAAAGCAGACTGAGCCAGGTTTTTTGTCTTGGATTTTGCCTGTGCTTTTAGCTCCATTCTGTATTTTTTATCCTGAAAAACTCCCCAGTCCTTAATGATTACAAGCACACCCATAACATGATGCTTGAAAATATGCAGAGTGGTACGGAGTAATGTGTTGTATTGGATTTGCTCCAAATATAACACTTTGTATTCAGGACAAAAAGTGAATTGCTTTGCCACATTTTTTGCAGTATTACTTTAGTGCATGGTTACAACAGGATGCATTTTTTGGAATATTTTTATTCTGTACAGGCTTCCTTCTTTTCATCTGTCAATTAGGTTAGTATTGTGGACTAACTACAATGTTGTTGATCCATCCTCAGTTTTCTATCACAGCCATTAAACTCACCATTGGCCTCATGGTGAGATCCCTGAGCGGTTTCCTTCCTCTCCGGCAACTGCGTTAGGAAGGACGCCTGTATCTTTGTACTGGGTGTATTGATATATCCAAAGTGTAATTCATAAATTCACCATGCTCAAAGGGATATGCAATGTATGTTTAAAAATATACAGTGGGGAGAACAAGTATTTGATACTCTGCCGATTTTGCAAGTTTTCCTACTTACAAAGCATGTAGAGGTCTGTCATTTTTATCATAGGTACACTTCAACTGTGAGAGACGGAATCTAAAACAAAAATCCAGAAAATCACATTGTATGATTTCTAAGTAATTCATTTGCATTTTATTGCATGACATAAGTATTTGATACATCAGAAAAGCAGAACTTAATATTTGGTACATGACCTTCTCCCATTCCTCCTCTGGATCATCCAGATGGTCATTGGCAAACTTCAGACGGGGCCTGGGATGTGTTGGCTTGAGAGCAGGGGGATTTTAATCCATGACGGCTTAATGTGTTACTAATGGTTTTCTTTGAGACTGTGGTCCCAGCTCTCATTAGGTCATTGACCAGGTCCTGCTGTGTTGTTCTGGGCTGATCCCTCACCTTCCTCATGATCATTGATGCCCCACGAGGTGAGAGCTTGCATGGAGCCCCAGACCGAGGGTGATTGACCGTCATCTTGAACTTCTTCCATTTTCAAATAATTGCACCAACAGCTGTTGCCTTCTCACCAAGCTGCTTGCCTGTTGTCCTGTAGCCCATCCCAGCCTTGTGCAGGTCTGCAATTTTATCCCTGGTGTCCTTACACAGCTCCCTGGTCTTGGCCATTGTGGAGAGGTTGAAGTCTGTTTGATTGAGTGTGGACAGGTGTCTTTTATACAGGTAACGAGTTCAAACAGGTGCAGTTAATACAGGTAATGAGTGGAGAACAGGAGGGTTTCTTAAAGAAAAACTAACAGGTCTGTGAGAGCCGGAATTCTTACTGGTTGGTAGGTGATCAAATACTTATGTCATGCAATAAAATGCAAATTAATTACTTGAAAATCATGCAATGCGATTTTCTGGATTTTTGTTTTAGACTCCGTCTCTCACAGTTGAAGTGTACCTATGATAAAAATTACAGACCTCTACATGCTTTGTAAGTAGGAAAACCTGCAACATCGGCATTGTATCAAATACTTGTTCTCCCCACTGTATATGCATTACAAGTCAAAAGTTTGAACACACCTACTCATACCAGGGTTTTTCTTTATTTTTACTATTTTCTACATTGTAGAACAATAGTGAAGACATCACAACTATGAAATAACACATGTGGAATCATGTAGTAACCAAAAGTGTGTTAAAAACAAATGAAAATATATTTTATATTTGAGATGCTTCAAAGTAGCTACCCTTTGCCTTGATGACAGCTTTGCACACTCTTGGAAATTAATGAGTATGTGTATCTAAACTTTAGACTAGTACTGTATACAGTGGGGCAAAAAAAGTATTTAGTCAGCCACCAATTGTGCAAGTTCTCCCACTTAAAAAGATGAGAGAGGCCTGTAATTTTCATCATCGGTACACTTCAACTATGACAGACAAAATTAGATTTTTTTTCTCCAGAAAATCACATTGTAGGATTTTTTATGAATTTATTTGCAAATTATGGTGGAAAATAAGTATTTGGTCAATAACAAAAGTTTATCTCAATACTTTGTTATATACCCTTTGTTGGCAATGACAGAGGTCAAACGTTTTCTGTAAGTCTTCACAAGGTTTTCACACACTGTTGCTGTTATTTTGGCCCATTCCTCCATGCAGATCTCCTCTAGAGCAGTGATGTTTTGGGGCTGTTGCTGGGCAACACAGACTTTCAACTCCCTCCAAAGATTTTCTATGGGGTTCGAGAACTGGAGACTGGCTAAGCCACTCCAGGACCTTGAAATGCTTCTTACGAAGCCACTCCTTTGTTGCCCGGGCGGTGTGTTTGGGATCATTGTCACGCTGAAAGACCTAGCCACGTTTCATCTTCAATGCCCTTGCTGATGGAAGGAGGTTTTCACTCAAAATCTCACGATACATGGCCCCATTCATTCTTTCCTTTACACGGATCAGTCGTCCTGGTCCCTTTGCAGAAAAACAGCCCCAAAGCATGATGTTTCCACCCCCATGCTTCACAGTAGGTATTGTGTTCTTTGGATGCAACTCAGCATTCTTTGTCCTCCAAACACGACGAGTTGAGTTTTTACCAAAAAGTTATATTTTGGTTTCATCTGACCATATGACATTCTCCCAATCTTCTTCTGGATCATCCAAATGCTCTCTAGCAAACTTCAGATGGGCCTGGACATGTACTGGCTTAAGCAGGGGAACACGTCTGGCACTGCAGGATTTGAGTCCCTGGCGGCGTAGTGTGTTACTGATGGTAGGCTTTGTTACTTTGGTCCCAGCTCTCTGCAGGTCATTCACTAGGTCCCCCGTGTGGTTCTGGGATTTTTGCTCACCGTTCTTGTGATCATTTTGATCGCATGGGGTGAGATCTTGCGTGGAGCCCCAGATCGAGGGACATTATCAGTGGTCTTGTATGTCTTCCATTTCCTAATAATTGCTCCCACAATTGATTTCTTCAAACCAAGCTGCTTACCTATTGCAGATTCAGTCTTCCCAGCCTGGTGCAGGTCTACAATTTTGTTTCTGGTGTCATTTGACAGCTCTTTGGTCTTGGCCATAGTGGAGTTTGGAGTGTGACTGTTTGAGGTTGTTTGAACTTGATAACAAGTTCAAACAGGTGCCATTAATACAGGTAATGAGTGGAGGACAGAGGAGCCTCGTAAAGAAGAAGTTACAGGTATGTGAGAGCCAGAAATATTGCTTGTTAGTAGGTGACCAAATACTTATTTTCCACCATAATTTGCAAATAAATTCATAAAAAATCCTACAATGTGATTTTCTGGATTTTTTTCCTCATTTTGTCTGTCATAGTTGAAGTGTACCTATGATGAAAATTACAGGCCTCTCTCATCTTTTTAAGTTGGAGAACTTGCACAATTGGTGGCTGACTAAATATGTTTTTGCCTCACTGTATACGAATCTACCAATAGGTGCCCTTCTTTGCGAGGCATTGGAAAACCTCCCTGGTCTTTGTGGTTGAATCTATGTTTGAAATTCACTGCTCGACTAAGGGACCTTACAGATAATTGGTAAAAATTTCGACTTTGACATGATGGGCTATTGTGTGTAGCACAAATAAACAAAATGTTATGCATTTTAATTCAAGCTGTAACACAACAAAATGTGGAATAAGTCAAGGGGTGTTTATGCTTTCTGAAAGCAATGTAACTGCAATCAGGGAGCGGTACAAACTAAGAGGAAAGTTTGGCAAAAAGTCGCTTCCAAGCTGTGGAGATGATAATGAACAGCATTTTGGCAAAGATAATTAGAAAAGTAACTCACCAGAATCAGCAAATTCTGAGGAGACAGGGGAAGAAAAAGAGATACAAAGAGATAGAAAGGGAGAGGGAAAAGATCAACCAGATTATGTACAAGTAGATATAACATGATAAAACATTGGACCTTATAAAGCTGAGATCTGCATAAGGTGAAACAGTGCCACTGGTCGCCCCAGATGCATTTTTTTAATTGTTTTTGTTTTGTTTATGAAACGGAGAAGAGCATCCAGCATCGTGGTAAAAAAAAGTACTACATACTAGGCTGTTCTAATTCATTTTATCATGGATTCATGATACACCTGGTTTTATGGTGCTTGAGTCCACACAACATATCGCCCTGTCACATACAGTAGACCCTGATGAACAACATGGGGGGGTAATTAAGCCACCGACATGCTTTTTTGTCCTACCAGATCCACGATGAGAAGGTTCTAGCTAGTGTATCCCTCTGCCCTTCAACTCTTGTTGGATGCAGATGTCCGGTTTATCATGTCCCAGGCTCCCATGACTGTTACGATTATTTATTTACGTTATGTTATGTGCGTAGGCCTAATCAACACAATCTAATATAATAATTTAAAACATAATTGATGAATGATCTAATATATATATATATATAGTGCCTTCAGAAAGTATCCATACCCCTTGACTTATTCCACATTTGTGACCTGTTTCAGGAAACTAGGCCTTTGTCTAGTTTTTTTGTACCAAAATGTGTTTTTTGGCAGAAATTCCTTCCGCATGACTGATGTGCCAAAAGTAAACTGCCTGTTACTCAGGTCCAGACGCCAGGATATGCATATAATTGGTACCATTGGATAGAAAACCCTTTGAAGTGTGTAGAAATCTTAAAATAATGTATGAGACTATAACACAATTGATATTGTAGGAGAAAATCCAAAGAAAAACCAACCTGAATTTTTTTATTTTTAGATTCCATGCTCTTACTATGGGTCCTATGCAAAAGCTATGGGTCCTATGCAATTCCAGCTCCCAGATTGCAATTCCTATGGCTTCCACTAGATGTCAGCAGTCTTTGTTCAAAGGTATAATAAAAACAAAGATGATGCGCACTTGCTAATTTTACTTTTCTATTGAACATACTTCTTTCCGTATAACATATTATAGTTTAATGACATTTTAGGGTACCTGAGTATTAAATAGAAATGCAGTTTAACTTGTTTTAACAAAGTTTAGCGGTAGCTTTTTGGATTCCTTTGTCTGCATGTTGAACTCAAATCGATGGTGCCAACTAAACTGACTTTTTGGGATATAAAAGAAGGATTTTATCCAACAAAACGACCATGCATGTTGTAGCTGGGACCCTTTGGATTGCAAATCAGAGGAAGATTTTCAAAAAGTAAGGGATTATTTAATCGCTATTTGCGATTTTATGAAGCCTGTGCTGGTTGAAAAATATGTTGTGGGGCGCCGTCCTCAAACAATCGCATGGCATGCTTTCGCTGTAAAGCCTATTGTAAATCGAACAATGCAGTTAGATTAACAAGAATTCACGCTTCTAACCGATATAAGAGACTTGTATGTACCTAGATGTTTAATATCCATAATTTTATGATTATTTATTTGAATTGCATGCCCTCCAATTTCACCGGAAATTGTCGACAGGTGTCCCGCTGATGGGTCACCTAGCCGATGCTAAATGATTGTAGACAAATAAGGACTCTCCAATAGTAGTACCAAAACATTCAAAGGCCATTTTCTCAAAAGTTGAGTTTACAAATTGATCAACTTTCAAAGCAAAATTACTTTCCCATTGTTCCTCAACTGTAGTGTTACGATATACCATTTTGTAGCTCTGAGTCTCTACTTTTATCCAATGTACAAAACACAATTTCAAATTTTGCTACATCAGACCGATTTGAGCCGGTCGTCACATTTGTTGTGTTACAGCCTGAATTCAAAATGGATTAAAAAAAATGTTTACCCATCTACACACAATACCCCATAATGACAAAGTGAAAACATTGGTTAGAAATTCTAGCAAACGTATTGAAGATGAAATAGAGAAATATGTAATTTACATAAGAATGACACCCCTGAGTCAATACTTTGTAGAAGCACCTTTCTGGGTAAGCTTTCCACACCTGGATTGTGAAACATTTGCACGTTATTATTTTCAATATTCTTCAAGCTCGATCATTGCTAGACAACCATTTTCAAGTCTTGCTATAGATTTTCAAGCTGATTTAAGTCAAAACTCTAACTCGGCCACTGCAACCCCAGTATAGATTTGGCCTTGTGGTTTAGGTTATTGTCCTGCTGAAAGGTCAATTCATCTCTCAGTGTCTGGTGGAAAGCAGACTGAACCAGGTTTTCCTCTAGGAGTTTGCCTGTGCTATGCTCCATTATGTTTATTTTTTTACCTGTAAAACTCTCCAGTCCTTACCAATTACAAGCATACCAATAACATGAAGCAGCCACCACTATGTCTGAAAATATGCAGAGTTGTACTCAGTAATGTGTTGTATTGGATTTGCCCCAAATATACTGTAACACTTTGTATTCAGGGCATATTTACTTTAGTGCCTTGTTGCAAACAGGATGCATGTTTTAGAATAGTTTTATTCTGTACAGCCTTCCTTTTTTCACTCTGTCAATTCGGCAAGTATTGTGGAGTAACTATAATGTTGTCGATCCATTGTCAGAACAGAAATTACAAGATGATGTTATAATACTGTTATTGCATTAAATGGTTGTTTTATGCAACAGAATAGAGGGTTCTTATAACTATTGTGTCTGTATGAACTGAAAGTGGGCCTCTGGGAGATTTAACACTGATAGTGGATTTACGATGGATTGGTGATAAACCTAACAAGACTCTATTCCATTGCATGATTAGTGTCTGTGTGCCTGACTGGAAGGTACTAGGGTGAGATGGCTCGGGGCCAGACCCTGGTTTCCACACAATGAGGCCTTTTTTACAGCAGATACTGTCTACTGTAAATTATAAGTATATTTTGTACTTGTGACCCATTCCATGCATCTGTTGTTTGTTATGTAGACTGAAGGGGGTGTATCTTGGCTATAAAATACCTTTGTACCTTCGTCTCGGGGCTCTCAACAAATCATCTGAGGGTGATTCGTCGACCAACCATCATTATTGCAGAGCACTCAATCGATTCACTTTATTTGTGTGTGTTGTATTGACCTGCTCCCTTATTAATAGGTGAATAAAGATTTAGTTTAAGTATAACTCTGACTTGTGTGATAAGTTTGTCTCTCCTCATTTGATAGTAAAGTAATTAACTGCCACACCATCCTCAATTTTCTCCTATCACAGCCATTAAACTCTGTAACTGTTTTAAAGTCACCATCAACCTCATGGTGAAATCCCTGAGTGGTTTCCTTCCTCTCTGGCAACTGATTAGGAAGGACATCTCTATCTTTGTAGTGACTGCTTGCATCGATACACCATCCAAAGTGTAATTAATAACTTACTTCACCAAGCTCAGGGATATTCAATGTCTGCTTTTATTTTTATTTATTTGCAAGCCCTTTGTGGTTGAATCTGTGTTCGAAACTCACTGCTCGACTGAGGGACCTTAAAGATAATTGTAAATGTGGGGTACAAATATGAGGGAGTCATTAAAAAATCATGTTAAACTCTGTTATTGCACACAGAGTGAGTCCATGCAACTTATTTTGTGACTTGTTAAGCACATTTTTACTCCTGAACTTATGTAGGGTTGCCATAACAAAGGTGTTGAATACTTACTGACTTTAGGCATTACAGCTTTACATTTTTATAAATTTGTACAAATTTCAAAAAACATAATTCCACTAACGACATTGTGGTATTGTGTATATGTCACACCCTGATCTGTTTCACCTGTCTTTGTGCTTGTCTCCACCCCTCTCCAGGTGTTGCACATCTTCCCCAGTGTATTTATCTATTTAATGTCTATATAAACAATTTTATTCTCTCTGCAAATTGTTTTACCATTCACTTGTATGCAGTTGTTGTATATGCTATTGGCCTCACGGTTGAGCAGGCTCTTTCTGAGATTCAATCTGTCTTTACAACCCTGCAGAAAGCCTTTGTTGAACTGAAACTGGTTCTCAATGAATGTAAAACCATGTATATGCTATTTTCTAAATCACATAAAAATGTTTCTGATTATTTATGCATACATACATTGAATGGTGGGTGCACTCATTGATCGTGTCCCTGGGTATACATATCTGGGCTTTTTACAAAAAACATGTTAAGTTAGTTAAGAAATTGAAAATTAAAATAGGCTTCCTATGCAGGAGCAGATCATGCCTTTCATTGAATAGCAGAAATAAAATAATTTAGTCAACATTTATTCTGGTTATTGACTATGGCGATTTCATCTATATCAGTGGTCGCCAACCGGTCGATCGGCCATCTTTCTAGAGCTCTGGCTTTTCGAAACCTGAAGATCACTTGACATCGTGCTTTGACCTCGTTGACCATCAGATGCAGGTACCATCAGTCCAGTAAAATAAAAAAGCTAATTATTTCAATTCATGCTCCACAGTGCCTCACAAGTGCTAAACCAACTATTTTGTTGTCAAAGCTCAAATGTTGAAATATAATATGGTCTTATTTACAATATTGGCAGGCCAATCATATAGCCAATATGCTGTGATAATGTATTAGGCCTACTGCCCAAACCGCATTCCTACAAAACTGTTTGTGTGAGGTTAATGTACAACAACAAAAAATATGAGCAGTAGATCTCAGCTTACTTTTTGACTGCCAAAGTGATCTTGACTCAGAAAAGGTTGGTGACCACTGATCTACAGTGCCTTGCGAATGTATTCGGCCCCCTTGAACTTTGCGACCTTTTGCCACATTTCAGGCTTCAAACATAAAGATATAAAACTGTATTTTTTTGTGAAGAATCAACAACAAGTGGGACACAATCATGAAGTGGAACGACATTTATTGGATATTTCAAACTTTTTTAACAAATCAAAAACTGAAAAATTGGGCGTGCAAAATTATTCAGCCCCCTTAAGTTAATACTTTGTAGCGCCACCTTTTGCTGTGATTACAGCAGTAAGTCGCTTGGGGTATGTCTCTATCAGTTTTGCACATCGAGAGACCGACATTTTTTCCCATTCCTCCTTGCAAAACAGCTCGAGCTCAGTGAGGTTGGATGGAGAGCATTTGTGAACAGCAGTTTTCAGTTCTTTCCACAGATTCTCGATTGGATTCAGGTCTGGACTTTGACTTGGCCATTCTAACACCTGGATATGTTTATTTTTGAACCATTCCATTGTAGATTTTGCTTTATGTTTTGGATCATTGTCTTGTTGGAAGACAAATCTCCATCCCAGTCTCAGGTCTTTTGCAGACTCCATCAGGTTTTCTTCCAGAATGGTCCTGTATTTGGCTCCATCCATCTTCCCATCAATTTTAACCATCTTCCCTGTCCCTGCTGAAGAAAAGCAGGCCCAAACCATGATGCTGCCACCACCATGTTTGACAGTAGGGATGGTGTGTTTAGGGTGATGAGCTGTGTTGCTTTTAAGCCAAACATAACGTTTTGCATTGTTGCCAAAAAGTTCAATTTTGGTTTCATCTGACCAGAGCACCTTCTTCCACATGTTTGGTGTGTCTCCCAGGTGGCTTGTGGCAAACTTTAAACGACACTTTTTATGGATATCTTTAAGAAATGGCTTTCTTCTTGCCACTCTTCCATAAAGGCCAGATTTGTGCCTGGTGTGTTCCTTGTTCTTCATGAAGCTCTCTGCGCTTTTAACAGACCTCTGAGACTATCACAGTGCAGGTGCATTTATACAGAGACTTGATTACACACAGGTGGATTGTATTTATCATCATTAGTCATTTAGGTCAACATTGGATCATTCAGAGATCCTCACTGAACTTCTGGAGAGAGTTTGCTGCACTGAAAGTAAAGGGGCTGAATAATTTTGCACGCCCAATTGTTCAGTTTTTGATTTGTTAAAAAAGTTTGAAATATCCAATAAATGTCATTCCACTTCATGCTTGTGTCCCACTTGTTGTTGATTCTTCACAAAAAAATACAGTTTTATATCTTTATGTTTGAAGCCTGAAATGTGGCAAAAGGTCGCAAAGTTCAAGGGGGCCGAATACTTTCGCAAGGCACTGTATATGAATGCAGCTGCCAATTGTATTGAAGCCATTAGATGTTGTGTACCATAGCACATTACGCTTTATTAGGGGCAATAGGTTCAGCACACATCACTGCATTTTGTATCAGTAAGTAGGTTGGAACTCTTTGAAGTATTGTGGATCAATGCACTGCATTCTCTTTGTTTATATAGTCCTCTTACATAAACTCTCGCCTTACCTTACTACATTGTTGAAGTACAGGCATACGGGCTACCTGACCCATGCTCAGGGATGGCTAACGTTGGAGATCCCTTCGACCTCCAATGAATTGGGTAGATCTGCTTTAAATTTTTCTGCACCTTTCATGTGGAACAATCTCCAAAACACCCTGAAATTGGAGGAATTGGTGCCGATAGGGCTTTTCAGACATCAGACTTTTTTTATTGATGAACGTATTTGTTTTTATGATTGTTTTGTGTGTATGATTGTGTGTATTTTTGTGTATATTTAAGTGCTTTTATTGAATAGATGTGTATATTTTTGTATCTACAGGGCTCACCTGTAAAAGAGACCTGGTCTCAGCTTGACTTCCCTGTCAAAAATAATAATAATGAAAAAAATCCTTACTGATGCCCTATTGGTTTGAAGATAGACAGCAGCTATTGGAAAATAACTGCAATCTAATCCATGGCCAAGACCAATCCTAAACAGAGAATGCCTAAAGCCTTATAAACTGCAAAAAGTTCAATTACATACAGCTAAACCAGCAGGTGTCTTATAGGACTCCATCCTCCCCTGCAGATATGAGATAACAACAGGAAATTATGACCTCATCTCACATGGGGGAAGTGAGGTTCCCACAGTTAAAATACCTCGTTTTTTGACACCATGACTCACAGAGGGTACTGCAGTCAGTGGTGGTTGGTGAAACTTTAAATTGGAGGATGGGCACATAGTAAAGGCTGGAATGGGATGAATGGAATGTATAAATATAAAGTATAAATCAAATCGCATTGTATATGTCACATGTGCCGAATACAACAGGTGCTTTACAGTGAAATGCTCACTTACAAGCCCTTTCCCATTCCCAACGATGCAGAGTTAAAAATAAGAACAATTTAAATAATAAGGGGAATAATAATAATAATAATAATAATAAGAGGAATAAAACACACAAGAATACAGGGAGTACCATTTAAATTTTCAGGGGTCTAAGTTAGTTGAGGAAGATGTGTGTGTGTGTGTGTGTGTGTGTGTGTGTGTGTGTGTGTGTGTGTGTGTGTGTGTGTGTGTGTGTGTGTGTGTGTGTGTGTGTGTGTGTGTGTGTGTGTGTGTGTGTGTGTGTGTGTGTGTGTGTGTGTGTGGTGTCAGTATGTGCATATGTGTGTTATGTGTGCGTGCATATATAGTGTATGAGTGTGTGTGGGTTTGTGTAAGTGTGTGAGGGTGCATAGTGGCCCAAAATGGGGTCAATGCAGATAATCAAATGGTTACCCAGACTAACTATTTACCAGTTATATGGCTTGGGGATAGAAGCGGTCTCGGAGTCTGTTGGTCGAAGACCCGATGCTCCGGTGCTGCTTGCCAGATGGTAGCAGAGAGAACAGTCTATGGCTTGGGTGGCTGAAGTCTTTGGCAAATTATCGCATGATATAGAGGTCCTAGATGGAAGAGAGCTCGCGCTAAGGTGATGTTCTGGGCCACCTGCACCACCCTCTGTATTGCTTTGAGGTCGAGAGTGGTGCAGTTGCCATACCAAGCGGTGATGCGTCCAGTCAAGATTCTCTCAATGGTGAAGCAGAATAACTTTTTGCTACATCTTTTCAGCCTCCTAAGGGGGAAGAGGCACTGTAGTGCCCTCTTCACGTCTGTGCAGTGTATGTGTGGACTATGTTAAACCCTTTGTGATGTGGACACTGAAAAACTTGAAGGTCTCAAACCGCTCCGCTATAGCCCTGTTGATGTGGATGGGGGTGTCCTCACCCCCCTGTTTCCTATAGTCCATGATCAGCTACTTGGTCTTACTGATGGTGAGGGAGAAGATGCCAGTTCTCTGACCTCCCTGTAGGCTGTCTCTTCGCCGTCAGTGATCAAGACTACCACTGTCGTGTCATCAGCATACGTGATGTTGGAGTTGTGCGTGGCCATGCAGTCGTGGGTGAACAGGGAATACAGAGAAGGGGACTAAGCACACAACCCTGTGGGGTCCCCATGTTGAGGGTCAGTGTAGTGGAGGTGTTGTTGCCTACACTCACCACCTGGAGGCGGCCTGTCGGGAAGTCCAAGATCCAGTTGCAGAGGGAGGTGTTCAGTCCCAGGATCTGAGCTTGCTGATGATAATGCTGAGCTGTAGTCAATGAACAGCATTCTTACATAGGTATTCCTCTTGTCCAGGTGGGATAGACCAGTGCGAAGTGCACATCTGTGGATGTGTTGGGGCGCTATATGAATTATTGTGGGTCCAGGGTGTCTGGGATGATGGTGTTGATGTGCGCCATGACCAATCTTTCAAAGTACTTTGTGATTACAGATGTGAGTGCTATGAGACGATAGTCATTTGTGACTGACCGGCTCAAATCTGTCTTATGTAGCAAAATTTGAAATGGTGTTTTTCACATTGGATAAACGTAGAGACTCAGAGCTAGAAAATTGTATTTCATACATGACAGATGAGGAACAATGGGAAAGTAATTCTGCTTTGAAAGTTGATAAACTTGTAAACTCACTTTTGAGTAAATGGCCTTTGAATGTTTTGGTTCTACTACTGGAGACCACTTCTTTGTCTACACCCATCCAGCATCATTCACACCCTCTTAAATTTTAGCCACTCCCATATCTTTAAGGGTAGATCCGTGCATTCTGTACTAACAGCAGTCAAGCACCCAGCTTGGGTGCTTGCTAGCTACTTCCGGACACAAATGAGAGAACAGGTCACTGAACATTACTTGCCATGGCAGAGCTGGTTAGGCTGTTATGTTATCCACAGCGTTGGTGACTTTAACTGTCTGTCAGATTGTCTGTTCATAAATTCAAAGCGTTTTGCTTTCGGAGCGTTCAGAGCGCACACTGGACACTCTGCCTGATGAGCAGGGTTGATCAGAATGTTCTGACCTCACAATGACAGTCAAGCCTGCAAGCTAACTGGCTAACATTGGCTAGCTTGCTAGCTACTTCCAGACACAAATGAGACAACACCCCACTCTGACCATTTTCCTCACCCTAGCAGAGCTGGTTAGGCTGTTTTCATGTTATCCAGTGTTGGTGACTGTAAACTTTGCTGCTGGCAACAATTTAATTACACTTTTTTGTCAATGTTTACTGACACCGGCCATATTCAATAGGTGTTGAGCATTCATAAGTTATTCTGCGCTCTGGCACACTCAGGCAGGTTACCCTGGAGTTCTTGGGAACAATAACAATTAGGTTTAGTTTGAAACGTGTTGGGATTACAGAAGATTGGGACAAGAAGAGGTTGAAAATGTCTGTGAAGACACTTGCCAGCTGGTCTGCGCATGTTCTGACAACGCGCCCTGGTATTCCGTCTGGCCCAGCGGTTTTGCGAGTAATAACAAACTTAAAAGTCTTACTCACATGGCCCATGGCGAGATCACACAGTCGTCCGGAACAGCAAAGACTCTCCTGCCTGACTCAGTGTTGTTTACCTCAAAGCGAGCATGGAAGGCATTTATTTTGCCTGAGAGGCCTGCGTCACTGGGCAAGTCACGACTGGGTTTCCCTTTGTAATCCGTAATCATCTACAAGCCCTTCCACATCCGACAAGCGTCAGAGTGCTTTCCGTTTGAGTTATATTAGGTTTTATTTTCATCGTGTAGTAGGATTCCATTTTATCCCTATATTTTCATGTTTGATGGCTCATTGGAGGTCGTAGCAGGATTTCTTGTATGTGTCCCATTAATGGAAAGCAGTAGCTCTATCTAGTGTGGATACTGCCTGTAATCCATAAATTCGACCCTGTGTTTTTGTATAGTGTTTGTTTGGTCTTCGTCCCCATGCCTTTACATGGCACGTCATAATTTGGGTACAATACAAAAAAACTATTACGCATTCCTGCGTCTGTCTCCCGATCCTTCATGCCAATGTGACAGACACATTTCATGGGAACGTTGCAAGACCATTCATGTGTCCAGTTTTATGTGTTTTAAGAGAATATTCCCTCAACTTCCCACCAAACATACACATGGTTACCATGTTCTCAGAATATAGGATATCAAGATTCTAGACATGTTTCATGGAAACATTGCAAGAACATTTGTGCCCAGTTTTCTATGGGATGTTGATTGAATATTCTCCTAGCCCTTTCTAGGCTTTATGATGTGTTCCTAATTTCTTTAATAAATAGCTCATGAAGAAGACGGTTCTATCAGAATCCATCTAATAGCAAAAACGTCCAGTATGTGCAAGAACTATCTTCATTGAATGTTGGCAGAGTGGCAGAGAAACGTTAACCTGGGTTAACCTAAAAATGACCGGAATTATGAGCACCAGTTTGCCTCTTAACCTTCTGGCTCTGTATGGAAGTGGAACCAGGCAAAGATAAACAAAAGCATTCCATGTTGCTTTTTGTAAACACTAGAAAAACAGAGGTGACCAAACAGTGACCATTTTGTGTGTTGGATAACAGCTTACCTTCACTGAGAGGGTCCAGTGTGTGGATCATAAGCTGGAAGATACTGTTTCTCATCAGGCTGTTGTGCAGGGAGGCTGAGCTACCACCTCTTTGAAGCCGGGGCCTAGCCTGCAAGAGGAGCACATTGTCGTTACACAAACAATGGCACCATTACACAACTCTTTCTAGTCCTTGGTGGTTCCCCTAAGGAAATACCTGAAGGACACTATAACACTGTAGTGTTAGCTGTATTTCTCATACAAAATAATGCAGTATCGTCATTTCCAAAGTAAAATACAGAGTGCTGGCCCTCTTCTTAGGTCATTATCTGTATCAGGTCTAAAGTTTGATTGTCCCTGTAGTGGAAATTCCCTGCCCTGGAATGTCCCCTTAATCTAACAGTCAAGATTTTGAGAGACCTGGGTTCAGATCCAGCCTGTGACAATGGCACCCAACTGTAGGATGGTGTCTCATCGAGGATGAGGTCAAAAGGGGGTGAATCTAGTGACCATCAATAGGGCTCATGGTCTTGTGATGAAGTAGCCCTAACTGTGACTTCAAAATCAGTGTCACCCTGGGCCCAAGAGGGAATTTCCCCTTGGTCTAACAGTCAAGATGTTTGTTTTTCCTGTGAGAGCCCCAGGTTCAGATCCCACCGGTGACATCCCATTGGTTTAAAAAATGTATGTTGCCTTTAATTGTGTCTTTAGGTGAAACAATGTGCAAGTCCTTTCCATGAAACCAGTCAAATAACTAAGTGACATGTTACATCTCCAGAACTGCTCGCCAGGACCCCTACACCACCCGATGTCACAGGAAGGCCAAAAAGATCACCAAGGACAACAACCACATGAGCCACTGCCTGTTCACCCCGCTATCATCCAGAAGGCGAGGTCAGTACAGATGCATCAAAGCTGGGACCAAGAGGCTGACAGACTGTCTGCACTTTGTGAAAGGCCATAAGGATGGCGGGGTACTGTATATTTTCTAAACACGTTTAATGGGAGCTTTGCAAGACCACTCATGTGTCCAGTTTTCTGTGTTTTAAGGGAATATTCCCTCAACTTCCCACCAAACATACACTTTTTTGGTTACTACATGGTTCCATATGTGTTATTTCATAGTTTCGATGTCTTCACTAATTATTCTAAAATGTAGAAAATAGTAAGCATTAAGAAAAACCCTAGAGGGAGTAGGTGTGTCCAAACCTTTGACTGGTACTGTATACTTTGTTTTTAGCATTTTGGATGTATAAAACTGTTCTTTAAGCGTTTGAAACTGGAGGTGTCATTGCATGCTAACTCACTAGTGACCTACTGAGAGAGTAATTTTAGAATTGCAAGGACAGACGGAGATACTACAGGCACACACGGAGGTTGGATCTAGAAAACAGAGAGCGCATGGTTCTTGAGTATAGCAGGGAAGGAGAGAAAAAAGTTAGAGTAGCTACATAGACACAAACACAAACATAGACAAACCAGACAGGACCTACCGACAGCTTGCTCTCATCCTCTGGTGCCCCGGGACTCACAGCCTTCATATCCAAGAAAAGAGAGAGGAAAAAGTGAGAGAGGGAGAAAGAGAAAGAGCACATAGATGTGAAGCATGTCTTACAAACCACAGATAGACAGATGAAAAGACAGTAGAGAGACATTCCATTGTCGTATTGATGATGATTTGACATAGACAGATTCAAGAGACTGACACCACCGCTGTGCTGTGTCACTCACTATCTAGCAGACCAAGATTGGCTTATGGTTAAAAATGTTCTTCTCATCAGGCTTTTGAGATTCATCAGCCACATGGAAAACCATTCTATTCACAGACCATTTAACTCTGCAGGACCCCAACTGACTCAAACAAATAGAGGAAAAGGTAAACCTAGCATTCATGTAATTGTTTACGATTTATATATAAACTAGTACATGTAAAGAAATTACAAGTGTCAATTCCCTCTATCCGGAAGATATTAAAGACTTGCATATTAAACCTACTTATGTGGAATTCCAGTAACTTCAAAGATTGAATTATGTCTCTCAATTGTGTTATTTCTCTTGTTATTTATCCTGTATTGTTTACTTTGTCTCCACCAATGACATCAGACTCACCCCCAAGCATCATCCTAAGCCACGACAAGAATAACTTGTTTGTAGCATTTTTGTCATCGACATCTATACCTCAGATGCCAACCCAGGCCAGGATTCAAACAAACGCAGATAAACAACCTTTGCACTGCAATCCTGAAGAAAATAACATTTGGAAGTAGGCTTTGGGATTAAGTTAACGCCTGATGTTGCACATTTTTATTTTTTTATTTGACCTTTATTTTACTAGGCAAGTCAGTTAAGAACAAATTCTTATTTTCAATGACGGCCTAGGAACAGTGGGTTAACTGCCTGTTCAGGGGCAGAACAACAGATTTGTACCTTGTCAGCTCGGGGATTCGAACTTGCAACCTTTCGGTTACTAGTCCAACGCTCTCAGCACTAGGCTACCCTGCCGCCCCGGCAGGAAGTCGGAAGTTTACATATACATTCAGTTTTTCACCATTTCTGACATTTAATCCTAGTAAAAATTGCCTGTCTTAGGTCAGTTAGGTTAGGTCACCACTTTATTTCAAGATTATGAAATGTCAGAATAATAGTAGAGAGTGATTTATTTTCAACTTTTATTTCTTTCATCACATTCCCAGTGGGTCAGAAGTTTACATACACTCAATTAGTATTTGGTAGCATTGCCTTTAAATTGTTTAACTTGGGTCAAATGTTTCAGGTAGCCTTCCACAAGCTTCCCACAAAAGGTTGGGTGAATTTTGGCCCATTCCTCCTGACAGAGCTGGCGTAACTGAGTCATGTTTGTAAGGCCTCCTTGCTCGCACACACTTTTTCAGTTCTGCCCTCTATAGGATTGAGGTCAGGGCTTTGTGATGGCCACTCCAATACCTTGACTTTGTTGTCCTTTAGCCATTTTGCCACAACTTTGGAAGTATGCTTGGGGTCATTGTCCATTTGGAAGACCCATTTGCAACCAAGCTTTAACATCCTGACTGATGTCTTGAGATGTTGTGCACCAGTCCCTCCTCCAGCAAAGGAGGAGGTGAAGTGGTGAAGTGCACCAGTCCCTCCCCCAGCAAAGCACCCCCACAACATGTTGCTACAGTTGGGATGGTGTCCTTCGGCTTGCAAGCCTACCCCTTTTTCCTCCAAACATAATGATGGTCATTATGGCCAAACAGTTCTATATTTTATTTCATCAGACCAAAGGACATTTCTCCAAAAAAATACGATCTTTGTCCCAATGTGCAGTTGCAAACCGTAGTCTTGCTTTTTTATGCCGGTTTTGGAGCAGTGGCTTCTCCCTTGCTGAGCGGCCTTTCAGGTTATGTCGATATAGGACTCGTTTTACTGTGGATATAGATACTTTTGTTCCTGTTTCCTACAGCATCTTCACAAGATAATTTGCTGTTGTTCTGGGATTGATTTGCCCCACCATCTCCAACATTGTGATTTAGGTCAAATGTAACATCCATGTTGACTCATCCAAGTCCACTATGGCTGCTGACTTCCCTAACTTGCTGGACTGTCAAAACCTTGTGCAACATGTTAATGTCCCCACCCACAACCGTGGACACACATTGGACCTCATTATCACTGGCGATGACTTGGATGTCCTCAAACTTGGCATATATGACCACAAGGCTGTGACACTGTCTCTGACTAAAATGTCTCTGACTAAATTCCGCAACCTAAGAAAATTGAACACATCCCTCTTCCTGGCACACATACAGCCCACACTGCACTGAGCTGGCACTCTGCGACATGGTCAACCTGTATAACAGCACTCTGAGTACTACCCAGAACATCCTTGCTCCCCCCAAAAAACATGAAAAGTAACCTTCTAACGCTCTTCACCCTGGTTCACTGAAGAACTGCTGTGAATTAAGACTCATGGCTGTAAGCTTTAGAGGTGTTGGAGGAAGGATGGCCTCACTGTCCATCTACTGGCCAACAAAGACCACCAAGCAAGCTGCTATGCTGTACGATCAGCTTTTATTTTTTGTAACCATCTTCACCTGCTGATCGGGGAGGTACCATCACTCTTCAAAACAGCCGCAGTCACCCCCTTACTGAAGAAACCCAACCTTGATCAGGACATCCTATCCAACTACAGGACATCCTCTCCAACCTCCCTTTTCTATCAATCCCATCTGTCTTCCAAGCAGGTATACAAAGTTTTCCAGTCTGGCTTCCAATCATTGCAAACAGCGCCGAAACAGCGCTGATGAAAGTTACTAACGACCTACTAATGGATGCAGATTCTGGATCACCTAGGCTCCTTCTCCTTTTAGATCTCTGTGCTGCTTTTGACACCGTTGACCACAATACCCTCCTGTGGCATCTCAGAGAGCACACTGCAGTCTCTGGAACTGCTCTGACCTGGTTCTCCTCCTACCTCTCCAATAGGAAGCAATACGTAACGATTGGAGTCCAGATCGGTGGTCTACAGTGTCCAACAGGAGTCCTTTTTGGGGCCTATTCTGTTCTTAATCTACATGCTCCCTCTCAGTCAAATTCTCAAATTCTCAGAGACTATAACATCTATAACATCATACGCTGACGATACTGAAGTATATATTAATACCAAAACATTCACCATCTTAGCCCTAGGAAAACTTGGCAGCTGCCTTATGACATCAGAGTATGGATGAAAGAAAAATTCCTCCAGCAGGACAGCATTAAGACTGAGGCTATGCTTATTGGGACACCCAAGCAGGTCGCCAGTGCTGGAAACATCTGCCCTACAACTGACGGTCAAGCCATCCATCTGTCCTCTGTCATCTCCAACCTGATTGAGTGCTACCTACATCAGCCACCTCATTTATATCAATGAGCCACCTCACAGGCCTTAAAACACATTTCCAAAGACTATCTTTTTTATATTCCTAATCTTGAATGTGTCACAGGTCAGGGTTTCTTCCTGGAGTGTACTACCTGTGGTTGCCACTGGAGAGCACCCGTGGGTTTCCTCTAGTATCCAGGTGACCCTGATTGGGCTTATTGGGATCACCTTCCGGATTACCATTTATGTTCCTCTGTGGACTGGGCCAATTGCTCAGGTCTCATGTTTTGTTCAGTGTTGTCGTGTGCCCTTGCATAATTATTGCAAGGAGTGTTTAAAAAATAATATCCAGAAATGTTATTTGCGTGTCTCCTTGGGTAGTCGTAATCACTGCTTAATTTACATGCAAGGAAAACTGGGTCTGGGTTTCTAAGGGTTAAGGCTGCTTCTGCGGTTCCATCCATGACATACCGAAAACATTCTTCAAGTCAAGTGCAGTGCCATGTCGGTTGTCCCCATAGGAGAAACCTTTGAATAACTATTTTTGGTTCCAGGTAGAACCCTTTTAAACAGAGGGTTCAACCTGGAACCAAAAAGGGTTCTACCTGGAACCAAAAAGGGTTCTCCTATGAGGACAGCCGAGGAACCCTTTTTTCTAAGAGCGTACACATCTTGTTACATACACAGTACATAAATTGCACTGTGCTTACACATTCTATCAGTTGCATACTAAGAGAAGCTCTGCGCTTCTATATTGCTGTATTTGAATGACATGGGAAATAAGTAAACAATGAGTGATTTGACAGCAGGTGTTTTGCCATGGTCCAGCCACTGTGTACATGGTCTGGTTGGCTTATTGTGATTATTTTCTGCTTGAGATTAGGTAAAGCCCTTGGGCACAGTGAGTCACATCTCCCATGAGTAGGGCCCTGTGTTTTGGACAATTTCATAAGGCAGTGTGCTTTTACCGGTATTTCCAGTAATATCCCTCTAGTGTCGCTGCAGGTAGAAAATCCTATGAAATGTTCTGTAATTGACACAAGGTATCTCCAATCAAAAACAAAGATGAATCATTAATCAAGTGGCCATTCAGAATGTATGAGCATAAACCAATCCAATTACCCATGAACCGAATTCTCAGCCAATTGTTCTAAGGTTACTACAGGTTTACAAATACACTCAGTGGCCAGTACAGACAGTGAGTCACGTGGCCGTGGCTTACTATATAAAGCAGGCAGACTGGCATCGAGGCTTTCAGTTACGGTTTGACTGAATGATAGAATGGGCAAAACGAGTGACCTAAGTGACTTTGAGCATGGAGTGATTGTCGGTGCCAGGCACGTCGGTTCCAATAGCTCAGAAACAGCCGGCCTCCTGGTCTTCACACCCACGACAGTGTCCAGGGTTTACCGAGAATGGTGCACAATCACATCCAGTCAGCTGCAGTCCCCTGGGTGAAAACAGCTCTTTGATGAGAGCAGTCGAAAGAGAATGGCAAGAATAGTGCAAGCTAACAGCTGGGCCACAAACAGGCAAATAACGGTGCATCTCGGAACGTACAACTTCCCGGTCCTTGTCACGGATGGGCTATTGCAGCACACGACCACACCGGGCTCATCTCCTATCAGCTCTCCCTCCCGGAGGACCTGAGCCCTAGGATCATGCCTCAGGACTACCTGGCCTGGTGACTTCTGGCTGTCCCTAGTCCACCTGGTCATGCTGCTGCTCCAGTTGGAACTGTTCTGACTGTGGCTAAGGAACCTGTTCACCGGACGTGCTACCTTGTCCCGGACCTGCTGTTTTCGACTCTCTCTCGCTCTACCGCACCTGCTGTCTCAAACTCTGAATGCTCGGCTATGAAAAGCCAACTGACATTTTTCCTGAGGTGCTGACCTGTTGCACCCTCTACAAGCACTGACTATTATTTGACCCTGCTGGTCATCTATGAACATTTGAACTTCTTGAAGAACAATCTGGCCTTGAATGGCCATGTACTCTTATCATCTCCACCCGACACAGCCTGAAGAGGACTGGCCACCCCCTGAGAGCCTGGTTCCTCTCTAGGGTTTCTTCCTAGGTTCCTGCCTTTTCTAGGGAGTTTTTCCTAGCCACCCTGCTTCTACATCTGCATTGATTGCTGTTTGGGGTTTTAGGCTGGGTTTCTGTATAGCACTGCTGATTTAAAAAGGGCTTCATAAATACATTTGATTGATTAAAATAAGAAGTGGGTTTCCAGGGGGCATGTGATCACCAACAGTGGACAATTGAGGAGTGGAAAAACATTGCCTGGTCTGACAATTCCTGTTCCCTGTTGCATCATGCTCATGGCAGAGTCAGGATTTGGCATAAGCAGCATTATGCCAATGGTGCCGGCTGGCGGCGTTGATGAAATGGTGTGGGGAATGTTTTCCTGGCACATGTTAGGTCCCTTGATACCAATTGAGCAACGTTTGAACGCCACACCCTGTAGAATCCATGCCCCGACTAATTCAGGCTGTTCTGGAGGAAAAGGGGGGTCCGTCCTGGTACTAGATGGGTGTACCTAATAAACAAACACATTTTTATTTTAAGTCATTCATAGTACATGTCACTGTTTCTCATATAATGTTTCACACAGAGCACCATTCCTTCCATGGGTGGCCAGTTTGGGAAATAATTTAGTATATCCACTTCTCCAGGCACTACTACGGCCCTGGAGGTAGCAGAAGTGCATAGGGCTCATCTGGGGATCAAACCTGCCACAGGGGAAAGTATATGATTCCAGAGGTGATAGTGTTACCCACTCAACCAGTCCAACACCTGAACATTTTATCTATCAAAAGGACCTGGACCTCCCTTTTAGTCCAGATTTATCAGGACTAAACTGCTTAAACCTTCTTCTGCCATTCCATATTTTTGGAATAATCCCAGATTTTAAATAAATCCATTTAAATTATTTGTACCTTTCTTAAAGGCAACCCAGAGAGGCAGATAGAACAGGAGAATGTCAGATGATCTGTTTCTCTCATTAAACTAGTGTTAAATATCATGACTAATAATCACAGGGAGATTAGCACATCTTCTGGAGTCACTGTGCGTGCTAATCCCAATAGCTCTGGTTCCACTTCTTATGTAATGTCACATCAGGATCATTCCAGGAAACGGATCATGGAAACATCCTAGATGAAAGCAAAAGTATTACGTGTAAAACAGACCTCCTGTCCACGACTATCCATTAAAGGGGGGCTGAACTCAATAATTTCGCCTCACTTTTCATTAAGAAATGCTATGAGTTTGAAGTGGGTGTGTATCTCAAACAGCCAGCTGAACGTGAAGAATAGCTTAGCAGCTGTGTGACGCAGCATGACAACTTGACTTTATGACCAAAATTATACTATTTACACTTTGTAGTCAATTTTGGCAATAAAATAAGTTTCTCACTAATATCGATGCCACAGGCCATTTTCAACCATAGAAGTTGTTTATTTCGCTCAGCTCCTCTTAAAAAGTACTGAAAGTAGAGGATTCATAGTGATCTGAATTCCACATCTACTCAATGGCTTTTTAATATCCTCTTTCTCTACACAAATGTATTGGAATACACTTTGTAGTTGCCAAGATAATTGTATTTTTAAGAAACATATTTGTTAAGCAAGTGTCAATCCTGTTATAGCAAATTACATGGTTGATGAGAAATGGATGTCAATGTAACATGGTTGAAGAGACAATTGCCAGAAGTGACTATAAAAGTGACATAACAGGGTTGAGGATTTAATCTTAAATCAGCCATAACTCCTCATGTGACAAGGGGACGGGGAATGAAAGCTTGTTGTGTGCAACGCGGGAGGGGGGATTGAATGCAAGCTTAACAACAATATTTGTACTTGTTAAAACATTTCTAGCCGATCTATCAATGGGTTATGCTCGATGCATTCCATTTTCCACCACATTAACACCAGAAAATGCCCAAAAAGAGTAGAAGCAGCTCCCGTTTTTGCATTTTGATTTGACTTTTATATATTTAATGTTTTTTTTTATTTTTTGAATATAATTTTACTATATTAAAACGCAAGTTCAGTTCAAGTTACAGGGCTGACCTTAAACCTGGGGGACAAATTTAAATTAATCACTAATCATAACTAAATCTCCAGACTTTCCCATACAAACAAAATAACTAGGGCTTCGCAATAATGGTGACGACTTTGGGACAATCTTGGGTAAAGTGGATTAAATTCTTCATAGAATTTGGATAAAATATTACGTGGGACAACGCCAACATTGGGATTTGGTTTACAGTAGTTAGAACATACTGTACATGTATGTAATCCAACTGTTACATGTAGTGTTTTAACACAATTTACACACAATGTCCGACGGACATAAAATAATGTGGAATGACCTGGATAACAACTTAAGCTAATTAGCCATTTTAGTATTCAAGATGATTAGAAAGAAGTTTGCAACATTGGAATATCTCAGAATTGTCTGAAATGTTTTGAATAATACCTGGGACTGGAAGTAGGGCCTAAGTGCAAAAATCAAGGCTCTTACTGCACACAAACTACCTCAGTAAATACACTATCAGAGGCCATTTGATCATGATAAATAAAATAAGTTGTAATGTATGTACCTTAATTTGCAAATGAATAGCAGGGCTGTGATTAAGGCTAAGACTGTATTCTCACTATGAAAGATTCTCTAGAGCCCTCAAACTCAACTCTGGATCTCGAGGCCAGTTCCACTGCTTGTTGGCATTGTTCACCTCTAGTTAGGGACTGATTTAGACCTGGCACACCAGGTGGGTACAATTAATTATCAGATGGAGCAGAAAACTAGCAGGCGCCGGACCTCGTAGGATTAGAGTTGAATAACCCTGCTCTAGAGGTTTCGAGAAAATACACTCGGCTAGAACTTTTACTGTAATGCAAACTTGTCACGTCTCCTACACCACAGGGCAAGTTTTGCTTGAGAGTCACCCCCTCCGAGGCATCAAATCAAATCAAAATCAAATCTTATTTATTTGTCACATACACATGGTTAGCAGATGTTAATGCGAGTGTAGCGAAATGCTTGTGCTTCTAGTTCCAACAATGCAGTAATAACCAACAAGTAATCTAACTAACAATTCCAAAACTACTGTCTTATACACAGTGTAAGGGGATAAAGAATATGTACATAAGGATATATGAATGAGTGATGGTACAGAGCAGCATAGGCAAGATACAGTAGATGGTATCGAGTACAGTATATACATATGAGATGAGTATGTAAACAAAGTGGCATAGTTAAAGTGGCTAGTGATACATGTATTGCATAAGGATGCAGTCGATGATAGAGTACAGTATATACGTATGCATATGAGATGAATAATATAGGGTAAGTAACATTATATAAGGTAGCATTGTTTAAAGTGGCTAGTGATATATTTACATCATTTCCCATCAATTCCCATTATTAAAGTTGCTGGAGTTGAGTCAGTGTCAGTGTCAGTGTGTTGGCAGCAGCCACTCAATGTTAGTGGTGGCTGTTTAACAGTCTGATGGCCTTGAGATAGAAGTTGTTTTTCAGTCTCTCGGTCCCAGCTTTGATGCACCTGTACTGACCTCGCCTTCTGGATGATAGCGGGGTGAACAGGCAGTGGCTCGGGTGGTTGATGTCCTTGATGATCTTTATGGCCTTCCTGTAACATCGGGTGATGTAGGTGTCCTGGAGGGCAGGTAGTTTGCCCCCGGTGATGCGTTGTGCAGACCTCACTACCCTCTGGAGAGCCTTACGGTTGAGGGCAGAGCAGTTGTCGTACCAGGCGGTGATACAGCCCGCCAGGATGCTCTCGATTGTGCATCTGTAGAAGTTTGTGAGTGCTTTTGGTGACAAGCTGAATTTCTTCAGCCTCCTGAGGTTGAGGAGGCGCTGCTGCGCCTTCTTCACGATGCTGTCTGTGTGAGTGGACCATTGGATGTAAACAGAATTGTCTCGTGCAGCCAAATGCTCCTACAGTAAAAATCTTAATAGCAGAGCAATGTTTTTGAAACAGCTGAAAAGTATAGACATTTTCCTTATATTTGAGACTTGTTTTATTGAATCTTTATCTGAAATCCGTGGTGGAAAAAGTACCCAATTGTCCTACTTTGGGTACTCATCCTAAACCATCCTAAACCATCTCAATTGGGTTGAGGTAGGGTGATTGTGGAGGCCAGGTCATCTGATGCAGCACTCTATCACTCTCCTTCTTGGTCAAATAGCACTAACAGTGGTTCCTCCTTTAAAAGTTGCATCATACTGCAGCACACCTTGCAGGCTGCCGCATAATTCTATGGAACGTTATTTAATTGTTACCATGCTAGTTAGTGCAAGTTTGTCCACCAGAGGGCATCTTTGAGAAGTATTTGATAGCCTTCAGTAGTGGCTGTACTAGAGAATTTAAAACCTTTTTTTGCAAGAACATCGTATATGAGATTGATTTTAAGAAAATTTTCTTAATTAATTGTATTAATATTATGGTGTTTTTATTCGAAGAAAAATTCAACCCTCAGGGTTTCTGTTAGGGTGGAATGGAAAATCTGGAGCTGTACAACGTGATGGTCGGGAGTAGGCTACAGTACTAAGAGCATAACATTTCCATACCCTAATTGTAGTCTAACCCATACCCAAACAGAGATTCAGTGAAAATAAAAAGCTCATTGATTTATCAAGACCAGTCCCCATGCTTGTCTCAGAGCAGTGCGAAATGGTGCTGAAATAGTTGACCACAGCAGGTAGGCTATTGCTTCAAATCCTATTGCTTCTAACTTCAGAATGTTTTTTAAATAAATAAGACCTACACCACTTTTAACAGCACATTACTCAACACAAGTGATAATCATGTTGCTTACGGTAGATTTATAGTATATAATTCTATGGAGCGTTACTTAATTGTCAGCCATTGTTACCATTAATGCTAGTTAGTGCTAGTTTGACCACCCGAAACATTTTTTTTCAAGGACATGACTCTCCACCTATAATTCCATTTAGAGGATTGGAGGATTCTAAATTAATTTAAAAGGGGCATTTTTCATTAGGGCATATCTGATCTGTGAGAATATCTAAGGGGCTTTTAAAAATTCTAAATGAATGAATAATAATAATCGCTTTGTTTAAAAAATAACAATATTTGGGGGGTTATTTTGTTTTCCTTTAACCTAGAGTGAGCGAGAAAAAAACATTCTTGAACACGGGGTTCAAGACATTCTCAACTAATTTGTAAATAAAGACAGTTCGTTATTTAGAAATATTTATTTCTGTTTTTAGAGGGAGAAAGCTGCCTCATGGGTCTCCCGGTGGCGGCCGGCACGGGTCTCAAACCAGCATCTGTGGCAACGCAGTTTGCACTGTGATGCAGCGTCTTAGACCGTTGCACCATTTGGGAGGCCCCATCCACAAAGTTTTTAATGCTGATCAAGTATCAAAATACAGAGAGGTGTGGGCAATTATAATATGGGCAATTATAATACTGTACATGGTGTCCAGGTCAGGATAACCAAAACATTTCTTTATTAAAGACTATCAGAAAGATTGTTGGTACTCGTCATGTGTTGATGTCATGCTATGTTGTTTTCTTAGGTCTCTCTTTATGTAGTGTTGTCTCTCTTTTTGGGATGCGTGTTTTGTCTTATATTTTTCATGTCATTTATTTATATTTTTAATCCCAGTCCCAAACCTCGCAGGAGGCATATTGCCTTTTGGTAGGCCATCATTGTAAATAAGAATTTGTTCTTAACTGACCTGCCTAGTTAAATAAAACATAAAAATAAAAGTATTTATTTTGATCCAAAGCCATGAATGAGTGAGTCACTCAGCTTTAAGTAGGTGCCGAGGCTATATGACTGCCATCAACTTAATTATTTAGCAGACATCACTTGATTATATTCTGTCAACACATACATTTTAAGAATATTATGGAATATAATTGAACAATTTAATTTCTCCATGCTTGTCTCAGAGCAGTGTGAAACGGTGGGGAAATAGTTGACCATAGTGGGTAGGCTATATATAACGATATGTTGTTTTAATGTTTTTTTCTCTCCAAAAAACTAAAGTGAGAGATTGTAATCTGAATAAAGGCCCAAATAATATGAAGACCAAAATATTTATGTTTTTAGAGGGAGAGAAGCCACCTTGCCTATTTTTTTGGACAAAGACCCCTTGACTTTTTTCACATTTTGTTACGTAAACAGCTGTATTCTAACACATCGATATAACGCCTAATAAGAAACTAATTCTAAAACACAGACATTTTGTCATTTATCAATCAGAAACTACAGTCCCTGCCGCTGAAAAACATCCCAACAGCATGATGCTGCCACCACCATGCTTCACAGTAGGGATGGTGCCATGTTTCCTCCAGATGTGATGCTTGGCATTCAGGCCAAACAGTTTAATCTTGGTTTAATTACACCAGAGAATCTTGTTTCTTATGGTCTGTGAGTCTTTAGGTGCCTTTTGGCAAACTCCAAGAGCGCTGTCATGTGCCTTTTACTGAAGAGTGGCTTCTGTCTGGCCTCTCTACCATAAAGGCCTGATTGGTGGAGTGCTGCAGAGATGGTTGTCTGCAGCACTCCACCAAGCAGATGAACCGATGAACTCTGGAGCTCTGTCATAGTGACCATCGGGTTCTTGGTCACCTCCCTGACCAAGTCCCTTCTGCCCGGATTGCTCAGTTTGGCCAGGCGCTCAGCTCTAGGAAGAGTCTTGGTTGTTCCAAAATTCATCCATTTAAGAATGATGGAGGCCACTGTGTTCTTGGGGACCTACAATACTACAGACATTTTTTGGTACCCTTCCCCAGATCTGTGCCTCGACACAATCCTGTCTCGGAGCTCTATGGACAATTCCTTCGACCTCATGGCTTGGTTTTTGCTCTGACATACACTGTCAACTGTGGGACCTTATATAGACATGTGTGTGCCTTTCCAAATCATGTCCAATCAATTGAATTGACCACCGGGACTGTGAGTGGAAAGGTCTACGTCTCATAGATCGATCAAACTTTCGTCGTACTTTACTTCAATGTCGAATTAGATATACAGTACGATTCACCAAACGCGATCACATGGATGGCTAAATCTAGAGGTCCAGTTAACCTCTATATTATTAGGTAAATCTGCGTTTTTATGTGACCTGTGTATGCAATGATCTGCAGAGCTCTCTGCACCTTGATGCTCTGTTAACTCTAAGGCAGTTCAGGTTGTGAATGGAAGACCTCCTTGTTGATGAATGTGATTGCTTTTCTTACAATATTTACAAGAAATGTATGTTTTTATTACGTTGTATTTGTAAATGTTGTGTAATTTATGCACATGTAGGGCTCCCTAGCAAAAGAAGCCTTGGTCTCAATCGGATTTCCTGGATAAAATAAAGGTTAAATCAAATTTGATAAAACTACCAAATTACCAATACTGTATGTACAGTTGAAGTCGGAAGTTTACATACACTTAGGTTGGAGTCATTAAAACGTGTTTTTCAACCACACTCAAATGTCTTGTTAACAAACTATAGTTTCGGCAAGTCGGTTAGGACATCTGCTTTGTGCATGACACAAGCAATTTTTCCAACAATTGTTTACAGACAGATTATTTCACCTATAATTCACTGTATTCACAATTCCAGTGGGTCAGACATTTACATACAGTCAACTTAGTGTGTCTTTAAACAGCTCGGAAAATTCCAGAAAATGTTGTCATGGCTTTAGAAGTTTCTGATAGGCTAATTGACATAATTTCCGTCAATTGGAGGTGTACCTGTGGATGTAATATAAAATAATAAATTAGTCAAGACCTCAATTTTTTTTTTTGTAGACCTCCACAAGACTGGTTCATCCTTGAAAGCAATTTCCAAATGCCTGAAGGTACCACGTTCATCTGTACAAACAATAGTACGCAAGTATAAACACCATGGGACCACGCAGCCATCATACCACTCAGAAAAGAGACACGTTCTGTCTCCTAGAGATTCAGTCCTATGTCGACCTAACCTGAAAGGCCGCTCAGCAAGGAAGAAGTTACTGCTCCAAGAAGGCCATAAAGAAGCCAGACTACCCCTGGTCTGAAGAAACAAACAAAAAACTGTTTGGCCATAATGACTATCGTTATGTTTGGAGGAAAAAGGGGGAGGCTTGCAAGCCGAAGAACACCATCCCAACCATGAAGTACGTGGGTGGCAGCATCATGTTGTGGGGGTGCTTTGCTGCAGGAGGGACTGGTGCACTTCACAAAATAGATGGCTTCATGAGGAAAAGACAATTGTGTGGATATGTTGAAGAAACATCTTTAAGACATCAGTCAGGAAGTTAAAGCTTGGTCGCAAATGGGTCTTCCAAATGGACAATGACCCCAAGCATACTTCCAAAGTTGTGGCAAAATGTCTTAAGGAAATCAAAGTCAAGGTATTGGAGTGGCCATCACAAAGCCCTGACCTCAACCCTGTAGAAAATTTGAGGGCATAACTGAAAAAAATTACTGAAAAAGTGTGTGCGAGCAAGGAGGCTTACAAACCTGACTCAGTTACACCAGATATGTCAGGAGGAATGGGCCAAAATTCCTCCAACTTATTGTGGGAAGCTTGTGGAAGGCTACCCGAAACGTTTGACCCAATTTAAACAATTGGGAATGTGATGAAATAAATAAAAGCTGAAATAAATCATTCTCTATATTATTCTGACATTACACATTCTTAAAATAAAGTGGTGATCCTTACTGACCTAAAACAGGGAATTGTTACTCGGATGAAATGTCAGGAATTGTGAAAAACTTAGTTTAAATGTATTTGGCTAAGGTGTATGTAAACTTCTGACTTCAACTGTATACACATTCTGCTTGTGGTTGCTATCAAATCAAGCTTTTGGTTCCCTAAAATTGGTAGACGCATCATAGTCTTACCAGCTGTCATGGGCTTGATTTGATAGCAACTTTCCAATACAAAGATGGGAGGCCTGATTTCCAATCCAAGATGCTGTAGTGAATAGCCAGCAGAAGTTGACCAGTATGTGCATACAGTGCGGCAGTACAGGCTACAGGCTGTCAGTCACCCCTTTGAGAACTGTCTGTCTAGATGCACTGATTCGACATGAAACTGTTGAGCAGCAAAACTGAGCTGTTTTTCGCCTCTGCCATAAGGGTTCTTAGATTTACCAAGAGAAGATAATAATAATGGTCTTCATGGAAGGGGGGGGGGGGGGAACAACAAGTCAAGAAGCCAGCCACTTGCAAATTAGTACCCCTTCATTTTTCTAACAAGCAGAACTAATTACAGGAGCTGCCAAATCATTGATTTCCCACAAGGCAACGTTCCACATGCCCAACAAAACTGAGCCAAAATTTCTCTCCCCGAATCAGGCTGCTCTTGTTGGTGGGAGGCAAGTGGAGAAATAATGCTGTGTCATTTTCACAAATGCATGCATAAAGCTATCACATTTATTGATGAGTATGAACTGCATTATTACAATATTACCAAGCTCACAGGCCAAAAATTCTGCTTAAAAACCTACTTCCCCCTGAGAGATAGTAACACTTATTAGTACTACTACTACTACTACCACCGTTGCTGCGACTGCTACTACAACAACTTCAAAAGAGGTTGAGCTACATGGGAATGACAGTGATTTCAATACATAAAGTCAATGGGAGAGAAGAAAACAAGAGTGACCACAGTAGTTCTCCTAAGATTTTGTGTATTATGTGCAACATAAACTGAAACGCTTAACCCTCTCTCACAGCAGTCGGTTGGTGCTGCTTAGACTGACAACATTACAATAGAAGGATGCCCGCGCCCCGCAAAGATCATTCTGGCGGGGTCAGGATGTTAAGGCACCTTGGGTGTTTCTTGTACATTGCCATTGTTAAGGGCTGTTTCCAGGCCCTCCGTGTTGCGTTGTGCAAAGAACAGCCTTAGCTGTGGTATATTAGGCATATACCACACCCCCTCGGGATTATTGCTTAATTAGGAAGTACATTTATTTGGAAAGATAACTGCCCCATTTTTCTCCATCCAAGCATAGGCTATAGCCTACTCTATTTATTTGAGACCACACACACACCTGATCTCACATGTATGGCTACTTAACTTGAAGCAGCAAAAATGATGACAGTGACACTTGCTACATTTTGCATATAGAATTTAGCCCATCTTTTAGGAGGAGGATTTGCAAGCAGAAACAAATAAATGGGTAATCAATAGTTATTGAAAATGAAAGGCACAATGCTTGCTCACTATAGTAGCCTAACCTATGCACTTTGTGCCTTTTCTTTTTCACTGATGATAAGAATGTTGATTGCACCTCGACTCATGTTGGTTGAGCGCCTTCCCCTTCTTTCCATTATCAATATTTATTTACAGACCGACAGACCGATTTAAGTTAACTGCCACGGGATTCTCCACCCATGTAGGCAGCTAACTCTATTTCAATGAGACCACACATAGGTGCACTTGAACTCGCACGCCGAACTAAGAGAGGAGAGGTAGGCTACCAAAGTTTAAGCAGCGAATTCCTTGTGTGAATAATGTAATAATCCAAAATACGTACTTTTAATACAATAGGTAGGCTAACACATACAAAGCAGAAAGACCGTTTCCAAATAACCTGCAGGACAACAAAAATATTTACATCCCAAAGTTGTCTGACCACCCGCTCCCTCCTGCAGCATGAATCCCTTATTGCTTTTATAAACTGGTTACCAACATAAAATTAGAGCTGTAAAACTATTTTTTTGTCATACCCGTGGTATATGGTCTGATATACCACGGCTTTCAGCCAATCAGCATTCAGGGCTCGAACCAACCAGTCAATAAATATGATTAGGCTATAGTTTACTACATTGCCTAGAAATAAGTATTGATCACCCGTATTTCTTCGTCTGAAAATCTTCCCATTCCTAAAAAGTAAGCTATAAAAATAGCTCAAGAGAAAGTGCAAGTCTCTCCAACTCTGCTTTCTTCAAACTATATTTTGCATAGTGGCTGATATAGCCCAGTAATACAGATAACATAATATAACGGGACATGTGATAAACTTTTTTTGAAACACATTGTTTATTGCCCTTAGGGCGCAAAATTGCTGGGACCATGGCTGGCAAGTGAGCTGCGTCACATACGCCTAAAATAACATTGTGGGACTGCGGCTGCTGGTGCAGACAGGAGCGGGATGAAGAAATCAGTCCTGCTCAGACCTCTACATTACAGCACAAAATCCCCTTGGGATGAACACTACCAGTGCCCTTCAGACGGTGCTTTTACAGTGGCTACATTAGCTTTCAAAATAGCCAGTATCGATTGAGCTTCCAGTTTCTCATTTGTCTCAGTTCTTCACCTTGAGTATCCTTGCCACGTGTGACGTTGAATCTTGAAAAAGTACCAAGGCCAGCAGAATGGCTTTACATGCGTCAAAGAGGCAAGTGCAAACAAATCGGGATGGATTGATGTTATGACCTATTTGACATGGGAGGGGCCCATTTCATTCTAAATAAAATTATCAAAGAGAGAATTGCCCCTCTGTATTTATTGCATTGTATCGTCTTGTGTCTTAGACCTAATGAAGATTAAACATTTTGAGGCTATTCTGAGATGAGGTGCTCAAATAGGCATCTGTATCAGCCTGGTCCTGTGTTTGGATATACATTGTGATACCATGACAACCAGAACACCTGCACAATTAAAGCTAAATCATTGTGTAGACACATAATTGAATAGAGCATTATAAATTGTTTATGAAAGAGAACTGGCTGCAATCCAGGATTTCTCTAGTCTATGTCTTGCTAAACCTGCAAACAGCTAAATGTATAATTTCAAGGCGTTGATACATTGCTATTACAATTATACTGTGAACTATTTTTACGATTATCGAAGAATCTAACAATATCCTGAAAGCTAGACAAAGATACTCAAAAAAAGATACTCAAAACCATCTGCACACCTCAGTCCTCAGGGCCTAAAACAACAGTGGGACAAACAATGGTCAAAACAATTGAAAAGGCCACTTCAGAACACATGCTCATTAAGCATCAAAGGGAGAGAAGTGTCTCACAGTCTGGACCTATGCAGATTTTCTTCTGTGCAAGAGCCGGAGTCCGGCAGACCATCCTTATGGTTGCCTTACGGGCCAAATGGTTTGAACTGTTTAAACAGTCCTCGCATTGCCTTAATAAGGACCATATAGCATTTAAACAGTTCAACTCTTGCATGGAGGGAAATTGTATAGGCAGTACAATACCTTTCCCAATGGGGCAGGGGCTGCTAAATATAAAACAGTGAACTATGTTTGTACTGAATGAGCTAAAGATAAAACAATATAACATCCCGACACCACCACATATCCACAAAGCAAAATGTTCAATACCACCATACAACAATATCACAATTTGTGAGCATGCATGTCTCTGTACTTTTGCATGTCTCTTCACAGTCCCTGCTGTTCCATAAGGTGCATCTTTACCTGCTTTTTAAATCTGAATCGACTGCTTGCATCAGTTACCTGATGTGGAATAGAGTTCCATGTAGTCATGGCTCTATATAGTACTGTGTGCCTCCCATAGTCTGTTCTGGACTTGGGGACTGTGAAGAGACCTCCGGTGGCATGTCTTGCGGGGTATGCATGGGTGTCCGAGCTGTGTGCTCGTATTTTAAACAGACAGATTGGTACATTCAGCTTGTCAACACCTCTTACAAAAATAAGTAATGATGAAGTCAATCTCTCCTCCACTTTGAGACATGATAGATTGACATGCATGTCATGAATGTTAGCTCTCCATGTACTTTTAAGGGCCAGCCATGCTGCCCTGTTCTGAGCCAACTGCAATTGTCCTAAGCCCCTCTTTGTGGCACCTGACCACACTACTGAACAGTAGTCTAGGTGCGACAAAACCAGGGCCTGTAGGACCAGCCTTATTGATAGTGTTGATAAGAGGCAGAGCAACACTTTTTTATGGATGACTTCTCCCCATCTTAGCTACTGTTGTATCAATATGTTTTGACCATGACAGTTTTACAATCCAGGGTTACTCCAAGCAGTTTAGTCATCTCAACTTGCTCAATTTCCACATTATTCATTACAAGATGTAAACTCAGCAAAATAAACTTCCTCTTACTGTCAACTGTGTTAATTTTCAGCAAACTTAACATGTGTAAATACTTGTATGAACATAACAAGATTCAACAGCTGAGACATAAACTGAACAAGTTCCACAGACATGTGACTAACAGAAATGGAATAATGTGTCCCTCAACATCAAAAGTAACAGTCAGTATCTGGTGTGGCCACCAGCTGCATTAAGTACTGCAGTGCATCTCCTCATGGACTGCACCAGATTTGCCAGTTCTTGCTGTGAGATGTTACCCCACTCTTCCACCAAGGCACCTGCAAGTACCCGGACATTTCTAGGGGGAATGGCCCTCGCCCTTACCCTCCGATCCAACAGGTCCCAGACGTGCTCAATGGGATTGAGATCCGGGCTCTTCGCTGGCCATGGCAGATTGCCTGCAATGACAACAAGCTCAGTCCGATGATGCTGTGACACACTGAAAGTCTGTTGTCAATTTGAAAGTCTGTTGCTTATTTGGGCCAGTAAAGGGTGCTTTACTGTTATTGGGTAGTGGAATGACCTGAGGGCACACACTTTCTAGTGGGCTTAAATTGAAGATATGGCAAATAGGAGTGGCAAAATTGTCTCTTAATATCCTTAATTTTCCATCTAGATTTTCAGACCCTGCTGGCTTGCCATTGTTGATAGACAACAATACTTTTTTCACCTCTTCCACACTGACTTGAAGTAATTCAAAAGTACAATTCTTGTCTTTAATAATTTGGTCAGATATACTTGGATGTACAGTGTCACTGTTTGTTGCTGACATGTCATCCCTAAGTTTGCTTATCTTGCCAATGAAAAAGTAATTGAAGTAGTTGGCAATATCAGTGGGTTTTGTGATAAATGAGCCATCTGATTCAATGAATGATGGAGAAGAGTTGACTTTTCCCCCCAAAATGTCATTTATGTCACACCCTGATCTGTTTCACCTGTCTTTGTGCTTGTCTTCACCCCCCTACAGGGGTTGACCATCTTCCCCATTATCCCCAGTGTATTTATACCTGTTCTCTGTTTGTCTGTTGCCAGTTCGTTTTGTTCATCAAGCCTACCAGTGTTTTCCATTGCTCCTGTCTGTTTCTAGTTCCTATTTTTCCCAGTTTTGACCATTCTGCCTCCCCTGACCCTGAGCCTGCCCGCCGTTCTGTACCTTGTCACATCACACTGGATTACCGACTTCTGCCTGCCCTTGACCTGTCGGTTTGCCTGCCCCCTGTTCTAGTAATAAACTTTTGTTACTTCGACGTGACAATTTAAGGTGCTCCAAAGCTTTTTACTATCATTATTTATATAATTTATCTTTGTTTCATAGTATAGTCTACTTTTATTTAGCCTAGTCACGTGATTTCGTAATTTGCCGTACGTTTGCCAATCAGTTGGGCTGCCAGACTTAATTGCCATACCTTTTGCCTCATCCCTCTCAACCATACAATTTTTAAATTCATCATCAATCCAAGGGGATTTAACAGTTTATACAGTCATTTTCCTAATGGTGTCACGCCCTGATCTGTTTCACCTGTCTTTGTGCTTGTCTCCAACCCCCTCCAGGTGTCGCCCATCTTCCCCATTACCACCTGGGTATTTATACCTGTGTTTTCTGTCTGTCTGTTGCCAGTTCATCTTGTTTGTCAAGCTTACCAGCATTTGTCCTGTCAGCGGCTTTCTTTTTCCCTGCCTCTTTTTTTCTCGTCCTCCTGGTTTTTGACCCTTGTACCCTCCTGCCTGACTACCCTGCCCGTCCCAGACCCTGAGCCTGTCTGCCGTCCTGTACCTTTGTCCCATCTCTGGATTACTGAACTCTGCCTGACCCTGAGCATGCCTGCCTTTACCTGTTGTTTGCCTGCCCCTGGTGTTACATTAAACATTGTTACTGCACACAGTCTGCACTTGGGTCTCACCTTGATTCCTGATAGTATGAACTGGCCATGACTGACCCAGCAGACCCGGGCCAGCTGCGCGACACCATCTCCTCCCAAGGAGCCGCCATCGGGAGGCATGAGGAACTGCTTCGTGGCCTTCAATGCCATGACCGGACATTGAACAGTTTGCTGGGAGGCAGCCTACCACAGTGGTAACCCCGCAGCTCCTCGGCTGCTAGCAGTGTGTCTCATTGACCACTCCACCTTCTCGGGAGCCCCGTGTACACCCCACCAACACTTCAATTGAGAGTCGGGCACCTGTCGAGCATTTCTAGCTCAATGTGACCTCATTTTCGTGCTTCAGCCGGCCATATGCGTTAGTCTGGAGGGGAAGAGGTGAAGAAGTTTTCTTTCGCCCCGTTCTCCAGGAGAGAAGCTGCCTGGAAGCTTTGGCAGGACTTCTGTAGTGTGGCTGACCATGCAGTGGATTTCCGCACGTTGGCAGCAGAGAGCGCTTGAAACCAGGAAACACTGTTCAATATGTTCCTGCACGACGTCTCGGAGGAGGTCATGGACGAGCTTGCTGCTCAGGAGTTACCTACGGATCTCGATTCCCTCATCGCTTTGACCATCCGTATCGATGTGCAACTACGGGAACAACGGAGGGAGAGGAAATTCAACTTCGCTCACACGCCCAGGGATTTCACCGTACATCTGAGTCATCCCAGTAGTCCCCAACGATCCCATTGCCGAGAGAACCCGAGGCTTCCCAACCTGCCCGAGAGTCGCTGGAGCCGGCTGAGTCGCCGCTTCCCGAGCCTATGCAAATAGGTAGAGCTGGGTTATCACCAGCGGAACGGCAATACAGGATCAACACGAAGAAGCGTCTGTATTGAAGGACTCTTGGTAATTTTGTGTCCTCTTGTCCTTAAAAGAGATCAGGCTCACTGGTAGGAGCGAGAACTCTGGTGGCCCATATGGAGAACTTTCCTGCTTCCCTTGCTCGCACCCCTGTTCCTGCCTTTCTGTTGTGGGGTAGCCAGTCTAAATCTCTCCGGGTCCTCATTGACTCTGGAGCCGATGAGAGTTCTTTGGACGCTACCCTGGCTTCCGAGCATATGAATCATTACAAAACTTATTGTATGACCTCTTATGCACTATATTAGGCCCAGTCTTTTCCTAGATATGGCTATTATATTGTGATCACTACGTCCTATGGATTTTTATACTGCTTTAAAGGAAATTTCTGCAGCATTAGTAAAGATGTGATCAATGCATGTTGATGATTTCATTCCTGTGCTGTTTGTAAATACCCTAGTAGGTTGACTGACAACCTGAAACAGGTTGCAGGCACTGATTACAGTTTGAAGTTTTTTCCACTCTGTTGATATCACATACATTATCAAGCATTTCACACATATTATCCAGATACTGACTGTCAGCACTTGGTGGTCTACAATTGGATTTAATAATAATTGGATTTAGGTGAGGCAGATGAACCTGTATCCATATTACTTCAACAGTATTTAACATCAGATCATCTCTAAGCCTTACTGGAATGTGGTTCTTTATATAGACCGCAACACCGCCCCCGTTGGCATTTCTGTCTTTTTGGTAGTCAGAATATGAATGTCATCTGTTACAAGCAGTTATTAACTTAATGGACCTTGTTTCTCAGGCTGCATATGTTAATATGGGATATTTTTAGTACTTTTCTGGGTTGCTTGATTATTTTTAATGCATTACTGGGAAGCTTATCAGAAGTAGACTTGCTCATGTTATTTATATTGGAGCTGATAGTGCAGGGTGAGCTGCACAAAGTGATCTTCCTACTAGGGCACACCTAGTGTTAACTGTGTAACTCTGGTTCATAGGCTCATGATTACTGTATACAATAGCTGTAGGATCAACAGAGGTATTCAGGTCAATTAGTGGGGCATAAATTAAGTTACTTACATTGTGTCTGACAGCGCCCCTAGGATAATGTACATTTGATGCAGCATTATGAAGACTCATAGTCACAATGGTAGGGATTAACTAAGCCCGTCTTGGGTCATTGGTAAGTCATTGGATCCGAATAAATCAATAAAACCATTCTCCACTGAGCTAGGTAAATCTGCTTTAGTTTTTTTTGCAACTCTCATGTGGAATAATCTCCAAAAGTCCTTAAAGTTGGTGGATTTGGTGCCTGTAGGGCAATTTAGGCAGATGTTAGAGGGCCTTTTTACTGAAGAATGTGTTTGTTTCATATGATTGCTTTTCATGTTTTGTGTTTACTTTTCATGTATTGTGCAATTGATTTGTATGCCTATATACAGTAGATATGTATAGTGTAATTGTTGTTTATTGAAGTGTTTGACAGGTCGTCATGTTAAATAAGAATTTGTTCTTAATTAACTTGTATAAATAAAGGTGAAATAAGATAAAAGTAATGAGGAATAATTATTCCTATTTCAAACTCATCAATAGTGCAGAGCCATTGCAGAAGAAAAGGCACACAAATAAAAGGCATGTGGATACTCTAGTCTAGATAATAAAGAGAGCCATTGAAAATATAATGAAAGGATTGCAATAATTCCTCACAGCCCACGATAAGGTAAACTCACAATAGGGAACTCATTATTGTCTACTGTATCACGTCCTCTTCTGGCGCCGACAGAGATGGCCTACATTGTTACCCCAGGAAAACTTAAGTTTTATTACATACAGCCGGGAGGAACTATTGGATATAAGAGCGACGTCAACTTACCAACATTACGACCAGGAATACGACTTTCCCGAAGCGGATCCTCTGTTTGGTTCACCACCCAGGACAATGGATCGGATCCCAGCCAGTGACCCAAAATAACGGCACGGCAGACGGAGCGGTCTTCTGGCCAGGCTCCGTAGTAGAAGGGCACATCGCAACCCGATATGCTAGTCGCCAATGTCCAGTCTCTTGACAACAAGGTAGACGGAATTCAAGCAAGGGTTGCCTTCCAGAGAGACATCAAATTTTAACATTCTTTGTTTAACAGAAACATGGCTCACTCAGGATACGTTATCAGAGTCGGTATAGCCACCTGGTTTCTTCACGCATAGCGCTGACAGAAACAAACATCTCTCTGGTAAGAAGAAGGGCTGGGGTGTATGCCTTATGATTAACGAGACGTGGTGTGGTCATAACAACATTCAGGAAGTCCTTTTGTTCAACAGACCTGGAATTCCTTACAATCAAATGCCGACCGCATTATCTACCAAGAGAATTCTCTTTGATTTTAATCACAGTCGTGTATATCCCCCCCCCCCCAAGCAGACACATCAACGGCCCTGAAAGAACTTCATTGGACTCTATGTAAACAGGAAACCACATGTCCTGAGGCTGTAATTATTGTAGCTGGGGATTTTAACAAGGCTAATCTGAAAACAATGCTCCCTAAATTTTATCAGCATATCGAATGCAAAACCCGGGCTGGCAAAACCCTGGATCATTGTTACTCTAACATCCGCGACGCATACGAAGCCCTCCCCCACCCTCCTTTCGGAAAATCTGACCACGGCTCCATTTTGTTGCTCCCAGCCTATAGACAGAAACTAAAACAGGAAGCGCCCATGCTCAGGTCTGTTAAACGCTGGTCCAACCAATCGGATTCCACGCTTCAAGATTGCTTCAATCACGTGGACTGGGATATGTTCCGCATAGTGTCGGACAATAACATTGATGAATACGCTGATTCGGTGAGCGAGTTTATTAGCAAGTGCATCGGTGATGTTGTACCCACAGAGACAATTAAAACCTTCCCCAAAAAGAAACGATTGGTGAGATAAGGTAGGTAAAGGCAAAAAAGGCCATGGTGGCAAAGTAAATACAATATAGCAAGTAAAACACTGGAATGGTAAATTTGCAGTGGAATGTGCAAAGGGGGCGGAATGTGCAAAGTAAAAATAAAAATAATGGGGTGCAAAGGAGCAAAATAAATAAATAAATACAGTAGGGGAAGAGGTAGTTGTTTGGGCAAATTATAGATGGGCTATGTACAGGTGCAGTAATCTGTGACCTGCTCTGACAGCTGGTGCTTAAAGCTAGTGAGCGAGATAAGTGTTTCCAGCTTCAGAGATTTTTGTAGTTCGTTCCAGTCATTGGCAGCAGAGAACTGGAAGGAGAGGCGGTCAAAGGAAGAATTGGTTTTGGGGGTGACCAGAGAGATATACCTGCTGGAGCGCATGCTACAGGTGGGTGCTGCTATGGTGACCAGCGAGCTGAGATAAGGGGGGACTTTACCTAGCAGGGTCTTGTAGATGACCTGGAGCCAGTGGGTTTGGCGACGAGTATGAAGCGAGGGCCAGCCAACGAGAGCGTAAAGGTTGCAGTGGTGGGTAGTATATGGGGCTTTGGTGACAAAACGGATGGCACTGTGATAGACTGCATCCAATTTATTGAGTAGGGTATTCGAGGCTATTTTGTAAATTACATCGCCGAAGTCGAGGATCGGTAGGATGGTCAGTTTTACGAAGGTATGTTTGGCAGCATGAATGAAGGATGCTTTGTTGCAAAATAGGAAGCCAATTCTAGATTTAACTTTGGATTGGAGATGTTGGAAGGAGAGTTTACAGTCTAACCAGACACCTAGGTATTTGTAGTTGTCCACATATTCTAAGTCAGAACCATCCAGAGTAGTGATGCTGGACGGGCGGGCAGGTGTAGGCAGCGATCGGTTGAAGAGCATGCATTTAGTTTTACTTGTATTTAAGAGCAGTTGGAGGCCACGGAATGAGGGTTGTATGGCATTGAAGCTCGTCTGGAGGGTTGTGTCTAAAGTGTCTAAAGAAGGGCCAGAAGTATACAGAATGGTGTCGTCTGCGTAGAGGTGGATCAGAGACTCACCCCCAGCAAGAGCGACATCATTGATGTATACAGAGATGAGAGTCAGCTCAAAAATTGAACCCTGTGGCACCCCCATGGAGACTACCAGAGGCCCGGACAACACAACCTCAGATTTGACACACAGAACTCTATCAGAGAAGTAGTGGGTAACCAGGCGAGGCAATCATTTGAGAAACCAAGGCTATCGAGTCTGCCATTGAGGATGTGGTGATTGACAGAGTCGAAAACCTTGGCCAGGTCAATGAATATGGTATTGTTTCTTATCGATGGCGGTTAAGATATCGTTTAGGACCATGAGCGTGGATGAGGTGCACCCATGATCAGCTCTGGAACCAGATTGCATAGCGGAGAAGGTGCGGTGGGATTCAAAATGGTCGGTACTCTGTTTGTTGACTTGGCAGTCGAAGACCTTAGAAAGGCAGGGTAGGATAGATATAGGTCTTTACAGGCTAGTAATAGGGTTTGTAACAATTTTGGCAGATCATTTTAAAAAGAAAGGGTCCAGATTGTCTAGCCCGGCGGATTTGTAGGGGTCCAGATTTTGCAGCTCTTTCAGAACATCAGCTGACTGGATTTGGGAGAAGGAGAAATTGGGAAGGCTTGGGTGAGATGCTGTGGGGGGTACAGTGCAGTTGACCGGGGTAGAGGTAGCCAGGTGGAAAGCATGGCCAGCCATAGAAAAATGCTTATTGAAAATTTCAATTATAGTGGATTTATCGGTGGTTTCCTATCCTCAGTGCAGTGGGCAGCTGGGAGAAGGTGTTCTTATTCTCCATGGACTTTACAGTGTCCCAGAAATTTTTTGACTTTGTGTTGCAGGATGCAAATTTCTGCCTGAAAAAGCTAGCCTTGGATTTTCTAACTGCCTGTGTATATTGGTTTCTAGCTCCCCTGAAAAGTTGCATATCACGGGGGCTGTTCGATGCAGAACGCCATGGGATGTTTTTGTGTTGGTTAAGGGCAGTCAGGTCTGGAGAGAACCAAGGGCTATATCTAAAGTGTTTCAGGGAGCGTTTGACAGTGATGAGTGGAAGTCGCTTGACCGCTGACCCATTATGGATGCAGGCAATGAGGCAGTGAAAACAGCATAGGTGTATTTAGAAGGCAAGTTGGTTAGGATGATATCTATAAGGGTGTCCGTGTTAACGGCGTTGGGGTGGCACCTGGTAGGTTCATTGATAATTTGTGTAAGATTGAGGGCATCAAGCTTAGATTGTAGGATGGCTGGGGTGTTAAGCATGTTCCAGTTTAGGTCATCTAGCAGCACGAGCTCTGAAGATAGATGGGGGTTAATCAGTTCACATATGGTGTCCAGAGCACAGCTGGGGGCAGAGGGTGGTCTATAGCAGGCGGCAACAGTGAGAGACCTGTTTTTAGAGAGTTGGAATTTTAAAGGTAGAATTGTTTGGGTACAGACCTGGATAGTAGGACAGAACTCTGCAGGCTATCTCTGCAGTATATTGCAACACCGCCCCCTTTGGCCATTCTTTCTTGTCTGAAAATGTTGTAGTAAGGGATGGAGATATCAGAGTTTTTGGTGGTCTTCCTAAGCCAGGATTCAGACACGGCTAGAACATCCCCGTTGGCAGAGTGTGCTAAAGCAGCGAAGAAAATAAACTTAATGAGGAGGCATCTAATGTTAACATACATGAAACCAAGGCTATTACGGTTACAGAAGTCATCAAAAGAGAGCGCCTGAGGAATAGGAGTGGAGCTAGACACTTGCAGGGCCTGGATTCACCTCTACATCACCTCACATCACCAAATGCTATGAGAATTGGTCATCTAGGACATTCGGAACAGGGAGTAAAAGGAGGTTTCTGGGGACGATAAAATAGCTTCAAGTTATAATGTAAAGACAAAGGTATGGTAGGATGTGAATACAGTGGAGGTAAACATAGGCATTGAGTGATGATGAAAGCGATATTGTCTCTAGAAACATCATTGAAACCAGGTGATGTCATCGCATGTGTGGGTGGTGGAACTGAAAGGTTGGATAAGGTTTTATGAGCAGGGCTAGAGGCTCTAAAGTGAAATAAGCCAATTAACACTAACCAGAACAGCAATGGACAAGGCATATTGACATTAAGGAGAGGCATGCTTAGCCGAATGATCATAAGGGTCCAGTGAGTAGTGAGGTTGGTTGGGGTCACGGCGATTCAGACAGCAGCCGGGCCATGGGTAGTAAGCTAGCAGAGGATGGAGGTCGGTTTTTAGCCACATCGTGCGTTTCCGTCGGTAGATTAATGGGTTTCCGTGTGGTAAAGGGGACCAATCCAATTGGCAAAATAGATATAGTTATAGTGACCCAAGAAAATTGTCGATAGACCTATTCAGATAGCAGCCGATAAGACAGCTAACGATTAGCGGGCCGCTGATGGGCGTTCAGGTAACGTCGCGACGGAGGGGCCAGTTGGATAACTCCCTCGGGCAGATAACGTCGGTAGTCCAGTCGTGAAGGCCTGGTGGGGCTCTGCGTTGGCAGTAAAACGGATCCGGATAGGTGATAGTAGCCCAGGAGTAGCTGATGGAACTCTTCAGCTGGCTAGCTCCGGAATAATTTATGTTTTCTCCGGGACCGACGTAAGCAATAGTCACTCGGATAGCTGCTAGCTAACTGCAAGATCCAGGTGTAAATGTCCAGAGCTTGCGGTTGAAATCCGGGGATATGGAGAGAAAATAGGTCCGGTATGCTCTGGTCTGAGTCGCGTTGTACAAGACTGGTGATAGCTTTTCAAGCTAAATGATAGCTGATGACCACCAACCGTGGTTAGCTGAATACTAACGTTAGCCAGTAAACTGGCTAGCTTCTGGCTAGCTTCTATTGTGGATTTCAGATTTGAGGTGAATAATACTTTATTTTATTTTATTGGTGAGGCGGGTTAAAAAGATAGAGGAAAATATGTAAATATATATATACACGGGACACGACAAGACGAGGACAAAGCATGCCTGACTGCTATGCCATCTCAGTCATATGTCATCTGTGATATCTCATCTCAGTCACATGTATATACTGTACTCTATACCATCTACTGCATCTTGCCTATGCCGTTCGGCCATCGCTCATTGACATATTTTTATGTACATATTCTTATTCATTCCTTTACACTTGTGTGTGTATAAGGTAGTTGTTGTGAAATTGTTAGATTACTTGTTAGATATTACTGTATGGTCGGAACTAGAAGCACAAGCATTTCGCTACACTCGCATTAACATCTGCAAATATTTGATTTCAGTGAATGAGCTGAAGCTGGAATGGTTGACAAAGCCTGAAGACCATACTGAGTTCAAAGCACAAACGTTTATATTTTAAGACGCTATTGGATCCTGGGTCTGCCATCTTTGACATAATACTATATGCTGGAGCTAATCTTTTTAGCATGTGTCTAAATATGGTTGTGTGCGCGTGTGTGTGTGTAGGCAACCTAACCTGATGATATTTCTCTGTCAACTCACAGTGTGACTTGTTTTTGGTAAGCCATTGGGTGCATGTATTTTATGATACTCGTTTGATACAAAACCTTGCTAAAATAAGGAGCCACTTAGTTTCATCACATTGTAAAGCGTCCATTTTACTGCGGAAACGGAATCAACCGTGCATCTCATTTTTTAAAATGTCCCCTCGTCAGTCAGCTGTTCCAAAACCCAAAGTTCTAAAACTGGCTAGTTTTGTTTCCTCTCCTCATATCGACTGTTAGATGTGAACCAGGTTAACGTTTACTTTACTGCTTTTGGGTGGTTTGTCGACTTTAAACAAAACATTTTCATAAAAAAAGTTTTCCAAAATGAATGTATTAAAGCGCTTTTGATGATTATTTTAGTTTCATGACGGTCTTCATCCATAATCAATCAACAGTCCACAATTATCGGTTACACGGTTATACAATTCAGCCATAGCGAGCAAGGTGTGTGATCCAAGATGGCGTAGCAGTCAGACGTCTTGTCGTGTCGTGTCCCTTGTCCCTGCCCCTAGTTCCACTCTTCATACCCATGGTACCTCCTTTGTCCCACCTCCCACACATGCGGTGACCTCACCCATTACAACCAGCATGTCCAGAGATACAACCTCTCTTATCATCACCCAGTGCCTGGGCTTACCTCCGCTGTACCCGAACCCACCATACCCCTGTCTGCGCATTATGCCCTGAATATATTCTACCATGCCCAGAAATCTGCTCCTTTTATTCTTTGTCCCCAACGCTCTAGGCGACCAGTTTTGATAGCCTTTAGCCGCACCCTCATACTACTCCTCCTCTGTTCCGCGGGTGATGTGGAGGTAAACCCAGGCCCTGCATGTCCCCAGGCACCCTCATTTGTTGTCTTCTGTGATCGAAAAAGCCTTGGTTTCATGCATGTCAACATCAGAAGCCTCCTCCCTAAGTTTGTTTTACTCACTGCTTTAGCACACTCTGCTAACCCTGATGTCCTTGCCGTGTCTGAATCCTGGCTCAGGAAGGCCACCAAAAATACTGAGATTTCCATACCCAACTATAACATTTTCCGTCAAGATAGAACTGCCAAAGGGGGAGGAGTTGCAGTCTACTGCAGAGATAGCCTGCAAAGTAATGTTATACTTTCCAGGTCCATACCGAAACAGTTCGAACTACTAATTAAAAAAATTACTCTCTCCAGAAATAAGTCTCTCACTGTTGCCGCCTGCTACCGACCCCCCTCAGCTCCCAGCTGTGCCCTGGACACCATTTGTGAATTGATTGCCCCCCATCTAGCTTCAGAGTTTGTTCTGTTAGGTGACCTGAACTGGGATATGCTTAACACCCCGGCAGTCCTACAATCTAAGCTAGATGCCCTCAATCTCACACAAATCATCAAGGAACCCACCAGGTACAACCCTAAATCTATAAACAAGGGCACCCTCATTTCTGTGAGCAGGCCTTTCTAATCGACCTGGCCCGGGTATCCTGGAAGGACATTGACCTCATCCCATCAGTTGAGGATGCCTGGTCATTCCTCACCATTTTAGATAAGCATGCTCCGTTCAAAAAATGCAGAACTAAGAACAGATATAGCCCTTGGTTCAATCCAGACCTGACTGCCCTCGACCAGCACATAAACATCCTGTGGCGGACTGCAATAGCATCGAATAGTTCCAGCGATATGCAGCGATATGCAACTGTTCAGGGAAGTCAGGAACCAATCAGCAAAGCAAAGGCCAGCTTCTTCAGGCAGAAATGTGCATCCTGTAGCTCTAACTCCCAAAAGTTCTGGGACACTGTGAAGTCCATGGAGAACAAGAGCACCTCCTCCCAGCTGCCCACTGCACTGAGGCTAGGTAACACGGTCACCACCGATAAATCCATGATTATCAAAAACTTCAGCAAGCATTTCTCAACGGCTGGCCATGCCTTCTTCCTGGCTGTTCCAACCTTGGCCAACAGCTCCGCCCCCCCCCCCCCCCGCAGCTACTCGCCCAAGCCTCTCCAGGTTCTCCTTTACCCATATCCAGATAGCAGATGTTCTGAAAGAGCTGCAAAACCTGGACCCGTACAAATCAGCTGGGCTTGACAATCTGGACCTTCCATTTCTGAAACTATCCGTCGCCATTGTCGCAACCCCTATTACCAGCCTGTTCAACCTCTCTTTCATATCGTCTGATTCGACTCTGTCAATCACCATATTCTTATCGGCAGACTCAGTAGCCTCGGTTTTTCTGATGACTGCCTTGCCTGGTTCACGAACTACTTTGCAGACAGAGTTCAGTGTGTCAAATCGGAGGGCATGCTGTCCGGTCCTCTGGCAGTCTCTATGGGGGTGCCACAGGGTTCAATTCAATTTCTCTGTATATATCAATGAAGTTGCTCTTGCTGCGGGCGATTCCCTGTTCCACCTCTACGCAGACGACACCATTCTGTATACTTCCGGCCCGTCATTGGACACTGTGCTATCTAACCTCCAAACAAGCTTCAATGCCATACAACACTCCTTCCGTGGCCTCCAACTGCTCTTAAACGCTAGTAAAACCAAATGCATGCTTTTCAACCGTTCGCTGCCTGCACCCGCACGCATGACTAGCATCACCACCCTGGATGGTTCCGACCTAGAATATGTGGACATCTATAAGTACCTAGGTGTCTGGCTAGACTGTAAACTCTCCTTCCAGACTCATATCAAACATCTCCAATCTAAAATCAAATCTAGAGTCGGCTTTCTATTCCGCAACAAAGCCTCCTTCACTCACGCCGCCAAACTTACCCTAGTAAAACTGACTGTCCTACCGATCCTCGACTTCGGCGATGTCATCTACAAAATAGCTTCCAACACTCTACTCAGCAAACTGGATGCAGTTTATCACAGTGCCATCCGCTTTGTTACTAAAGCACCTTATACCACCCACCACTGCAACCTGTATGCTCTAGTCGGCTGGCCCTCACTACATATTCGTCGCCAGACCCACTGGCTCCAGGTCATCTACAATTCCATGCTAGATAAAGCTCCGCCTTATCTCAGTTCACTGGTCACGATGGCAACACCCACCCGTAGCACGCGCTCCAGCAGGTGTATCTCACTGATCATCCCTAAAGCCAACACCTCATTTGGCCGCCTTTCGTTCCAGTTCTCTGCTGCCTGTGACTGGAACGAATTGCAAAAATCGCTGAAGTTGGAGACTTTTATCTCCTTCACCAACTTCAAATATCTGCTATCTGAGCAGCTAACCGATCGCTGCAGCTGTACATAGTCTATCGGTAAATAGCCCACCCAATTTTACCTACCTCATCCCCATACTGTTTATATTTATTTATTTTTCTTCTCTTTTGCACACCAATATCTCTACCTGTACATGACCATCTGATCATTTATCACTCCAGTGTTAATCTGCAAAATTGTAATTATTCGCCTACCTCCTCATGCCTTTTGCACACAATGTATATAGACTCTCTTTTTTTCTACTGTGTTATTGAGTTGTTAATTGTTTACTCCATGTGTAACTCTGTGTTGTCTGTTCACACTGCTATGCTTTATCTTGGCCAGGTCGCAGTTGCAAATGAGAACTTGTTCTCAACTAGCCTACCTGGTTAAATAAAGGTGAAATAAAAAATAAATAAAAAATAAAAAAGGTATTTTCTGTAGAAGAAGCTCAGTTTAATTCTTAATTTCTTCATTAGCTCATCTACATGTGTTTTGAATGACAACTTGTCAATGTTCCAAATGCCAAGGTATTTATATGAGGGGACTCGCTCAATTTGGGCTCCATTCAACATGGAAATATGTAAGTCTGTGGCGTCATGTTGTGGGCTCTATTCTAGAGAATAGCATGTACTTTGTTTTATCCACATTCAGTACCAGCTAAAGGTCAACAGGATAATCAGCATAAAAGTGTAGCTTGCCGTTTTTAACTAAGGAACCAATATCATTTATATACAATGTGTATAATGCTGGTCCTAAAATGTACCCGAGATGGACACATTTTGTAACCTCGAGGAATTGAGTTGACACAGTCAGCAACTATATATTGAGATCTATCACGAAGGTAGTTTTTGAACAGCATGCATTACTATCAAGTCCGACAGAGGACAGTCTATGACAGTGTTTCCCAACTCCGGTCCTCAAGTACAGCGAACAGTACATATTTTTTCCGTGGGCCCGGACAAGCACACCTGATTCTACTTGTTAACTAATCATCAAGCCCTTAACAAGTTGAATAAGGTGTTTTTATCCAGGGCTACAACAAAAATGTGTGTTCTTGGGGTTACTCGAGGACCGGAGTTGGGAAACACTGGTCTATGCAATAATAATGACTGATCCACATTATCAAAACCTTTTGATGTCTATAAATAAGTCAGTAAAATGCTGTTTTTGTCAAGAGAGCATGCAATGTCATTGACAACAGGTGATGCAGCTGAGTTGATAGTGTCTCTGTCTAAATCCAGAATGGTATTTAGGTAACAGTTCCTGGTTGAGAAGGAATGAAGTTGAGACCTTAGCAATTATTCTATTTCAGACAAACACAAAAGCTTTGATGTAGGGCGGTAGTCATTTAGGTCACTAGGCTTCCCACCCTTGTGAAGAGGAAAAACATGCACTGCTTTCTAAAGTTAAGGGTATGGCCTATGAGTTTCACAATAAGGGGGACTGGGAACATTAGAAGACCAGCATCTAATAGATCTGTCCCAGTGGAGTTAACATCTATAGTAAGTTAAGCGCCAAGTAAAGCGCCAAGAACAAGGGATCCCGAACGTCTGTTTAGCTGCTGCATGGATCCACACTGTCCACTGTCTGCATAGAAACATAAGGTAGAGCTGAATTCACAAAGAGGTGGAAACAAAATGAGAAATTGACATGATTTGTTGGCGCAGTAAAGGAGCAGAGCTACAGTGCCTTTAGTATTCACACCCTTTTACTTTTTCCACATACTGTTGTGTTACAGCCTGGATTTAAAATTGATTACATAGATTTTTTGTGTCACTGATCTACACATAATACCCCATAATGTCAAAGTGGAATTTTGTTTGTAGAAGATTGTAGAAATGAATACAACATTTTAAGCTGAAATGTCCTGAGACAATAAGTATTCAACCCTTTTGTTACGGCAAACCTTGAGGTGCCCCAAAGCTTTTTACTATCATTCTTTATATAATTTATCTTTGTTTCATAGTGTAGTTACTTTTTATTTCATTTAGTTTAGTCCCATGATTTCTTAATTTGCAGTACGTTTGCCAATCAGTTGGTCTGCCAGACTTAATTGCCATACCGTTTGCCTCATCCCTCTCAACCTTACAATTTTTCAATTCCTCATCAATCCAAGGGGATTTAACAGTTTTTATAGTTTTTCTTAATGAGTGCGTGCTTATTAGTAACTGGAATAAGTCGTTTCTTAAATGCGTCAAGTGCAGCTTCTGGTTGCTTCTCATTACACACCACAGACCAGCAAATATTCTTTACATCATCAACATATGAATCACTTATTGTATGACATGTTTATGATTTAATTCCTGTGTTTGTAACTACACTGGTAGGTTGACTGACAACCTGATCCAGGTTGCAGGCAAAGGTTACAGTTTGAAGTTTTTTCCTGAGTGGGCAGCTTAAAATGATAGCCAGTCAATATTTAAATCACCCAGAAAATATACTTCTCTGTTGATATCACATACATTATCAAGCATTTCACACATATTATCCAGATACTGACTGTCAGCACTTGGTGGTCTATAGCAGCTTCCCACAAGAATTGGCTTTAGGTGAGTCAGATGAACCTGTAGCCATATTACTTCAACAGTATTTAACATTATATCATCTCTAACCTTTACTGGAATGTGCTTCTGAGTATAGACCGCAACACCGCCTCCATTGGCATTTCTGTCTTTTTGGTAGATGTTGTAACCATGTATTTCATACCACCGTATCATCAAAGGTATTATCTAAGTGAGTTTCAGAGATCGTTAGAATATGAATGTCATCTGTTACAAGCAAGTTATTGACTACATGGACCTTGTTTCTTAGGCTACATATGTTAATGTGGGCTATTTTTGGCACTTTTCTGGATTGGTTGATTGTTTAATGCTTTACTGGGAAACTTATCAGAAGTAGACATACTCATGTTATTTACATTGGAGCCACAAAGTGGTCTTCCTACTTTTTCACACCGCCTCAGTGCTAACAGTGTAACTCTGGTTTATAGGCACATGATTACTGCTTACAATAGCTGTAGGATAAACAGATGTATTCGGTGCAATTAGGGTTACTTAAATTAAATTACTTACATTGTGTTTGCCAAAGCCCCTAAGATCATGTACATGTGATGCAGCATTATGATGACTCATTGTCACAATGGTAGGGATTAATTTAGCTGATCCTGGATCATTTACCGGTCATTGTTTCAACGCAGCCTTGAAAGGGAGTCCAGGAGCCAAGATGATTTGGATGGACTCCGTCATTCCTGTAGAGTGTCTTCTGTTTCCAGCAGAGCTACAGTAGTCTTTTAGCCAGATGTGTAATGTCAGCAGTCTGCTGAATCTTTCACACCCGCTGCCTAACGATGGTACTGGACCTGAAATTATTGGCCGTTTTCGGAGTCTTTTAATGCTAAAATCAGTTCTTTTAAAATCCTTTTTCAAATGTTCCGAGCTAGCCCTCCTTATGTTGTTTGACCCCACATGGACTACGACAGTGTCAGCTCCTTGCATCTGTGGTAGAACAGTCGGAAGCAGCCTTGTTATGTCCTGTAATCATGCTCCTGTGTAGCACTGGGTTTTTGCCTTGGGGACCGTGATGTTTCTCACCATAGTGCTGCCTTTGATGACAGCTGGTGATGTTGAATTGGCCGGTCACTCAGGCAGCCTCAAGGTCTGGTGAGGCTGGGAGCTCCGAGGATCTGAACCCGAGGTAGAAGCCATGGGAGAGGAAGACAGCCAAGGACAAAGACACAGGTACCTCCGGATCCGATCTTGATTGGGAAGCCACCACGGACACAGGCGCCAGAACTTCTGGATCCAGGGCGGAAAAGCTGTTTCTGATCGGTGTCAGTTCCGGGCTCAACAGCTCCATGGAGACCCCCGTTGCCAGAGGATGCCTTCTTCAACTTCCACGGTGAGTGACGTACCTCCATGGCTGGTTGGTTGGGTCGAGATCAGCTTTGTTCTCCAGGCAAGGGGAAGACTCCTTTTATTTTTTAATTTTTATTTCACCTTTATTTAACCAGGTAGGCTAGTTGAGAACAAGTTCTCATTTGCAACTGCGACCTGGCCAAGATAAAGCATAGCAGTGTGAACAGACAACACAGAGTTACACATGGAGTAAACAATTAACAAGTCAATAACACAGTAGAAAAAAAAAGAAAAAAAGAGAGTCTATATACATTGTGTGCAAAAGGCATGAGGAGGTAGGCGAATGATTAAAATTTTGCGATTAACACTGGAGTGATAAATGATCAGATGGTGATGTACAGGTAGAGATATTGGTGAGCAAAAGAGCAGAAAAGTAAATAAATAAAAACAGTATGGGGATGAGGTAGGTAAAAATGGGTGGGCTATTTACCGATAGCGATCGGTTAGCTGCTCAGATAGCAGATGTTTGAAGTTGGTGAGGGAGATAAAAGTCTCCAACTTCAGCGATTCTTGCAATTCGTTCCAGTCACAGGCAGCAGAGAACTGGAATGAAAGGCGGCCAAATGAGGTGTTGGCTTTAGGGATGATCAGTGAGAAACACCTGCTGGAGCGCGTGCTACGGATGGGTGTTGCCATCGTGACCAGTGAACTGAGATAAGGCGGAGCTTTACCTAGCATGGACTTATAGATGACCTGGAGCCAGTGGGTCTGGCGACTAATATGTAGCGAGGACCAGCTGACTAGAGCATACAAGTCGCAGTGGTGGGTGGTATAAGGTGCTTTAGTGACAAAACCATACATTTGTCTGTACATTATACCTTGATGCTATTTTATCGCCCCCAGAAACCTCCTTTTACTCTATGTTCCAGACGTTCTAGACGACCAATTCTCATAGCTTTTAGCCGTACCCTTATTCTACTCCTCCTATGTTCCTCTGGCGATGTAGAGGTGAATCCAGGCCCTGCAGTGCCTAGCTCCACTCCTATTCCCCAGGCGCTCTCTTTTGACGACTTCTGTAACCGTAATAGCCTTGGTTTCATGCATGTTAACATTAGAAGCCTCCTCCCTAAGTTTGTTCTATTCACTGCTTTAGCACACTCTGCCAACCCGGATGTTCTAGCTGTGTCTGAATCCTGGCTTAGGAAGACCACCAAAAACTCAGACATTTTAATTCCAAACTACAACATTTTCAGACAAGATAGAACTGCCAAAGGGGGCGGTGTTGCAATCTACTGCAAAGATAGCCTGCAGAGTTCTGTCCTACTATCCAGGTCTGTACCCAAACAATTTGAACTTCTACTTTTAAAAATCCACCTCTCTAAAAACAAGTCTCTCACCGTTGCCGCCTGCTATAGACCACCCTCTGCCCCCAGCTGTGCTCTGGACACCATATGTGAACTGATTGCCCCCCATCTATCTTCAGAGTTCGTGCTGCTAGGCGACCTAAACTGGAACATGCTTAACACCCCAGCCATCCTACAATCTAAACTTGATGCCCTCAATCTCACACAAATAATCAATGAACCTACCAGGTACCTCCCCAAAACCTTAAACACGGGCACCCTCATAGATATCATCCTAACCAACTTCCCCTCTAAATACACCTCTGCTGTCTTCAACCAAGATCTCAGCGATCACTGCCTCATTGCCTGCATCCGTAATGGGTCAGCGGTCAAACGACCTCCACTCATCACTGTAAAACGCTCCCTGAAACACTTCTGCGAGCAGGCCTTTCTAATCGACCTGGCCGGGGTATCCTGGAAGGATATTGATCTCATCCCGTCAGTAGAGGATGCCTGGATATTTTTTTTAAATGCCTTCCTAACCATCTTAAATAAACATGCCCCATTTAAGAAATTTAGAACCAGGAACAGATATAGCCCTTGGTTCTCCCCAGACCTGACTGCCCTTAACCAACACAAAAACATCCTATGGCGTTCTGCATTAGCATCGAACAGCCCCCGTGATATGCAGCTGTTCAGGGAAGCTAGAAATCATTATACACAGGCAGTTAGAAAAGCCAAGGCTAGCTTTTTCAAGCAGAAATTTGCTTCCTGCAACACTAACTCAAAAAAGTTCTGGGACACTGTAAAGTCCATGGAGAATAAGAACACCTCCTCCCAGCTGCCCACTGCACTGAAGATAGGAAACACTGTCACCACTGATAAATCCACCATAATTGAGAATTTCAATAAGCATTTTTCTACGGCTGGCCATGCTTTCCACCTGGCTACTCCTACCCCGGACAACAGCACTGCACCCCCAACAGCAACTCGCCCAAGCCTTCCCCATTTCTCCTTCTCCCAAATCCATTCAGCTGATGTTCTGAAAGAGCTGCAAAATCTGGACCCCTACAAATCAGCCGGGCTAGACAATCTGGACCCTTTCTTTCTAAAATTATCTGCCGAAATTGTTGCCACCCCTATTACTAGCCTGTTCAACCTCTCTTTCGTGTCGTCTGAGATTCCCAAAGATTGGAAAGCAGCTGCGGTCATCCCCCTCTTCAAAGGGGGGGACACTCTTGACCCAAACTGCTACAGACCTATATCTATCCTACCGTGCCTTTCTAAGGTCTTCGAAAGCCAAGTCAACAAACAGATTACCGACCATTTCGAATCTCACCATACCTTCTCTGCTATGCAATCCGGTTTCAGAGCTGGTCATGGGTGCACCTCAGCCACGCTCAAGGTCCTAAACGATATCTTAACCGCCATCGATAAGAAACATTACTGTGCAGCCGTATTCATTGATCTGGCCAAGGCTTTCGACTCTGTCAATCACCATATCCTCATCGGCAGACTCGACAGCCTTGGTTTCTCAAATGATTGCCTCGCCTGGTTCACCAACTACTTCTCTGATAGAGTTCAGTGTGTCAAATCGGAGGGTCTGCTGTCCGGACCTCTGGCAGTCTCTATGGGGGTGCCACAGGGTTCAATTCTTGGACCGACTCTCTTCTCTGTATACATCAATGAGGTCGCTCTTGCTGCTGGTGAGTCCCTGATCCACCTCTACGCAGACGACACCATTCTGTATACTTCCGGCCCTTCTTTGGACACTGTGTTAACAACCCTCCAGGCAAGCTTCAATGCCATACAACTCTCCTTCCGTGGCCTCCAATTGCTCTTAAATACAAGTAAAACTAAATGCATGCTCTTCAACCGATCGCTACCTGCACCTACCCGCCTGTCCAACATCACTACTCTGGACGGCTCTGACTTAGAATACGTGGACAACTACAAATACTTAGGTGTCTGGTTAGACTGTAAACCCTCCTTCCAGACCCATATCAAACATCTCCAATCCAAAGTTAAATCTAGAATTGGCTTCCTATTTCGCAACAAAGCATCCTTCACTCATGCTGCCAAACATACCCTTGTAAAACTGACCATCCTACCAATCCTCGACTTTGGCGATGTCATTTACAAAATAGCCTCCAATACCCTACTCAACAAATTGGATGCAGTCTATCACAGTGCAATCCGTTTTATCACCAAAGCCCCATATACTACCCACCATTGCGACCTGTACGCTCTCGTTGGCTGGCCCTCGCTTCATACTCGTCGCCAAACCCACTGGCTCCATGTCATCTACAAGACCCTGCTAGGTAAAGTCCCCCCTTATCTCAGCTCGCTGGTCACCATAGCATCTCCCACCTGTAGCACACGCTCCAGCAGGTATATCTCTCTAGTCACCCCCAAAACCAATTCTTTCTTTGGCCGCCTCTCCTTCCAGTTCTCTGCTGCCAATGACTGGAACGAACTACAAAAATCTCTGAAACTGGAAACACTTATCTCCCTCACTAGCTTTAAGCACCAACTGTCAGAGCAGCTCACAGATTACTGCACCTGTACATAGCCCACCTATAATTTAGCCCAAACAACTACCTCTTTCCCAACTGTATTTAATTTTAATTTATTTATTTATTTTGCTCCTTTGCACCCCATTATTTTTATTTCTACTTTGCACATTCTTCCATTGCAAAACTACCATTCCAGTATTTTACTTGCTATATTGTATTTACTTTGCCATCATGGCCTTTTTTGCCTTTACCTCCCTTCTCACCTCATTTGCTCACATTGTATATAGACTTGTTTATACTGCATTATTGACTGTATGTTTGTTTTTACTTCATGTGTAACTCTGTGTCGTTTTATCTGTCGAACTGCTTTGCTTTATCTTGGCCAGGTCGCAATTGTAAATGAGAACTTGTTCTCAACTTGCCTACCTGGTTAAATAAAGGTAAATAAAATAAATAAATAAATAAAACGGATGGCACTGTGATAAACTGCATCCAGTTTGCTGAGTAGAGTGTTGGAAGCTATTTTGTAGATGACATCGCCGAAGTCGAGGATCGGTAGGATAGTCAGTTTTACTAGGGTAAGTTTGGCGGCGTGAGTGAAGGAGGCTTTGTTGCGGAATAGAATGCCGACTCTTGATTTGATTTTCGATTGGAGATGATTGATATGAGTCTGGAAGGAGAGTTTACAGTCTAGCCAGACACCTAGGTACTTATAGATGTCCACATATTCAAGGTCGGAACCATCCAGGGTGGTGATGCTGGTCAGGCATTGCAGGTGCAGGCAGCGAACGGTTGAAAAGCATGCATTTGGTTTTACTAGCGTTTAAGAGTAGTTGGAGGCCACGGAAGGAGTGTTGTATGGCATTGAAGCTCGTTTGGAGGTTAGATAGCACAGTGTCCAAGGACGGGCCGGAAGTATATAGAATGGTGTCGACTGCGTAGAGGTGGATCAGGGAATCGCCCGCAGCAAGAGCAACATCATTGATATATACAGAGAAAAGAGTCGGCCCTTCAGGGATGGTACCCTGCCTAGCACCGAAAAGTTGGCTGTGGAGTGCCGACACAGCGACAAAACTTCCACCAGACCAGAGCGGCGTCCTGCTACTGGGGTGGAAGAAAAATAAAACGTTTGGTGGGTTCCCCAGTAGCTTATGTAGGTTTGCTACTTGCTTGCTAAGAGTAGCTACTTCACTCCTGTAGTCCTCCGTAAGCAGTTGCTACATTGAAAGTCAATGCGGTCCACATTGTCCCGGAACAAAGCAATGTAAACACAGCTCCTGCAACGTTGGAAACTATCGATAGTGGCCTCCATTTGAGACCTCCGAGCCAGCTAGGCTAGCTGGGCTTTCGCGTCTCTCCCCCTATACGGAATCTGGCAGGATCCCAGGACAGATAGCAGCGCTCACAGCAATTTAGCCCAACAGAGCTGCAGGATTAAAAATAAAATAGGTATATAAAAACACTGTCAGCTTTTAAACCGAGGTCTTTAGCTCAGGTTTCAGTGTTCGACAGCATTCAACAACAACAAACATAAGTCGCGCTCTGATGACGTCAGTGTCAGGTGGTATGTGTTGATGGGGCCGCCGAGATGGGTAGTGTTTTGATGCAAACAGCATGCATGTTTTGGAATATTTGTATTCTGTACAGGCTTCCTTCTTTTCACTTTATCATTTAGGTTAGTATTGTGGAGTAACTACAGTTTTGTTGATCCATTCTCAGTTTTTTCTCATATCACAACCATTCAACTCTGTAACTGTTTTAAAATTGCAGTTGGCAGTTTCCTTCCTCTCCGGCAACTGAATTAGGAAGGACACCTGTATCGTTGTCGTGACTGGGTGATGCACCATCCAAAGCCTAATTAATCTACCAATCGCTGCCCTTCTTTGCGAACCATTGAAAAACCTCCCTGGTCTTTGGTTGAATCTGTGCTTGAAATTCATGACTCGATTGAGGGACCTTAAAGATAATGTGTGGGGTAGTCATTCAAAAAGCATGTTAACCATTATTGTTTAACACAGAATGAGTCCATGCAACTTATTATGCAATTTGTTAAGTCAATGTGGAAGAGGTGAAAAAAGTATTATTGTCTATCAATAATGACAAGCCAGGGTCTGACAAGCTAGATGGAAAATTACTGAGGATAATAAGAGATATTGCCTTTCATATTTGCCACATCTTCAATTTAACTTCTTTGGGGTAGGGTGCAGTGCTTTCACGTCCAAATGAAAAGCATGCCCAGAGTAAACGGCCTGCTACAAAGCCATACAAGCTAGAATATGCATTTCTATTTGGATAGAAAACACCCTGAAGTTTCTAAAACTGTTTGAATGATGTCTGTGAGTATAACAGAACTCATATGGCAGACAAAAACCTGAGAAAAAATCCAACCAGGAAGTGGGAAATCTGAGGTTGGTCGATTTTCAACTCAGCTCCTATTGAAGATAACGTGGGATATTGGTAATGTTGCACTTCCTAAGGCTTCCACTAGATGTCAACAGTCTTTAAAACCTTGTCTGATGCTTCTACTGTGAGGTGGGGCTGAAGGAGAAGGGAATGAGTAAGGTCTACCATGAGCTGACCATGCTCTGACCATGCGCGTTCACATGAGAGGAAGCTCTGCTCCACCGCACTTCTGAAGACAATGGAATTCTCCGGTTAGAATATTATTGAAGATTTATGTTAAAAACATCCTAAAGATTGATTCAATACATCGTTTGACATGTTTCTACTGACTGTTATGGAACTTTTTTACATTTCATCTGCTTTTACTGAACGCGCTTCGTGACTTTGGATTTGTTTACCAAACGTGCTAACAAAAGTAAGTATTTGGAGATAAATTATGGACATTACAGAACAAAATGAAAATGTATTGTGGAAGTGGGAGTCCTGAGACGAAGATCAGCAAAGGTAAGTGAAGATTTATAATGCTATTTATGACTTTTGTTGACTGCATAATATGGCAGATATATTTGTGTCTTGATTGGGCTCTGAACGCCGACTCAGATTTTTGCATGGTTTGCTTTTTCCGTAATGCTTTTTTGAAATCTGACACAGTGGTTGCATTAAGGAGAAGTGCATCTAAAATACCATGCATATGTCACGCCTTGGTCATAGTATTTTGTGTTTTCGTTATATATTTGGTCAGGCCAGGGTGTGACATGGGTTTATTTTGTTGTGTTTCGTATTGGGGTTTTGTAGGCATTGGGATTGTGGTTGATTAGGGGTGTGTCTAGTATAGGCTTGGCTGCCTGAGGCGGTTCTCAATCAGAGTCAGGTGATTCTCGTTGTCTCGGATTGGGAACCGTATTTAGGTAGCCTGAGTTTCACTTTGTATTTTGTGGGTGATTGTTCCTGTCTCTGTGTAGTTTCACCAGATAGGCTGTAATTAGGTTTCACGTTCCGTTTGTTGTTTTGTATTTTGTATTTATAAGTTATTTCATGTATTGTCATTATTTTCATTAAAGATCATGATTAACCACCACGCTGCATTTCGGTCCAACTCTCCTTCAAACGAAGAACGTCGTTTGAAGGAGGGGCTCAGGGAGAGAGTGGCAGAGTCAGGAGTCAGACCTGAGCCAACTCTCCCTGTTAATCGTGAGGAGCAGCGATATAAGGACTTCTGGTCTTGGGAGATGATATTGGACGGAAAAGGACCCTGGGCACAGCCTGGAGAATATCGCCGTCCCAAGGAAGAACTAGAGGCGGCTAAAGCGGGGAGGCGCTGGTATGAAGAGGCAGCACGGCGACGCGGATGGAAGCCTGAGAGTCGGCCCCAAAAATGTATTGGGGGGGGGGCTTACAGGGAGTATGGCTATGCCAGGTAGGAGACCTGCGCAAACTCCCTGTGCTTACCGGGGGGCTAAGGAGACCAGGCAGGCACCGTGTTATGCTAGTGAGCGCACGGTGTCTCCAGTGCGGGTGCATAGCCCGGTACGGTACATACCAGCTCTTCGTATTAGCCGGGCTAGAGTGGGCATCGAGCCAGGTAAGCTTGGGCAGGCTCGGTGCTCAAGAGCTCCAGTGCGCCTGCACGGTCCGGTCTATCCAGAGCCACCTCCACACACCAGTCCTCCGGTAGCAGCTCCCCGCACCAGGCTTCCTGTGCGTGTCCTCGCTCCAGTATCACCAGTGCCAGCACCACGCATCAGGCCTATAGTGCGCCTCGCCTCTCCAGCGCTGTCGGAGCCTTTCTCCTCTCCTGCGCTACCGGAGTCTCCTGTCTGTTCATCACAGCCAGAGCCATCCTTCTCTCTAGCGCTGTCGGAGTCTCCCGCCTGTTCAGCGCAGCCAGCGCTTTCCTCCTCTCCTGCGCTGCTGGAGTCTCCCGCCTGTTTAGCGCAGCCAGAGCCTTTCTCCTCTCCTGCGCTGCTGGAGTCTCCCGCCTGTTTAGCGCAGCCAGAGCCTTTCTCCTCTCCTGCGCTGCCGGAGCCTCCCGCCTGTTTAGCGCTTTCGGAGTCTCCCGCCTGTTCAGCGCTTCCAGAGCCTTCCTCCTCTACAGCGCTGCCGGAGCCTCCTGCCTGCATGAAGCAGCCTGAGCTGCCAGTCTGCAGGGAGCTGTCAGTATGCATGAATCAGCCAGAGCTGTCAGTCTGCAAGGAGCTGTCAGTCTGCAAGGAGCTGCCAGTCTGCAGGGTGCTGTCAGCCTGCATGGAGCAGTCAGAGCTGTCAGTCTGCATGAAGCAGCCAGAGATGTCAGTCTGCTAAGAGCTGCCAGTCTGCAAGGAGCTGTCAGTCTGCAAGGAGCTGTCAGCCTGCATGGAGCAGTCAGAGCTGTCAGTCTGCAAGGAGCTGCCAGTCTGCGGGGAGCTGTCAGTCTGCAAGGAGTTGTCAGTCTGCAAGGAGCTGCCAGTCTGCAGGGTGCTGTCAGCCTGCATGGAGCAGTCGGAGCTGTCAGTCTGCATGAAGCGGCCGGAGCTGCCAGTCTGCAAAGAGCTGCCAGTCTGCAAGGAGCTGTCAGTCTGCAAGGAGCTGTCAGCCTGCATGGAGCAGTCAGAGCTGTCAGTCTGCAAGGAGCTGCCAGTCTGCAGGGAGCTGTCAGTCTGCAAGGAGCTGTCAGTCTGCAAGGAGCTGCCAGTCTGCAGGGTGCTGTCAGCCTGCATGGAGCAGTCGGAGCTGTCAGTCTGCATGAAGCGGCCGGAGCTGCCAGTCTGCAAAGAGCTGCCAGTCTGCAAGGAGCTGTCAGTCTGCAAGGAGCTGTCAGCCTGCATGGAGCAGTCAGAGCTGTCAGTCTGCAAGGAGCTGCCAGTCTGCGGGGAGCTGTCAGTCTGCAAGGAGCTGTCAGTCTGCAAGGAGCTGCCAGTCTGCAGGGTGCTGTTAGCCTGCATGGAGCAGTCGGAGCTGTCAGTCTGCATGAAGTGGCCGGAGCTGCCAGTCTGCAAAGAGCTGCCAGTCTGCAAGGAGCTGTCAGTCTGCATGGAGCAGTCAGAGCTGTCAGTCTGCATAGAGCAGCTAGATCCGCCAGTCAGCCCTGATCTTCTAGATCTGCTAGTCAACCAGAATCTTCCAGATCTGCTAGTCAACCAGAATCTTCCAGATCTGCTAGTCAACCTGAATCTTCCAGATCCGCCAGCCAGCCAGGATCTACCGGAGCCTACTACCTGCCTGAGCTTCATCTCAGTACTGGGCTTCCTCTCAGTACTGGGCTGCCCCTCAGTCCCGAGCTTCCCCTCAGTCCCGAGCTTCCCCTCAGTCCCGAGCTGCCCCTCAGTCCCGAGCTGCCCCTCAGTCCCGAGCTGCCTCAGTTCCGAGCTGCCCCTCAGTCCCGAGCTGCCCCTCAGTCACGAGCTGCTCCTCAGTTCTGTGGGGTTCTGGGTGAGGACTATTAGGCCATGGTCGGCGGCGAGGGTGGATTATCCCAGGACGCGAAGGGGAGGAACTATGACATTAATGGAGTGGGGTCCACGTCCCGAGCTGGAGCCGCCACCATGGACAGACGCCCACCCGGACCCTCCCTATGGTTTTGAGGTGCGTCCGGGAGTCCGCACCTTGGGGGGGGGTTCTGTCACGCCTTGGTCATAGTATTTTGTGTTTTCGTTATATATTTGGTCAGGCCAGGGTGTGACATGGGTTTATTTTGTTGTGTTTCGTATTGGGGTTTTGTAGGCATTGGGATTGTGGTTGATTAGGGGTGTGTCTAGTATAGGCTTGGCTGCCTGAGGCGGTTCTCAATCAGAGTCAGGTGATTCTCGTTGTCTCGGATTGGGAACCATATTTAGGTAGCCTGAGTTTCACTTTGTATTTCGTGGGTGATTGTTCCTGTCTCTGTGTAGTTTCACCAGATAGGCTGTAATTAGGTTTCACGTTCCGTTTGTTGTTTTGTATTTTGTATTTATAAGTTATTTCATGTATCGTCATTATTTTCATTAAAGATCATGATTAACCACCACGCTGCATTTCGGTCCGACTCTCCTTCAAACGAAGAACGTCGTTACAGCATAACAGTTGTATCTTTTAGCAATGTTTATTATGAGTATTCCTGTAAATTTAGGTGGCTCCCCGCAAAAATCAAAGGATGTTTTGGAACATCTGAAGGTAAGGCGCCAATGTAAACTCAGATTTTTTTATATAAATATGAACTTTACCGAACAAAACATACATGTATTGTGTAACATGAAGTCCTATGAGTGTCATCTGATGCTTTTTGTGAATCCTCTCTTTGGCTGGAAAAATTGCTGTGTTATTCTGTGAATAGGCACTCACCTAAGATAATTGTTTGGTTTGCTTTTGTAATAAAGTATTTTTGAAATCGGACACTGTGGTTGGATTTACAAGAAGTGTATCTTTAAAATGGTGTAAAATACATGTATGTTCAAGGCGCCCTGCAGTTTCACTGGCTGTTGAAGAGGTGGCACGCTACAGTCTCACGTATCCTAGAGAGGTTTTAAGCCTACTAGAGAGTGTGTGCCCTCAGGCCCGGATGGAAGCTAAAGACATTCCGCTACCTAAGAATAGTAAAGCCCCTTTACTTTTTCAAATAGCTGACCAATCAGCCTGTTACCAACCCTTGGCAAACTTCTGGAAAAAAATGTGTTTGACCAGATACAATGCTATTTTACAGTAAACAAATTAACAACAGAAATTAAGCATGCTTATAGGGAAGGACACTCAACAAGCACAGCACTTTCACAAATGACTGATGATTGGCTGAGAGAAATTGATGATAAAATGATTGTGGGGGCTGCCTTGTTAGACTTCAGTGCAGCTTTTGACATTATTGATCATAGTCTGCTGCTGGAAAAACTTGTGTGTCCTGGATTTACACCCCCTGATATAATGTGGATAAAGAGTTACTTGTCTAACAGAACACAGGGGGTGTTCTTTAATGGAAGCCTCTCAAATATAATCCAGTTAGAATCATGAATTCCCCAGGGTAGCTGTTAGGCCCCTTGCTTTTTCCAATTTTTACTAACGACATGCCACTGGCTTTGAGTAAAGCCAGCATTTCCATGTATGCGGAAACACCATATAAGTCAGCTACTACAGCGACTGAAATGACTGCAACACTCAACAAAGAGCTGCAGTTAGTTTCAGAGTGGGTGGCGAGGAATAAGTTAGCCCTAAAAATGTCTAAAACTAAAAGCATTGCATTTGGAACAAAACACTCACTAAACCCTAAACCTCAACTAAATCGTGTAATAAATAATGTCGAAATTGAGCAAGTTGAGATGACTAAACTGCTTGGAGTAACTCTAGATTATAAACTGTCATGGTCAAAACATATATTGATGCAGTAGTTGCTAAGATGGGGAGAAGGCTGTCTACAATAAAGCAATGCGCTGCCTTCTTAACAACACTATCAACAAGCCAGGTCCTACAAGCCCTAGTTTAGTCGCACCATGACTACTGTTCAGTCGTGTTGTCAGGTGCCACAAAAGAGGACTTACGACTTGGCTCAGAACAGTACGGCACGGCTGGCCCTTGGATGTACACAGAGAGCTAATATTAATAATATGCATGTCAATCTCTCCTGGCTCAAAGTGGAGGAGAGATTGACTTCATCCCTACTTTTATTTATGAGAGGCATTGACATGTTGAATGCACCGAGCTCGGACACCCATACATACCCCACAAGACATGCCACAAGAGGTCTCTTCACAGTCCCCGGGAACAGACTATGGGAGGCACAGAGCGAAACACTCCACAGAAACGGCCAACTGCTTTCTTCTGGAAAATGTGAAGTCCAAGATGGACAAAGGGGGTGCTGTTGGGGCTGTGTTTCTGGACCTAAGGAAGGCTTTTGATACTGTTAACCATGAGATTCTCATCACAAAATTATCCAAGTTCAACTTTTCCCCTGATGCCTTGAGATGGATGAAATCATACCTTGAAGGCAGAACTCAGTGTGTCAGAGTGAGCAATGAGCTGTCGCCCACTCGTAGCTATGATGTGGGTGTGCCCCAAGGGTCAATACTGGGGCCCCTCCTGTTCAGCCTGTACATTAATGATCTGCCTTCTGTCTGTACTGGGTCTGAAGTTCAAATGTATGCAGATGATACAGTGATATATGTGCATGCAAAGAGCAAACAACAAGCTGCACAAGAACTCACTACTGTAATGGTCCAGGTTACAAAGTGGCTCAGTGACTCGTGTTTGCATCTCAATGTGAAAAAAACTGTTTGCATGTTCTTCACAAAGAGGGCAACAGATGCTACTGAGCCAGATGTCTATGTGTCAGGGGAGAAGCTCCAGGTGGTATCCGATTTTAAGTACCTTGGCATCATACTTGATTCCAACCTCTCTTTTAAAAAGCATGTGAAAAAGGTAATTCAAATAACCAAATTCAACCTAGCTAATTTCCGATTTATACGAAATTGTTTGACTACAGAGGTAGCAAAACTGTACTTCAAATCTATGATACTCCCCCACTTAACATACTGCTTGACTAGTTGGGCCCAAGCTTGCTGTACAACATTAAAACCTATTCAGTCTGTCTACAAACAGGCTCTTAAAGTGCTTGATAGGAAGCCCAATAGCCATCATCATTGTCACATCCTTAGAAAGCATGAGCTCTTGAGTTGGGAAAATCTTGTGCAATACACCGACGCATGTCTTGTATTCAAGATCCTCAATGGCCTGGCTCCCCCTCCACTCAATATTTTTGTTAAACAGAAAACCCAGACATATGGCATCAGATCCACAAGGTCTGCCATGAGAGGTGACTGTATAGTTCCCTTAAGGAAAAGCACCTTTAGTAAATCCGTTTTCTCTGTGAGAGCTTCCCATGTCTGGAATACACTGCCATCAGACACACATAACTGCACCACATATCACACTTTCACAAAATGCATGAAGACATGGCTAAATGCCAATCAGATTTGTGAACATGGTCCCTAGCTGTGTGTTGCCGCTCTCCATGTTGTCTGTTGTCTGTAGCTTGTGAGGTGTGGAAACACTTTGTTGCTTTTATGAATTTTGTCTTGCTGCTTTTTGTTTTATGCTGCTCTGTCTGTATGCTACGTCTTGCTTGTCCTATGTTGCTCTGTCTGTATGCTATGTCTTGCTTGCCCTATGTTGCTATGTCTTGCTTGTTCTATGTTGCTATTGTTTATATTGTAATTGTTTTTAATAACCTGCCCAGGGACTGCGGTTGAAAATTAGCCGGTTGGCTAAAACCGGCACTTTTACTGAAATGTTGATTAATGTGCACTGTCCCTGTAAAAATAAAAATAAACTCAAACTCAAACACAGTACTACATAGAGCCATGACTACATGGAACTCTATGAAATCTGTGAATGTATTTTTATGTTTTAAAATTGTATAAACTGCCTTAATTTTGCTGGACCCTCAGCTTTGTCGGCAGCTAATGGGGATCCACAATAAATACAAATACAAATAAGTAATACTGCAAAAAATATGGCAAAGAAATGTACTTTTGCCCTGAATAGGAAGAAATCCAACACAACACATCACTGAGTACCATTCTTCATAATTTAAAGCATAGTGGTGGCTACATCATCTTATGGTAGGCTTGTAGGCTTGTAATGGGCAAGGATGGGCAAGTGGGCAAGTTTTAGAACAAAAAATAAATGGAATACATTTTGGGATAAAAATAAACAATACTGCTATAAGCACAGGCTAAATCCTAGAGGAAAACCTGGTTCAGTTTGCTTTCCAACAGACACTAGGAGATGAATTCACATTTCAACAGCAATAACCTAAAACAAAAGGCCAAATTTACACAGGAGTTGCTTACCAAGACAACATTGAAATTTCCTGAGTGGTCGAGTTACAGTTTCCACTTAAATCGGCTTTAAAATATATGGCCAGACTTGAAAATGTCTTTCTACCAATGATCAACAATCAACTTGACAGAGCTTGAATAATTAAAAAAATAATAATTGGGAAATATTCTACAATCCAGGTGTGCAAGGTTCTTAGAGATTTGCCCCAAAAAATTCATACATGTAGCTGTAATCGCCAACAAAGGGGCTTCTATAAAGTACTGACTCAGGGGTGTGATTACTTTTGTAAATCAGATATGTCATGACATTTTGGCCTGGGGGTAGGTTTATGACCCCCCCCCCCCCCCCCCATAAATACCTTTCTCCCTTCCCTCTCTCTCTTGACTCTACAGAAGGACTCTTGAAGAGCCTTCGTTAAACATATAGAGTCTGGGAACATCAAAAGGTGGGGGGAAAGGAACCATATTTCGGTAATCCAACCAGATGAAAATATGCATTGGTACTTAATGAATATGATGTCAGTTCGGTTGTCATCTGAGACATTTCTATTAATGATAGGATGACATAAACTGTATCTTCTACACATTATAGTGAAAGTCTACACATTATAGTTCACATGGAATTGTTGTGCAATTTAAATGTTTAAATATTAAACTATTTGTGAAAAGATTCAATGTAATTTTAGCTTCCAAATGAGAGAATTGGGTTTGCATAAGGTTAAAGTTTTGCTCACTCAGTGGCCCGCCCATGGGAAGAGACATTGGTTATATACTATGAAACACGCCCTTCTCTCCCCTTGTCACGCCCTGACCTTAGTTATCTATGTTTTATGTATTATTTTGGTCAGGTCAGGGTGTGACGAGGGTGGGTAAGTGTGTTTTTGTCCTGTCTAGGGCTTTTGTATATCTATGGTTTTTTTGTATGTCTAGGTAATGTAGGTCTATGGTGGCCTGAATTGGTTCCCAATCAGAAGCAGCTGTTTATTGTTGTCTCTGATTGGGGATCCTATTTAGGTAGCCATTTTCCATTTTGGTTTTGTGGGTTATTGTCTATGTGTAGTTGCCTGTCAGCACTCGGTTTTATATAGCTTCACGGTCGTTTTGTTTAGTGTTCTTTCTTTATTAAAGGAATTATGTATTCATATCACGCTGCGCCTTGGTCTCCTCGTTATGACGAACATGACACCCCTCCTTTATATAGCCCTTTACGAAAATATAACTTTATGTTCCGATGACAATAGGGCGACAGTCCTATGTTGAAAGTGTTCAGATAATGAGCTGTTCCAGGGACGTGGGGACTTTCGGTCCCTGCGTTGAAAGGACAAAGATCACCTAAAGAACTAAGCCAATCTCAGTGTGAGCTCTGGTTGAACGACAAGGACCTAACGAAATTGGCATAGAATTTCAATGTGAAGGTGACGACCTATACACGCCGAAAGGATTAATTTTGACTATACCAGACAGAATATTGCATGAGCTAAATAAAAGTATGGCAACTTTGTATGAACTTTGAATTCTTATTCACTCCAGAAGTAGCCGTTGTCAGCGGCCGCTGTAAATGTGGGCTAGGAAAGGACAAGGACGGACAAAGGATAAGTTCTAACAAACAACACGATATAACCAAGTATCCAGTTACCATCAGAGACACTCTTCAAAGGACAAGAAAGATCTCTGTTGGGCAACACGGCCAGCATCTCCGACCAACCTACTGAAGCGCAGCTCAGAGTAAATATTTATTGCCTTTTCCTTTTTCAAATGGTTTGTAATTTAGAACGCATAAGATATTGTATTTACAATAGCATAGCTTCTCCCTCTGTTCCTCAGTCTTCCCGCTCTTTCACTAAAACCCAACCCCCTTTCCTGTGTGCAAACCAGCTGTCATGTTGGCTCCGTCCACCAGGGACGTTTTCTGTATGACATATCCATTCTGTGTTTATGTAATTCTGTGTGATTATTTAGTAAATAATTAAACCAAAGTTTGTATTGCTGATTCAACTTGTTAGCCAGGGTTGGTGAAGATAACCAAGAATTCTACGATGTTCAGATGAGACTGAAATAAGGTGACGATTAATATTGACTGCTATTGATGTAAAAGATTACTAGGTCTTTAATTAAGAGTTTATTCGGAAGGTAACAGCTCTATAAACATTATTTGTGGTGCCTCGACTTTCTAGTTAATTATCTACCTGATTAGCTTAATCAGGTAATATTAATTACAGATAAATTATTTTATAGAATAGCATGTCATATCACTTAATCCGGCATAGCCAAAGACACGACAGATATTTCAATATTTCTTTCTCAATACATTTCTAAAAACATGTTTAAACTTTGTCATAATGGGTATTGTGTGTAGATGGGTGAGAAAATGTTTAATATTTAATCCATTTTGAATACAGGCTGTAACACAATAGAAATAATATGGAATAAGTCAAGGTGTATGAATACTTTCTGAAGGCACTGTATGTTTCCTGTGATTGTTTTCCAGAATATTGTTGGGTTTCCACCACTATCAAAAGAGAACCATCACGCTCTCCCAGAAGCTTGGCTGGTGCTTAAAACCCATAAATTCAGACATGCAAAGACGTGTAATGGGTTCGCACTCAACAACATATCACATGAAGCTTACTTCATTATTCAATGTTTTACATTTTTTATTGCATAGCGTACACAGACGTTTCGGCTTCACAGCCTTCAGTGTGTAGGTAGAATTTTCTTTAATTCAAAACAGCATTTGTAAAGAGAATCAGGGTTGTGGCTTTTCTGCTTAAGACCTAAAAGTACTTTAATTCCTTTTGTAAATAACCCATCAGTTAGTACATTTTGACGACTGGTAGAAAGTGACATTGACATCCAACTAAAGAAACAAAGTGAAAGTCCACACAACATAAACACAACATGAACACAACCTTTCCAGGATTTGATGACTTAATGAATAACTTGATTAATATACAGAGATAAGGGAAGTGGGATTTTGATTTCTAATACAAACATGTATATTGAAAAAATGTATAGTATGTTGGCTGATTTTCGATCCAACCTCCAACTATAACATTTAAGTGAATAATGTCCTCAAAGGACTACAAAATAAATGGTTGATAGAACAAGACTTTAAATATCTTTCTATCCCAAAACCTACAGTTCTGATTTATTTATGGTGTGTTTAGGGTTCACAAATCAACTGTATGTTGATTCTCCATTAAGACCTATCGTTTCAGGTACTGGCTCCCAGAAAAAAGTGTCTTGTGTGGAATTCCACATTTATCCATTCGTCAAACAGTTTCCATCTTATTTAAAAGACCTCACTGATTTTCTAATGAAACTACAAAGTACAGCGTATTCGGAAAGTATTCAGGCCCCTTGACGTTTCTACATTTTGTTACAGCATATTCTAAAATTGATTACATTTTCAATCTACACACAATGCCCCATAACGACAAAGCTGAAACAGGTTTTTCAAAATGTTTGTAAATGTATTAAAACGTTTTTTTTTACATAAGTTTTCCGACCCTTTGCTAAAATACTCTAAATTGAGCTCAGGTGCATCCTGTT